>NC_139034.1:70814972-71207387 GCF_964662115.1 Mustela nivalis
AATAGTTTTACCCAGAATACATACAAATATAAGTATAATATAAATATAGTCAATAAACATATAAATTGCCAATAAATAATTTATGTCATAAACATAAATTGTGTATGTTTATTCTCACAAATAAAGGAATCCAAATTAAAATGAAATACTGCGTTCGAGAGAGTCAACTATCATATGGTTTTGCTTATTTCTGGAGCTTAAGAAATAACACTGAAGACATGGGGAGATGGAGAGGAGAGGGGGTTGGGAGAAATTGGAGGGGGAGACGAATCATGAGAGACTGTGGACTCTGAAAAATAATCTGAGGGTTTTGAAGGGGTGAGGGTGGGAGGTTGGGTGAGCCTGGTGGTGGGTATTATGGAGGCCACGTATTGCATGGAGCACTGGTTGTGTTGCATAAACAATGAATTCTGGAACACTGAAAATTTTTTTAAAATAAATAAAATTTTTTAAAGTTTTAAAAAATGAAATACTGCCTTCAATGTAATTTTTAAAACATGTTAAAGAAATTAAACGTATCTAAGTAGAACAGGCAATTAAGTGTGAAACATTTATTTATTTATTCAGTAAATATATATTGAGTACATACTGTATGTTAGGCACTGTACCCTGAAGAAGTGGTAAGAAATCATATAAGTCCCTCCCCCCCATAAATCCTACATTCTAAAACAGAAGACAAATAACAAACAGGTAAATGAATAATACAAATTTGGAAAATTTTAAGTGCTATGAAGAAAATAAGGAATAGAGAAAGAACAGCTAAAAGGCAAAGTAGTCAATAAGGTTGTGTCTCTTAAATAAGAAAGAAGAAAACACTGAAGCAAAGACATGAATGATGATGATGGACCAACCCTAAAAATGCTTGCGATAGGCCATTGTAGACAAAGGAGCAGGAACAATCAAGGTTTGGATGGAAGAACAAGAGTGGCATAACCAAAAAGCAAAACGATGACCAGTGTGACTACATTTGATGAGATAAAGAGAAGAGTGTTCAGAAACATCAAAGATGTAAACAAGGACCAGGTTGCTTATGGCCTTCTGGACCATGCAAAGAACCAAGATACTATCCTACATAAAATGGGAGGTCTTTGGATGCTTTTTATTAGGAGATTTATATGATCTGATGTGCATTTTTAAAAAACACTCTTGCATCTGTATCAAGACTGATCTATAAAGGGGCATGCGTGGAAGCTGAGGGATCAGTGAGGAAGGCACTACTGAAGTCCTCATGATGGGTGATGGTAGCTTAGATTAGGGTGGTAGAAGTGGAGGTTATGAGAAGTGGCCATACTTGAGATCTCGTCTAAGGTTAGAATTTGTAGGATGTGTGATGGATTAAATGTAAGTAGTAAGAGAAAAAGATCAGAATGACTCCTAGATCTTGACTTTTGTAGGTAGGTGAATGGCAGATACTTAAGATGAAAAATACTGAGTGGGGAGAAATAGGGGGAGTAGAACCAAGAGTTCTATTTTGAATTTATTAGGTTGAGACATTAGGGAGCTATGCCAGACATTAGAGTGGAAATTTTAGAGAGGCGGATATACGTTAAGTCTGAAGTTCAACTAAGGAATTGGGACTAGTGATAAAAATTGGGGGGGGGGAGGTTCAGTTTACAGTTGGTATTTAAAAACATGGGGTTGAAAAGAATCAGCAAGAGATATACTTACAGAAAAGAAAAAAATTTAAGATTAAGTCTGAAGATACATCAATATTTAAGGGACAGAAAGAGGAGACACCTATAAATGATGGGATATAAATGAGTAGCAAGGTGAAAAACAAAAACAATAAACATGTTTAAATTCCAAAGTAAGAAAATATTCATGTGCACTGTACTTGTGAGAGAAGACTTCTTTGTAGAAGATAATCGTGAACAGTGGGTGGAATTTGGAATTCCTATCACTCTGGCCTCAGATATTCATAAGTGCAGATGTTAACCCAAATTCATTGATCAATTTGGTGGAAGCTTTTAATTCTCCATAGAGAACTCATTTTCATTTCTTACATGGTATCTAAAGTACATCTGAAGAGTGACCAAGACTTGGGAAATTCTTTGGGGTAGGCATTATACAGGTTCAGATTCACTTGAAGTTTCTTTGAATTTTCTAACAGATTCCTCAAAGATGATAAGAAAGTGCTCTTGTTTATTTCATACCTTTGCATTACATTTTAATCTTCTCCTATACCATGGTGTCTGAAGAAATCTTTTAAAAGTCTTCTGGAGTCGGGTTAAAAGAGAACTTTTAATCTGATACTAGACTTCAGGCTCAGACTTCCCTTTAAGCCCAGAACACAGTGGTTCTGAGGCTTTTAGCACCAGGAAGAGAGAAGCAGGTAGAATAAGCCTCATGTGTTGATGGAGCCCAAGACAGGGAATTTGAGAATAATAAAAATTTACACACACACACACACACACATACACACACACCCCTATCTCAATGTTTGCCCAACAGTCACAAAAAACTTTTAGACTACACCTTGTCAGCGAAAGCTTTATTTCTAAAACACCAATAGCTCTAGATTAAAATGTGATACACAAGAAGTAAAATGAACACAGGCAAAGCCATACAATAGAGATAAAATCCACTGAAGGCAAAGATGCTGATATTGTAATACTCCCTGGTGAACAACTTACAGATTTAATTCAATGTTGTCATATTATTTCATAATTGTTTTGTGTCTTTCTCGAATTAAAAATCCTCATTTTTCCAAATAATATTGACATACCAATATGTCCTACCTAAAACAGAAGGAAAAAATTCCTCTGAATAGACTACATGGATAAACATATTTCATTACAAATACTAAACCCAGCCACTTCATTGTCCAAAACCAAACAAACAACAAAAAAACTCTCTTACCCAAGAATTAGAAAACTATTGCCCATGGGCCAAAGATAGTCCACCACCTGTTGTTGTAAATAAAATTTTCTTGGCTATTTATTTACATATGGTCTATGACTGTTTTCATCCTAGAGTGGTAGGGTTGAGTACTTATAAGAGAGAACACATGACTCCAGAACCTAAAATATTCCCTACCTGACTCTCTACAGAGAAACATTGTCAATCCCTATCTTGGAACTTCTCTTGGCATCTACATACTTCTATTTTACAAAAGGTATTACTTATTCTCCCCGACTAAATCAGTAAAAGGGAAGTGAACAAACATTTGTAAATGAAAGCATTAACCTTTCTTCTTCCCCTCTTCCCTGAGCGACACTGAATATAATAATGGCCCTTGGCTAAGAACTTAATTGAGTCCTTACTAGAACAATTACTTCAAACTTTCAGTTTTGAAACGAAGGAGACAGCCCTAAAGAAGTATGTGTTTCCTTACTAATTCTCAGGATGCTTCAAAGAGTACCCACAGCAATTAGGGAAAGTGCTAAACACCATCACCCAGGATAAGGTAGCTGACTGACTCCATGAAAAGGCTAGTGCCTTGAAAAATTATGAAGCAGTTTGGAAAACATTTGTTTTTCTCCTTAATATAGATGTAGCCTACTGTCTATGTTAATTAGTTTTATTCTTGGCACACATGTGTGAATGTGTCCAACGATTCTGATCTTTACTCTTTGAAAATGTGAGAACAGAAACCGACAAGCTGAAGTTGATGAAGGTGATTTCAGAGCCACAATGACCTCATTGACTAGACTGCACAGGTTACCGTGGCCCCTCTCCCTGGTCTGCTCTGTAGACCCGGGGATGTTTACAGCCAGCATCAACAATTTGGCTAAAGGCTCATGGAATTAATCCAGTTTGAATGACTGCCTGGAGAAACATATAATGGAAGGAGGGGACGGACTGTATCCTTCAGTAAATGCACCAGACAAAGCTTGAACACCATGATGGATGGGTAGGAATCTACATAAAAATAAGAATAAATAAGAATTTAAAAAGTAGGAAGAACTTTGATAGACTGAAATAGGAAAGGGGGAAAAAGAGGAGTCAGCATAAAAATTAGGAATTTGCCTATGGCTTCTTAGGTCATTTTAATTTCTAATCTGAAAAAGAAATCACATTTCATGCACAATTTTCATGATTTCTTTTCCATGCTATTTAGATATAATATTTTATAATTGTGAAATTATGATTATTATAATTATTTTATAATTATGACATTTTTAAGTGCAACAAAATGATTACCGGTGTTTTCAATGGCAGAGAGGGTTTCAGTCCTTGAGGATTACGTGATGGTATGATGCTGGACATAAATGACAGGTGCTTTTCATAAAACAGAGGCGGGTTTTGTTAACCTGCTTTTCATTGCTCTGCGGAATGGGGATGCTTAGCCTCTGCCGCTAAGGAGCTTGCTCAGCGGTGCCCGTGGTAGATGCCGCCGGGAAGTCCTGCGCCTGCGCAGCACGGTCTCCCAGAAGCACCCGCGCGAGCTCCACGTGATCTCGACTTGAAAAATTTCCGAGAGCAGCAAAGCAAAGCCCCCGGCGGCTGAGAACGCCAGGGCTGAGGAGGAATTTCTTTCTTCTTTTTTTAAGATTTTATTTATTTATCAGAGGGAGAGAGGGGGAGAGAGCGAGCACAGGCAGACAGAATGGCAGGCAGAGGCAGAGAGAGAAGCAGGCTCCCTGCTGAGCAAGGAGCCCGATGCGGGACTCGATCCCAGGACGCTGGGATCAGGACCTGAGCCGAAGGCAGCTGCTTAACCAACTGAGCCACCCAGGCGTCCCTAGGAGGAATTTCAAGGTGAATGGACTGGCCTAGCTCCCACGTTTACTGCCGTTCAACCCGAGGTCACAGACGGGTCTGCAGAAGCGCAGGCGCCCTCCATGCCTGGTCAGGGGTTCCCTACGGAGAACCGGAGCATGCCCCGGGTGGCCGGAGACTCGTCTGCGGCTCCCACGGCTCCGGCCACCGGATGGGTGAGAACCACACTGAGTGTGCAGTTTTTAAAATTTGGGCCCATGTACCTGCTGCTGGTCCTTATCCAGGGCCAGCTGTGCCGGTGTTGTCTCACAGGGCCACAACCTGCCCCGAATGTGCCCCTTCCAGTTATTGCTGAGCCCGTGCGGTACACCCGCAGACCCAGCGGCAGCTCGTCCTTTAGGCCTGTGGTGAGCGGTGTCTTCCGGACGGTGGCACGGGGAGGACAGGACCCTGGCCCTACCCGGTCATACTCCTCTTCAGGCCCAGACCCTGTCCCTCCTCCTCGGCAAACACCAGGGGCAGCACCCCCTGTTCCACTGGGCACGGTTCCCCCAGGAGTCTGGGGCTCACCAGCACCATATCCTGCCCCTGCAGACTGATATTCCACACCAGAACTCTATCCCATTCCCTGTCACACTTTTCATGTGCCTCCAGGATCTTCTGGTGCTCCACTGGTGCCTGGTGGCCCCCACTGTTTTTTTTTTTTGTTTTTTTTTTTTAAGATTTTATTTATTTATTTAACATAGAGTGAGCGAGATAGAGAGCAGGCACAAGCAGGGGAGCAGCAGGCAGGGGGGAGGCAGACGCAGGGGGAAGGGCAGGCTGGGGGAAAGCAGGCTGCCCGCTGAGCAAGGATTCTGCTATGGGCTGGATCCCAGAACCCTGGGATCATGACCTGGGTGGAAGGCAGCCACTTAACTGACTGAGCCACCTGGGCACCCTGTGGTGGCTCCCAGTTCTTGCTATTAAGTTAACAATGGACAAAGAAATGATGCTTTGCTTTTTTAAGTGTGTGTATATGTATATATATATATATGTGTGTGTGTGTATATATGTATATATATATATGAACATACACATAGATACATGAATGCATATACAAATTGTTGGTTTTACTCTTCGTAGAGGGATTCATAAAAGAGTAAATCTTGCACCTCTCCGAGAAGATACCTGTCTCTTGTACATGGATGTATATATAGTACGTCAGATGTATACAAATTCATAAAAATGCAAAAGAAAAAAAAGCAATTTACAACTCTGCAAAGTGTAGATAACTAGATTACTGATACCAATGCAAATGAGTCTTATCCATGTATATGCAAATAACTTGTCTTGAGGAAGGACAACTGATTATTCTACTGGCCACTACCACTTCTACCCTCCCATTCAAAAAAAAAAAGTTTTGTATCTATTTGTAAATCCATCTCATTATTCATGATTAATATTAGTATCTGTGGCACTTTAAATTTTCCTTTGAAATAATTATAACATCATACTGGAGTGTCTAATTAGTGAATGGGATTAAAAAATAAATTTTGACATGCATTCTTTTTATATTTTTATAATTATCATGGTTGTTAAAAGATAAACTGAGGCATGTTTTAAAATTTTTGAGAGTTTATTTGATCAAGAATCAATGCAAACCAGGCAGTCCCATACCACAGGTGTTTAGGAACTCTTCACCAACAGCAAGGCAGAGACTTAATAGACAAAAGGTGGAAATAAAGCAAGGAAATTATTGATTGGCTATAGCTTCAAGTCCAGTTGTTTGTGATTGGTTGTTCTTAGGTTTCTATAAGGTTCTGTAAGTTTGAGGCATTTGCAGGTTTAGATTTTTCGTTTGTTTACATGGGTTGGGCATGTAGTACAGCACAGCAGTCTAATGGTCTTTTTGTTTAATTACTTTCATTCACATGGTTTTATTTTTATTTTTTTTTTCATTTTTTTAATGGCTATAGTCCCACCTTAATAACTCCAGCTCCACAGGGAAAAAAATCCTGTCCGTCTGTCTAACCTTAGTGGTAATTGTGGGAAGATGACTAAAAGGACAAGGTGCAAAAGGGAAACATGGCCTACTCCTGTCTGCCTCTGATTCGCCCTGTTGCGGGGATAATGCAGTTTCCTATGTCTAGAGTACTGAGTGTGAGAGCAGCCTTTAGAGAAGCTGGAAGCTCCACAATGAGAGAAAAACCCACCACACTGAGAATTAACAATCCAGTGGGCAGCTCTGGAAATACACTGAGGAAGAAGTTCCAGTTCCCTTTTGTAACTGAAGGACAAGGACCTGCAAGAAAGAAACAAGTATGGAAGGCAGGTACTTGGATTACACATGACATGCATTGAGAATTATACATACACGCTATTGAGTCATTTGTGAATCCACATTTAGTCTTCATTAAAAATACATAGAGCAAATTTGTTGATCCCTTTCTGCTGATTTGGAAACTGATGCTGGATAACACAAAAGTCAAACAGCAATTAGGAAGTAAAAATAAGTCACAATTTCATGCATTACTAGTATATCTCTCATTATGGTACCTGGGATCTGGGACTTCTAGCACACTTTCCTAGAAAGTTCAGCCAAATCTGACTCACACGTACTCTCTGTGCAGTACTTTTACAACCATGCTGTACCAGTGATTCTGTTTACCCACTTCCTGTGGTTTCAGTTTCCTGTGATAATTTCTTCTGCAAAGCCCTCCAAATCCCAGAAACTTCATGATAGGAGTTGCAGCTACTACTTTTGTCACATTACATTCTTCTTGCTTAAGAAGAAACACGGTGCAAGTGTCATGTTGCACTTGGTTCCACCACTGGATCAAGACATTCTTACCAAGACGCTAAATGCAGAAATGTAGAGCTGGTCCTGGCACCAGTATGCGTATCGGTAGAGAGGCCTTCAAAGACACTCTGACTGTAGCTGGTGTTGGTATTGTGGACTCCCACCAAAGAGATATGGATGACTGTGCCAAAAGATTTTTTCTGAAGAAAGAAAACATCTTTCACTTTCACTCACCTTTTTACCACACTCAGATAATAATATGATAAAACTATTTCCTTGAGTATTTCACAGAGATTTTGAATGGGTCATATTCATTAATGTATATAGATTCAGGGGGCTTGTTTATTTTTCACACATAATAACTTTCCGTATATTCAAAGTTGGGCACAATGCCATGGGGAGCCAATCAGGGGGACAAATGATTTGAGTCGCTTAACTCATGCCATGCTCAAAAGCATAGCTTTCTTGAGTCATTTAGTATAAAAGAAAATACCTGATTCATCTGGTAATTCTAAGGCATTAAAATGGCACAGTTCTGGTCATTAGACTGTTTAAAATAGCAAGAAAGTATAATTTTTTTCAAACTTTAATTCAAAATGGTTTTAATAAACTGAACTCTTGGTGCTTAAAACAATGAACTTTTGTCATTGGGAAATCAGTCCTAAGGAACACCTCTTTTACTGAAGATTCTAGATAATGAGGCATCTATAAAAAATAGGAGCAGTATCATACTTATTTTCACAATGTTCACCACAAAGTAAAAATCCAATGTACAATTGATTCCTGAATTTGGAGGAAGAATATTAGTTCAATCCAAATAATTGCAGGAAAACGTAATTAAATATAAGCTTTCAATATGTGGCCAGAACCATCTCTACTCAAACTGTGAATAGTATAGTGGAAATTATCCCAGTAGACAGATCCTGTATTCTGAGGGATTTGGAAAGAAAGAAGCAAGCATTTCCACAGGAAGAGCACATCCTACTGCCAGATAGGATAGACTGGAACTGTTGGGGGGAGGGGGGGTAATTGATCAAGTATTACATTTCCTTGGGAAAGAGCAATGAAAAAATTTAGTTTTTACCCAGGAATGCATCCCTTTCCTAAGACCCTGAGATGGTACATGATGGCTTGAGGGGGAAGGAAAGAAGAGGCAGCAGTTCAGCAAACTATAGCCAGCTAGCTAAACCGTACCTATGGACTGCTACTGTTTTTTAAATTTAATTGGAATGTGGCCACACCCATTCATTTGCATATTATCTGTGGCTACAGCTGGGGCTCTTAATTGATTGGCAAAGTCTGTGTGGTCTGTAAGGTCCTTTACAGAAAATGTTTACCACTCCCTAGGTTAGTAGAACAAATACAAGGGTGAAACCTACTTATATGAAAGACTATCTGGAAACCTTTAAACTGACAAGCCTTAGCAAAAGTTACTATGTATAGATCATGACCTTAGAACCAAGTGACTAGGCTTTAGGGAATGAATTCCTGGCTGACTTCACTTTCTTCATTTTCAAGCTTACCCCACCAGGTACCAGAAAACTCCCTTGCTCTTCTCTCTACAGTAAATCAAGTATTTCTTGTTTTATGCTGTTTTTTATTCAAATCTATTTGGATTAAGGGATGGATTGTTGTTCTGCAAATTATTTCAGTTGAATACACAAATGCTGTTAACTTGAGCATTTCCCTGCAAGGAAAGAGCTGCCAAAGGTAAAATGGATAGTATCTTAATCAGCTCAGGCTGCCGTAGCAAAATTCCATTAACTGTGTGGCTTAAATGACAGAAATTTATTTCTCACAGTCCTGGAGTCTAGAAAGTCCAAAGCGAAGTGCTAGCCAAACCAGGACTTGACGAGAACTCTCTTCTTGGCCTGTACACAGCTATCTTCACTGCCTTCTCACTTGAATGCTGCTTTGTGCACACACAGAGAAAGAGAGAACCAGTGGGCTCTCTGGTATCCTTTTTTATGAAGGCATTAATCTCATCATGAGGCCTCCACCTCCTCAACCTCAGGAAACAGCATTTGCAGGACTTCTTCACAAATCAAGTCAAGTTGTAGCTAAGCGTGTTTTACAAAGCAGCTACTGGGAGTGCCTGAGGGGCTCAGGTCACAATCCTGGTGGTCCTGGGATTGAGCTCCACATGGGGCTCCCTGCTCAGTGGGGAGCCTGCTTCTCCCTCTGCCTGCTTCCCCTACTTGTGCCCACCCCTATCTCTCATTGTCAAATAAATAAAATTAAAAAAAAAAAAAAAAAAGGCAGCTACTACCAAGTCTGTTTTCTCCCCTCTGTAAGTTTGTTGATAGTCATTGGTTATTATTTTGGTTGGCAGACACCCTGCACTTACTTAGATCTCTGTCATTTTTTAATAGAGTTCTTCAATTAAGTATTTGAATTCATTCTAGATATATATAAGAAAAACTGCAGTTGTCAAAGTCCTTTTTACTCTGTTTTAAGCATGTATATTTACTTACCATATCAAAGCTCTACTTTTTTTTTTTGTTTTATTTGAGAGTGCACACACAGGGTGAGGGGCAGAGGGAAAAAGAAACTTAAGCAGACTTTGCTGGGGAGCGCTGAACCTGACCCGGGGCTCTGTCTCACAACCCTGAGTTAATGTCCCTGAGATAAAACCTAGTCAGTATCTTAACTACCCAGGGGTGCCACCCAGGCACCCCTCATGGTTCCTCTTCTGAGATAGTTTTAGAACAGTTTATTTTCATATAATACCTACGTGCCGCATTTTTGTTTAATTTGTTTTAAAAGTGGCTTAACCTAATCTGTTTGGTAGGAATGGCTCTGACAAAAAATAAACTTTATTTATACGCACGCTCGCACACACGCACATACATATAAATGTGAAGAAATCTTTTTAAAAGGTGGAAGTGTGACAGACTTTCTCGGGCAGCCATGAATGACAACAAATAGATCAGGAATTTCTCTCCATCTCTTGATGGAGACACTGAGCTATGGAGTCAGTGAGCTCTGGGGAGCCAAGTGAAAGAACAAAAGCCAGGTTAAAATTGTGGGGAGCAAAACAGACCACACTTACAGATAAAAGCCTAAAGGAGACCATTTTGCCCAAAGGATATTGAAAGAACAAACCAGGTTCCAGACAGAAGCCTTGTTTCCAATGACAGTCCCCAAAAGACTGTGTGACTCTATTTATCCAAGCCTTTGTAATACACTTCTCTTTTTGTTTAAGGGGTCTTCAGTAGGTTTCAGTTCCTTGCAATCAATGATCGCTGTCTGGAATAGAAATTGGTACCTAGGATACAGTAGCAAGATATTCTCAATGGTGTGACTTTGCCTAATGTTTTGAGAAAGCAGGGATGGGAAAGGCTGGAAGGGCTTGAATGTTATCTATAGGGTACACTGGGGACTTACCCGATTAACTTATTTACTGTAACCTGAAGGGATTGAAGTCAGACCACTGAACGAAAATTTTGGAGTACTGAGATGCAGAATATAAGGTTAATGCAGGTATTTCTTAGGACCATAAATGTTTTATTAAGGAAGAGACTTGGTGTCGTCCAAGGTGACCCTGCAGTGTATAGAAAATGAAAAACGAAGTGCTCACAGTAGTGTAAAGCACACAGGATTGTCATTAGGAGAGATGAAAGGTCTAAGTGAGAGGGTGACTCCACAATAGGGGGAGAAGGCTTGGTACTTTGTCCTGTGGGGAAATGTCTGTTCAAGATTCCCAGGAGAATCAGGGATTTAGGGAGTCAGGGAGTCAGATGGATCTAGGAGTCAGGTAAAAGACACTTAAAAAGCAAATCTGGTTCAAATGACAAAATTGGCAATAGCTACAAAGTTGCCATAGCTATAGAGGACACTAAGACTTCTTGTGACTTTATAACATCTTCACCATTTATTAAATTCATTAATTCACATGTTTCTTATAATTGTTACAAGTAAATTGTTTACAAATAAAAATGGAGTTAAGTGCTTTCTACAAAAAGAAATCAGTCAGAGTTAGGAATCTTAGGTTCTATCCCACAGAGTCTTAGAGAAGAGAACAAAATCACAGGGAAGATTAAGTAATATTATCTGGAAAAGTAGGTCAAAACATGGGGTATTAAAGAGGAGAATGAAATGAGAAGGATACAGGATTAGACCTCCTAAATAGTCCTGAGATACTAACTGGTAAGAAACTCCTCTTTTTCCCATGAGAACAGAGGGGCAGAAGGCAAAGGGACAGGAGCTAGGAGGAGAAGAGGTGAGGGAACAGGAAACTTACATTAAAGCAGTTCAAAAGACAGAAAAGGAAGCAGAAGCAGCATTCATTAGTCACCAAAGTATTCTTTTAGCAACCATTGTTCTCTACCTTGGGACAATTGTAAATATTTGACATCCGAAGGAAACACCTCCACTTCTTGAAGCTGCTCTTTAATCTCTCACTAAAGTGAAATTTGAAAGAAGTAACTTTTTTCCCTTCTGACAATTCACAAGTAAAATGATTAGAGACTATTCACGGTTACTTTGTACTAACAAAATCTGTTTTCAAAAGTGTAGGGGTTTTCTGTTCTTTTCATTGTATAAAATAATCTCTCAGTTGATAGTGCTTAAATTGAGTCAGAAGATAAACCTTGCCCCCCCAAAAAAGATCTTTTATTTTAGTTCTGACATAATTCATTATATTTGCAACTATACATGAATGATGAAACCCAAACTTAGAAATGCACTTTTATATGGCTATCGAGAAACACAAACACAGCCACTATTTATCTGATGACATTGGAGAAAAATACTGTTCCCAAATGATGTGAGGTTAAATCGACAAAGACAAGGTGAATTGTAAAGGGAAGCACTTAACTGGTGAAACCAATCAGCACAGACAAGCAATCAAGGAGGCATTGTCACTTTTTCTTCCTCAAGAAAAAGCTTTACACTGTTGGGCTTTGGGGACACAGTATCTTAATTATTACATCAAATGTTTACTTCACTTTGCCTTAATGACAAATCATTAAGTCACCATTTGACATGAATCTGACTGTTGTTGATTCTAAGCAATCTCAGCTCAAGTATCCCTTGGCACTTACTATACTGTATTTGTAGTATCTGCTTACTCAACTGTCTCCCTCACCTGTAACTGTAGACTCACTGAGGACAAGGATAAATCGAAAACAGTAGTTTTCAAAGTGTCGTTCCAGGACCAGTAGCATCAGCACCAGCATTAGCTAGGACATGGTTCAAAATGCAAATTCTCAGGCCCCAGTCCAGAACCCAGGACTCCGCTTGAGGGAGGCCTTCTGGTGATTCATATACTAATGGTTTTGAGAACCACTGCCTGATAAATCAGGCACTAAGCACAATACGTGGCACAGTGCAAAATCCAGCAGGGAAAATTAGGTCTATGGGGAAACTGATCTTGTGCTAATTTCAGTACAGGTATTACATACAATGTCCCATTGCCCTGTACCCCATTGAGGAAAGTATGTATTGACCTGTCTACACTATGGAACCATATTAATCCTTTCTGGGATATTTCCAATACTTAAAAAGAATGCTAGAGATAGTACTACCTATTGTCTTGTGCAGAATTCAATTCGACTTCCTCTTAGATTAAGAACATCGGAAAAAGCTTCTGATTTTTTTTAAGAATTTATTTATTTATTTGACAGAGATCACAAGTAAACAGAGAGGCAGAGAGAGAGGAGGAAGCAGGCTCCCTGCTGGGCAGAGAGCCCGATGAGGGGCTCAATCCCAGGACCCTGGGATCATGACCTGAGCCTTTAACCCACTGAGCCACCCAGGCACCTCTTCTGATTTAGATAACAGTTATTTTACTCTATAACACCATAATCTGCATTAGGGCATTTTCCAGACTTTCTCCTTTCTTTCTCTGTGTGCTCCTTAAAAGCTCCAATGCTTATTTCTTGGACTGCAGGAGCCCAGAACCATAAGTAGCCTATAGTGGATACTTATTATATATCAAATGAAGGAACGAGTGTATGAACCCTATAGAAAGTCAACTTTCCATTTACAGTTGCCTACTATTATCAATAAACACTTCAGTAAAAAGTTCCATCTTCAGAATCTCCCGACTCTGATACAGTTTGTGAAGTATTAAACCCATTCACATTAGATAATGCTTATTACCAAACTGTTCAGTCACTCTTCGCTGAGAAAATACAACTTTCTGGGATTCTGGGGATTCAAACATTTTACTAACAAGTTTATTCATAATCATGCCTCTTCTCTTTAAGGCAGTTAGCTATTTGAAAGCAGTAAGCCAAGAGTTAGAAAACAACACCTAATAATAGAAGTATTAACTTCATTAGTGATGTTTCTAACTCATTAAGAAGACAGATACTTGTAGAGACACCTAGATAGCCATTTGTTTATTTTAGATGTAGGTGAAGATGTTCATACTAGCTTCACGCCCTCATTGATTAAGTGCAGCAAGCACAGCAACCACTACAGATAGGAAGACACAAGGCTCTAACTCTTCCTATCTTCCCAACTACTCATACTCAAAGGGATAGAAAGGGGCTTTCAAGGCCTGAATGCACTCTTCTCAAAACCACCCTTATATGGTGCAGAATATAGAAAATATTCCCTAGCATAGAGAATTCTTCGATCTATAGTTTTATTGAGCATAGTTTCAGAATATAGCCTCACAAATTTGTATAACTAATTCCGATTTTTCATTCTCACTCAATACCAATTTCAGTTTTTTACTACCTAGAGAGCATCTTTCTTATTTCACAACATGTAAAATAAAACCTATGTAAACAATGTCTTTCTTTTCCAATTACAAATATTATTCTTAATTATTGATGATTTCAAATATTTTCCAGCCTCATGTTTAGGAATTTCTCTTGTGCTGTTGAAAATGGTCACAGCAGGAATGCCTGAGTGGCTCAGTGGGTTGAAGCCCCTGCCTTCAGCTCAGTTCATGATCCCAGGGTCCTGGGATCGAGCACCATGTCGGGCTCTCTGCTAGGCGGGGAGCCTGCTTCCTCCTCTCTCTCTAACTGCCTCTCTGCCTGCTTGTGATCTCTATCTGTCAAATAAATAAAATCTTTAAAAAAAAAAAAAAAAGGAAAGAAAATTGTCCCAGCAAAGGGATCTTTTACAGCTAAACTATTTCCAAAATCCTACCTACGCTCCTGCTAATTATATCTCAGTGCATCCTGTAATGAAATAACCCCTGCCCTGAATGAGTTTAAAGTGTAAGAAAAGTAAAAAAAGAAAAAGAAAAAAGTAAATTAAGTCAAATTCTTTTTTCCAAGCCAGTTTTCCTTTTCCGTCTGATGAAATTCTGCTTATTCTTTAAGTAACCTATTTTGTGAAATTGCCTCCCATTTTATTAATACCTCCTTCTGATCCCATCCATGGATGTGGTACCATCTAGATGTCATGATTTACTTCATCCCTCATGAGATCCAGGCCCATATAACCCACTTACCACTGAACATCTCAACATGGCTTTCAAAACACTTCAGTATCCTTACAACTTAACTTATAATCATGTATCCCAAAGCCCATTCCTAGTACTCAAGTTTCCACATAAAATTTTCAATCCAAAATCTGATTACTCTCTGACCCTTTACAGCCAAACCGTTTCCCAAATCTTGCTCTTTCCAACTAATTATATTTCAAATCTCTCTAGCTAACTCGGTCTCCTCCACTACCCCCATCCTAGTTCAAGTCAGCCATGTTTGTCTCTGACCTGGATCTCTGCAGTCATTACTTAAATGGCCCCTGCTGCCCACACTTGAATCCGGCAACCTGACCGGGATATCTATAACTACAAATCCAGTCATGTCGCTCCCAAATTGTAACCTGCCCGTGGTGTCCTATTGCTTTACAATGAGGTTTGCATAATTTTTACCATGATCTATAAGGCCTTGCTTAAAGTCTCAACACTTTACAAAGGCCTAGAAGGCCTTATCTCTCCAGTTTTATCTCCCGCCAGTCTGGTCCGCACTCTCCGTGATCTGGCCAAACTGGCTCACATTTTCTCAGTTAAGCCGAAAGGTTGCTCCGTCTTCTGATCTTAATTCAGACTGCTTCCTCAGACTATATGGCCTTGCAGATGTGTTCCCTTTCAGTCAGCTTCCACTTAAATACCATTTTCTCAAAGATGCTGTTTCAGGTTGTGTTTGTTTGTTTGTTTGTTTGTTTTTTCCCCAAAAATGACCATATAGTACAGCAATATTATCATCTTGTATGCTTTCCCAGGAGCTTGTCCCTTGTGCATCAAGAGCTGGAGTCCATTTCCTCTCCTCTTCAAACTTGGCTGGCTTGTGACTTCTCCTACCGGTACGGCAGCAGTGGTGCTGTATGACTTCTGAGGCTAAATCATAAAAGAGATGCAGATTCCGCCTGGCTCTTTCTTGGAATACTTGCCTTTGGAACTCATTATAATGTTCTGATGAAGCCCAAGCACATGTAGAGGCTATATTTAGGTGTTCTGGCCAGCTATACCAACTAAGATCTTAGCCGACAGTCTGCATCAAGCACCACACATGGGAGTGAATGTTCTTCAGGTAATTCCAGCTTCTACACTCTGAGTTCTCCAGCGGAGTCTTCAGATATTGAAGGGGTAAAACCAGTCATCATATTGTGTCCTGTTTGAGTTCTTGATTCACTGAATCTGTGAGCATAATAGTGCTTGTTTGATGCACTAAACGAGAAGTTAATTTGTTATACTTCCCTAGTAATTAGAAGAGATGTCTCTCTTGAGACTTGAGTCCTTCCTTGATACCAGGTCCTGCTGTCATAGACATCTCAGCTTACTTTTTACTATGTCTTTAATGTCTGTCTTCTTTTTTATCTTGGAAGTTAGATGAACATACAGATTTTATCTACTTTGTTTACAACTATATTCAGTATATTCAGTAAATATTCATAAAATTATTGAATAAAATTCTATAAAATAATTAAAGAAAAAGGATCTTGGCATTCAGAAATTGAAAAAGAAGCTAAAATGAGTGCCGGAGAAATAATGGATGGTTTTTCAATAAATCCTTTAGAAACAAATGAAGGTAGGGGTGCCTGGGTTGGTTCAGTTGATTAAGCATCTGACTCTTGATTTCAGCTCTGATCATGATCTCATGATCATGAGATTGAGCCCTTTGTCAGGCTCTGTACTTAATGGGGAGTCTGCTTGAGAGTCTCTCTGTCTCCTCCTGCCCCACCTCAAATAATAAGGAAATAAATCTTTTTTTAAAAATGAAGGTGTCAGTAGTACTTGTATTTCTGAGATAGGAGGAAGCTAAATTATAAGTAAGGTGGGCCAAGACCATAAAACCCTGATAATTGGAAAAAAGTAGAAATCATGTAAGTTTTAAAAAAAAAAAAAGTCACCCAAAACTTTTTAAAAATCAAATATCCACGTGATTATGTCACTTATAGAAACAAAAAAAGGAACAAAAGGACATGGAGGTAATAACCGGTATCAGAACTTGGTAATCAGAAGCTCTAAAAAAACAAGATAAAAGGTATTCACAGTTAGATTGAGGCCAGGACACAGAAACAAGCATTAAAGAGCTTCTCTGCCTAAATGCGGTCTTCAACAAAGAAAACAAATTATAACTATTTCATTGAAATTGATGTGAATATAGACCTTAACACTCTTCCATATTAAATTTGGTAAACCAAAATTAATGATACAGCTGTCTTTTCTAATAATGTCAGGTGTGAAAGCCATATAGGTAAGTTCTCTAATACCATTTTCACTACTAGGTCATTAGGTCTTCAAACCTGATTTTTCCTTTTGTTGAATTTCTCAAGATTCTCATTCTCAAGATATATTATTTTAAACTAATTTGTGTTGTGATACACACTTCTGCATTTGGGAAATTGATTTAATATAGTATCTGGAATAAAGGGAAATATGCATATAAAAAAGGAATGGATGGGTACTCATACTTTATGTTATTAAGAAAACCTTGATAAAACTATTTTCATGGCTACTTAAAAACCTCAATGGAATTAAAAACTGAATAAATAAAAATTAAAGGCTAAGATCTATAAAGGGAAACCAACTTCTTCAGGAGAAAGAAAAGAGAACAATGAGTGCTACAAGGACAGTGCTAAAATCGATTTGTCTTAATTAATACAGAAGACCCAATACATTCTCTAAAATATTATTTCAGAACCAGTACTTTAATATAATACAATGCCCAGTCAAATGGGTTGTCCTGAAAAATGTCTACAGTGGATAGAAAAATGCCAACAAAGCCTTACTCTAAGCATATGTAAGATAATTTATTAAGCAAAAAGTAATCTAGATCCCATTTACAATCTAATTGGGTCTCAGTTATCAGCAAAACTCAAGAAACAGTCAGTGAGGACTTTGTAGATGTCAGTCCTTAAAGGCATCGATATAATGCTCTTTTAGTTAGTGCCTTTAAACTGAAAGTCTTCTAAAACACTACACTGGAAAAGTACCCAGGCATACAGCCTCTATTCAAAAACTAATTCCTGAACTGCCCAATCAATCTCTCAGCTCATCCAGTCTTGCGCTAATTTTCCAGACATGAACCCTGGTATTCATTTCCCTTTATGGTACTGCTTCAGCTCTCAGATTTGACAGCCTGAGCCAGCGCCAACCAAAATCCTACCCATCTGCCCACTGCAAAGCATCACTGGCAGATTTTCTCATACCTACAGGAGCTAGATGTGGCTTTTCCCCAATAGGAGCCCCCTACCAAGTATAGGGAGCCTCATAGAAAAAGCTGGACATAATGTCCCGCTGAGGCCAGAAGGACAAAGCAATGGAACACTGGGCATTATTATCAACATGTATAATGGGAATTTTTTTTTAGTGGGAATACATTTCGTTTTATGTAATGAAAACAAAAAGAAAAGATTTACCTTGCTGAAATTTGTTGTGTGCATCCTCTCTATATAGCTTCAATGCCAGGGGGAAAAAAGCTGAACTTTGCCTAATTTATGTTTATGTTGCATGAATATAAATGTCACCATCCTTATTTCTCAGCACTTAAAATCACATCACTGCATAATATTCTTGGCTTAAATTACAGTATTGTCAAATTAACAAGAACATAAATAGGCAAGAAGAGCAGCGAAATCGTTAAGCATACATGCTTTCTAAATTACAATATGTGCAATAATATGTACATTCTTTGGGAAATGCTGGTATCATATAACTGAAAAATGGCAATTGAATATAAATGTCTTCTGTCTTTCTGTGTCTTTTAACTTCCATTGCAGAACACCACTATCTTAACAACTGGTCTTCATGGTTTATAATTACAAAGTGCCATATGCCTTTCTTTTAATTAAAATCATTTCCATATTATATCCACTCTGTTTTATTAAAATAAAACAAAAAAGAAAAAAAAAAGAAGCCTAATTGAATTGACTATAAGATTAACACACAGGCATAACTTAATTCTGCATGAGATCACTTGTCTCGATGAACTTTTTTTTTTTTTCCTTAATTCTGTAGGGTATCAGCAAACCCTGTCTGAATTAGAGGTGTCTGTGATGGAATGCTACAATTCCCTTTACATTCATGGTGTCCCCAACACAACAAAGGCAGATTTTTAAAACAGGTTGACACATTTGTTCACGCCTTCAACATACACGTTTTAAAACTCACTTCTGTTTGGTGTATAGTATGCTCTTGCCATCTACTGGAACAGTGATATACTGCAGTTGCAATAATTTTTGCAGCAGTAAGAGTCAAAACAATGGTGATTAAACCAGGTTAACCAGACGTTTTAAAGATAACTTCACAGGGCTCTAATATATATGTAGGCAGAGTAAACATTCACTTTCAAGATTTCTAGGAAAGAGATTTTCCCAAATTAGAGATTTTCATGAGTGCCTGAGAACCTTTCCTTTGTCATAAGATTACTTTCTCTTTCTGAAGTCTCTTTAAAATGCAAGTATGTCTATTTTAAATGTATAACACTATAATAAGATGAGAAGAATATGGATTCCCAAAATCTGGATGCCTAGATAATAGAGGGGGAAATGTATAGTCAGATTTAATCACTTTCGGTAAACAGTAATTTTTACTGAAGATTAATTCTGATTTTTTTCCTTAAATATATCAGTCTGACAATTTCTTCTTTGTTTGACAGAAGGTTTCCCATGGTCTTCTTATATTTAGAGACCACTGTTCTCATTCCACAGCATTTTAAATTTATAATAGCCTTTTAATCTTAGAGTTCTAAATTTGGTAGATTCAACATTATCATCATCATCATCTTTCAAACCATCATCAGTGGTTTGAAAATTGAAGTTTAGAGAACTGTAGCAGGCTGACTCCAAATGGCCCCGAGTGATCCCACCTCCTAATATTCATACCCTTGGGTAATTCTCTCCGCATACAATGGAAATAGTTGAATGTCACTTCTAAGATTAGGGCATTAAAAAAACTTGACTTCTTTCTCTCTCTTTCCTCCTCTCTTTCTCCCCCTGGCTCTTCTTACTTGCTCACTCTGATGAAGCAGCCACCATATTGTGAGCTGGCCTTTGGAGGAGCCACAAGGAATGGAAGGATGCCTCTAACCAATAGCCAGTGAAAAAATGAGGCCCCCAGTCCAGCAATCCATGGGAAACTCAATCCTGCCCAAACACGTGAGTAAACTTTGTAGGGGATCTTTCCCCATTTGAACTTTGAGGTGACTCAGCTCTGGAATCATCTTGATTGAAATACTATGAGGGACTGTGGCCCAAAGAACTCAACGAAGTCACACACAGAGGTTTCATGCATGGAAACCATTTCAATCATAAGTGTGTTTTTATTTCTAAACTAATAAGCTTTAGGAAAATTTGGTATGCAGCATTAGGTAACTAAAATAAGAATGTTAAGTATTTCCCGTAGATACCAGACTGGCTAATGGTATAAAGGGAATAAACACTGTTATTTCAGTAAGTCAATAAAAAGTCTTATCTCAGCAAATTGAAAATTACACAAGAACAAGAGAAGAAACAAATGATGGAATACAACAAAAATTTATTGAGTACCAAATCTTTGAAAGGCCTAGAAGAAATACACTGTTGAGTGGGACGTACTACAGACTGAATATATCCCCCTACAATTCATATGGTGAAACCTAATCCCCAGGGTGATAATATTTGGAGGTGGGCCTTTGGGAGGCCGTGAGGTCATGAGGGCAGAACCCTCATAATGGGATTAGTGCCCTTATAAAAGAGACCACACAGAGTTCCTTTCACTATGTGACATCATAGTGAAAAATCAGCTCTCTTAGGAGAGAGGAAGTGGGACTGAAGTGGGACCTTACCAGACACCAAATCTGCCTCATGCGTGCTTTATTTTGGACTTTTTAGCCTTCAGAACTGTAAAAAATACATTTGTGTAGTTGATAAGACACATATTCTAAGATAGTTCTGCTATAGCAGCGCAAACAGACAGGGAAGTAATATACGTAAAATGAATTAATATTAGGAGAATTAGTGTGAAGGATATAAATAATGATGCTAATGTTAGGAGGGCTCAAACAAGAATATTCTCCCTGGCTAAAGGTTGAGGAGGACATTACTGGACCAACAGCTTTTGAAATTGACCTTTTAAGGAAGACTAGGATTTTGAAAGGGGAAGGATTTTGTATAATAGCTTAAATATGAGACAATTTACAGAAGTGAGAAAATGGGGCATATTTAAGTATGAAAAATGGTTTGTATGTGGGAGGAGCTGGGGGAATAAATCTGCAGTAGTCAAATATGTGATTGGAGCCCTGAACACCAAGTCTGGGAATTTTGCATTTAATTAATTCTGCAAGGACCTATTGAAATCCTTTGAGAAGAGGGAGTCTTTGACCAGATTAATATCTTAAAAGAATTATTTTCCAACAAAATGAAAGATGTGTCCAAATGCTGTCAAAAAAAAAAATTGTGAAAGACTTTGAAATGGACCCAAAAAAGTTACTGGATGACTAGGACCCATGGGACAAATCGGGACAATGGCCTATTTTTATACAGCATTTGAGCTGTGAATAACTTTTGTATTTTTTTAAAAAGTTATAAAATGAAACAACACAAAACAAAAAATGGGATGAATAAATGATAAAGAGTGTGTGTGGCCCATAAAGCCTAATATCTGGTCCTTCATAGAAAACGTTTGCTAACCTCTGATCTTAAGAACATCCATCCTTCCAGTTTCTGAACCTAAGGGATTGGCATTTTTCATGGTCTTTTGAGCTATTTGACAACTCCAAGTTGTAGATAACTGATAGCACTGCAAATAACTCTTGTCTTTTAGCATGCAAATAAATTCTGTCTAATGGAGGGGTGTTTCATTTCTCCTCCCTAACCCTACCTCCCCCATCTCTGTGAAAGAGCATCAGTTTTACTTCAGTCTTTAAAATCATTTTATGGCCTATATGTCTATGCTCTTTGAATCGTCTTTTGAAATGGTTGTAACATCTAACTGGATACTTCTAAATTCATGAGTTAAACCGTTAACATGTTCATTTTATATTTTTTATGAGAGTCAATGTTTGGCATATATATATTTATTATTTTTATATTTTACATATAAATATACTTTATATATGATTTTATATATCTAAATAAATTTATCCTTTAACAATGGGAAAAGAAAAAGATGATAAATCAGAGATGAGCAAAGCTATCTCTAAGAACTACAAGTCTCTATCATTAAGCACCATTGAGCTGTGGGTATCTCTAGAGTTTATTAAGTTCAGCTATTTCCCAAGCATATGAGGAAGTCAGAACTGGGCAGGAAACTCAGCCCTTTATTGATCTTAATGGTGTTCTGGGTGTTATGAAATGAAGACCAAAGTCCAATGACAGCATAGCATCACTCCTACTGGATAGTTACCTAGTGGCTGGATGAAAGGAGAATCCCATCCAGTAAAAACACCAGCATATAACCTGGATGAGGCCAAGTGAGACACTGTACAGGCCAGATCTTGTACCTGGTCATGTCCGCAATAGCCCTCAGAATAGTCCTTTTCCAAGTCTACCAACAGGCAAATGTTAGCCCTCTCCCTTCTTGAAAATTCTGAGTCTTGTCTTTCTTCTCCCTCATCCTCTACACTCCTTTTTAGACCATGACATGACTTCCTCACTCAAATGTTTTTTTTCCTTCCTTCTTGCTTCTTCAAACACTTTTTTTTACCTCCTCTCTCAGTGCTGTGCAAAAATCCTTTCCGCTAATTATTTCTCAGTTGACTCTGATGGCCCGTTAAAACAAATTCAGCAAGTAGCAATTTATTTTTGCTCTACATCAGGAAAGGTTTAATTCTTAAGCTCTGAGTGTGTTGATATTTGGGTGTTTGGAGATGGTGGAAGTGAGATATTAAATTCTGAAAGGTGGAAGAAATTTATTTCCCCTATTAGAAAAGTCTGAATTATCCGATTTCATATAGACACTGGCAATGGAATTTGGGAAAAACAAGGTGGATTAAGAAGGCATTATGATTGTGTAATAATTATAAATTGGCATTTTATGGAAGATGGAGATATAACATAAGAGCTGGTATAAGAGATATTCCAGTATGGCAAGCCTGGCTCATCTATTAATGATATTAACAGATACAGGGAATTCAGATCAAGACACTGGTTTGGGAGGTGTTTGGAGAGATTATCATGGGGACCTTTCTCCTTGTAAAGACTGATTAAGTTGTCGTAATCATTATAGAAAATTTTTAAAGTAGTGATTAGGCACTAGAGAATGAATGATGTAAAGTTAATTCTCATCAATACCACAGATATACTTATTTTGTCTTTGTCACCTAATTCTAGAGTGAGAACTTTTTCCTGATCTCAGAACTTTTCTACTATTTTATCCCTTGATTTGAAGAACAAAAATTTTATGTCTGGACTCTAATTATATATAAATAATATAATTTTCTGTTGGAATATAATTATGGATTTTCCCAATTTTTAAAAGTTTCCCCATATAGCAAAATGTGATTATGAATTTTTATTAATCTCTGAAGATTTTAGTATCATAATTAATCTTTATTAACTGAGTCCATGGATAATGCATCTCTATAGGAACAATCAGCAACTTAAGATGATTTTTATTAGTGAAAACTAATCTGGGGGCAGAAGAGATAAGTCATATTTCACTTACTTCATCAGACTATTTATACTTTATATTTTTCTGTTATAATGCAGATATTGAAAAAACAAAGGATCTTGGGATTTATAACTTACTTTTCTCTATACGTGATGTTTTTTAAAATCTGTGGCCAAAAAGAAATGTTCAGAGTTCTAAATTTTCCAGTACCTTTTAAATTAGTTAAAAAAACTAAAAACTGGGCGCCTGGGTGGCTCAGTGGTTAAGCCGCTGCCTTCGGCTCAGGTCATGATCTCAGGGTCCTGGGATCGAGTCCCGCATCGGGCTCTCTGCTCGGCAGGGAGCCTGCTTCCCTCTCTCTCTCTGCCTGCCTCTCCATCTACTTGTGATTTCTCTCTGTCAAATAAATAAATAAATAAAATCTTTAAAAAAAAAAAAAAAAAAAAAAACTTTAAAAGTCTGATTTTTACCTAGTTTAACATACCAAAAAAACTGTTTTTAACATTCCCTAATTCTTTTTTTCCTTCAGTATCTCATACAAAATACAACTTCATTTGTAGAAGAAAGGTGTTGAGTTTTTAAAGGAAATGGATTGTATTCTCACCCATGGCAAATCTATGGAAATCAGCATTCAGTCAAATGAATAATATAAATCATAGTTTCAGGACTTGCTCTAGGCAATATATGTCAAATAGGCAATCTCTTCTCACCTCCCTGGACACTAGGGTGAGAATCTGACAGGGTAGAAACCAGAAAATACATTACCCTCAAACTGAAATATTGTTTAGGTCCCAGACATTTCCTATTCACTTTAAGAAAACTAAGACCCACACACTGCGTGACAGTTAATTCCTTTCAAATAAATTTGTTTCGTGCAGATCCAGTGGTGAATAAAAGATTAATCTTCAAGTAAAATACCAAGAAAAAGCATAATCATGTTTTTTCTACATGTTTTAATGAATTAAACATTCCTTTTGAGGTAAAACAAAGGCTTAGGTGCTTTTGAACGGCCTAGAGCTAATATAGTGACGTACACTCAATTTTTTTTCATGGAACTGATTTATTGCAGTTCTTCAGCATGACCAAAAGCCCACTCCAAACTAAATCATTTCACTGCTGTCAAAAATAGAATTTACCATACAGTATTTAAAATGGAAAACAAAATTCAAAGTGAATCCTTAATGAGTTACTACATATATATTATTGTTGTTGTTTTTTAACAGAAACTTTGCTAAAGCAAATACTGAGGATCTCTTAGGGGTGTTGCATGTAATTAATCATACAGATTTTTTTTCTGGGAAAAAAATGTGTAGTTTTAAAAAATATTGTATTAAGGAAACTTTTTATCGTGAGCCATGGTAATTAAAATTTTAAATTTGTAAGTAGAACACGTAAATCTTTTGAATATTAAATCTGTCTATTTCACATGTAGCTACACAGGTCAATGCCTTCTAAATTTTTATGCCAGCAAATCTTCACTAACCACGCTGAGCTCCCTTTTCTGTACGAATAATTTTTTGTACTCCAGGGACAACTTCTGCAGCATATCAGAGGCATGTCTTACCTCCACATCAAACTTACATTAGGTATGAGATTTAAATTATGTGTAATTATTTAATATAGTCCAATATTATCAAAATGGTTTAATGACAGTATTTTTATTCGAGTATAGTTAATATACAGTGTTAGGTTAGTTTCGGGTATACAATACAATGATTCCACAATTCTATACATGTCTCAGTGGTCCTCAAGATAAGTTCACTCTTTATCTCCTTTTTCTATTTCACCCATCCCCCCACCAGCCTCACCTCTGGCAGCCACCAGTTTATTCTCTGTATTTAAGAGTTTGGTTTTTTTGTCACTTTTTTTCCGGTTTTGTTCATTTATTTTATTTCTTCAACTCCACATATGAATGAAATCGTGTGGTATTTGTCTTTCTCTGGCTGATTTATTTCACTTAGCATTACATCCTCTAGGTCCTCCCATGGTTGCAGAAAAATAAAAATCAGACTGGCAAGAGACCAAGGGACACCCAGAGGTGTAGAAGAACTCGGATTTATTTTCCTTCAGTAGACCCAGATGAGCTCATGCTGGATATTCTGGGCTCCTGGGCAGTGAGGTTATAAGGTTTTTATAGGGGACTGCAGGCAGTCAGGTTCCAAGGGCTGTGCTGACTGCTGGTTGGTGGTTTAAACTGGGGGAGCAGGGCTGCTTTAGGCGGGAAGAGTAGTGCAGGGAGCCTGTGGTGGGAAGCCTGTTTACAGAAGCAGAAAGGGCTGCTTATCTTTTGCTCCCAGTAGGGCTTCTGATTATCTCTAGCTTATTGTTAGTAACTTTCCATCTTCTGGGGCCTCCTGGCCTAGGCCTGCTCTGGGTACTTGGCCTCTTCACTGTGTTCTTGCAAATGGCAAGATTTCATTCATTCTTATGGCGAGTAATATTTCATTTTACACATATATATCACATCTTCTTTATCATCTATTGATGGACACTTGGGCTGCTTCCATATCTGAGCTATTATAAATAAGGCTATAGTAAACGTGGGACTGCATATCTCTTTTCAAATTAGTGTTTTTGTTTTCTTTGGTAAATACCCGGTAGTGGAGTCACTGAATCATATGGTAATTCTATTTGTAATTATTTGAAGAGCCTCCATACAGATTTCCACAATGGCTTCCCCCGTTTGAATTCCTACCAACAGAGCATGAGAGTAGGTTTCCTTTTCTCCACATTCTCACCAACACTTGTTCCTTGTGTTTCTGATTTTGGCCATCCTAATAGTTGTAAAGTGGTATCTTGTTATGGTTTTAATTTGCACTTCCCTGATGACTAGTGATATTGAGCATCTTTTCATATTTCTGTTGGCCATCTGTATGTCTTCTTTGGAAAAATGTTTATACAGGTCCTCTGCCCATTTTTAAATTGGATTATTTGGTTTGGATTTTGAGCTGTAGAAGTTCTTTATATATTTTGGATGTTAACCCCTTATTAGGCATATCATTGCAAATATTTTCTTCCATTCAGTAGTTTGCCTTTTTATTTTGTTGATGATTTCTTTTGCTGTGCAAAAGCTTATTCTGATATAGTCCCAGCACTTTAATACAATGAACATATTTTAATTTTATAGTCTGCCTTACTATTTTCTTAAACTCTTCTGGTTAGATAAATAAAAATGTTGCCTAATTTACGTAAGAATTGATTACCTGTTTAAAATAAGATTTGTACAAATATTTGAGTTTACAGAAAGTGTAGAACTTTGTTTTTTGACAGAAGTTAGTAGGAAAGAAAAAAAATATGAACTTTGGTTTGGGAGCACTTTATTCAAATTCGAGCTCCGTCGTTATTAGCAGCTAATAATTAGTCTCTCAGCCTCAATTTTCTCATCTGTAAAATGGGCCAATAATATCAACTTTATAGCTTTGACAGACTTGAAAGGAACAAGCACATGTAGTTAGTTGTTCAATGAATTACAATTCCTTTTTTGCTGATATGTTGTCAAGATATGACTTGGATCCACATGCTTTTATTTGAGAAAAAAAATTCTTCTGGATTCTGACTTAGATTCTCAGGACTTGATAATTTATCAAAAGGTCAGGGAACATATCAACTTCTTTTTGTTTGTTTGTTTATAACAGACTCTAATTACAGAATTCTGATGCATTCATGTCTCATCATCTGGAATTGCCTAACACTGGTCAACATGACCCAGAACAAATTCACTCACCAGAGTACATTCTAAGCTGATGAACCTGGATCTAGTTTAACAGTTATCAATTACTATGTGATAACAAAAGCAAGAATTTTAAGTTATAAACCGTCAGTTTATGTTTCTTTGAGTTACAAATAGAAAGGCATGGTGAGATAGCAGAAAATCAAGATTGGGTTTCCAGCCAATTCTCCAGCTACTAGATTCTTGATATATCATTTAGAATCTTTGATTTGCTGTTTTTTTATCTATACAATAGGAGCAAAGCTATCTAGCTTGTCTATCTTGCAGAGTTATTAAGGTAATAAAATATATAAGCTGTTTTGAAATTCCAAAGTGCTAAACAGAAATGTAAAGCAGTTTATTTCCATGAACTCGGTATAAAAATTTACTATAAAAAATATGGCATCGGGACGCCTGGGTGGCTCAGTTGGTTAAGCAGCTGCCTGTAGCTCAGGTCATGATCCCAGCGTCCTGGGATCGAGTCCCACATCGGGCTCCTTGCTTGGCAGGGAGCCTGCTTCTCCCTCTGCCTCTGCTGCCACTCTGCCTGCCTGTGCTCCCTCTCACTCCTCTCTCTCTGACAAATAAATAAATAACATCTTTAAAAAAAAAAAAGAAAAGAAAGAAAGAAAGAAAAGAAAAGGAAATACGGCATCTATTTCCTTTCTAGAAGAGAGAACAATGCTCTACTTGGCCTATGTGGCCGAAATACCAGAAAGAGTTATATTTTTCAAAAAAAAAAAAATAAACAAAAAAATTTACATGGGAAAGAAAGGCATATCTCCCTGTATGCATTGCCTAGTAGATTTGTTGTTTTGAATAAACATATTTACCTCACAGTGAAAGTAAGAATAAAGCAAAATGAAGACGTTAGGGGGGGGGGGGGGAAAGGAAAGATGTGCTACTGAAAATAAATAAAGTGCAAAATGAACCATGAAGGAATTAACTGAGACAAGTTTTGCCTTTTTGTCAAGGATGGGCCTTGGTTATTGGCATATCAAATCTGGAGGATGAGAGTCTTGAAAAGTACTCCCTACTGTTTGCCTTGCCAGCAGTAACTATACATCTTTAGGTAGAATTATCTAGACCATTTTGCTAGTAGCAAAAAAAGAGACTTGATACTGACAACAATCACAAAAAAGCCTAAATTCCACAATTTGGGAAGCATTATATCTGAGTGAATTCATAACAGTTTGTTTATCCCATAATTGTAGAAATCCTACAATATTTCTCAAATTGAAAAACAATACTAATAACTGTTTGAGAATAACTTTGATTTATAGTAAGGGGATTTTAAAAGTGCATTTATTTCTGTCCATATTTACATCAAGAAAATTATTTCTTAGTTTGTTATATAGGCTAAACATAGTAAAAGTAAGTTTTCATAATTGAGACTTTATATAAAAAAGAACCAAAAAATATATGAAGCATGCCAGATTAAAAAGTAATCTTTAAACATCTGCTAATAAAACTCAGATCTTAGAATAAATGTAGAAAACTAAAGGGAAGAAGTTAACATCTCTTGAGCATTTGCTATGGAGCTAGCTCAATGCTTTGGATTTTATAAATGTTACATTTCACCCTACAAAAGAGTTTATGCAATATTTGTAATAATTCCTTTTAAAGATGAGGAAACTGAGGTTTATAAAGTTTATTAAATGCTACACAGCTAATAATTTATAGTGTTAGAATTTACACATTAAAAACACTGTCTGTGGTCTTCATTGACGTTATTATCTTGACTAGGTAGCCATCTCAATGCTTCATTACTAAATAGGCTTAACTGCTTGACATGTCTACTACAGATTCAAGACCTCTTTCTTGAGGTTTTCAGAGGCTTTTTATAGTATTAACAAAAACAAGGCAATCGATAATACAAAATACACAAATACACAACACATTGACAGAAGATTAACAGTTCTGACAAATGGCAGTCACACGACTTAAAGGGTTTGAAGTATTCAACAAAATTGTAAAATCGCTTTGCTATTCTCAGTCCTGTTGAGTCTCTTTTGATTACATGAGACACTCAGCAGCAGTTCCCAGCAGGTCAGATAACGTACATCTCCAGCTGCCATAACTGCATAGGAGCAACCTCCAGGCAAGAACAAGCTCAGTACCAGGAATCTTCTCTCCAGAACAGTACTTAGAACACATGTAGTAATTTCTGTTTATCTAAAACGTCTGTCTAAGTTGAACAAGTGAAGGAAGTACCAGATTCCTAAAACCAAAGGATTAAGCATTCCCCAATTACTTCCTTCATCATTTCTGCCCCTGTCCTAAGACTTCATGTGATTAGGATATGGACTTCTGTCCATCTCCAAATTGGAAATTTAGATGCTTTAAAATCTATTTTGAACACCTTAAGAAATTAGAAAAGTAGGGGCAAATTAAGTCCAAACTAAGTGAAAAAAAGAAATAATAAGAATTAGAACAGAAATCAGTAAAATTGAAAACAAGAAATCAGTAGAAAAATCAATGAAATAAAACCTGGTTCTCTGAAATATATCAATAAAATTGACAAACCTCTGGCCAGACTGGTGACAAAAGTGAAATACTTAGGATAAGTCTAACAAATATGTGTAAGATCTATATAAGTGAAAGTACAAAATTCTAAGGAATGAAATCAAGGAACAACTAAAGTGAAGAGATGTTCCATGTTCATGGTAGGGAGCCTCAATATTGTCAAGATCTCTTCCCAATTTAATCTATAGATTCAATGCAGTCCCAAATGGAATTCAGCAATTTACTTTGTGAATATCAACAAACTCATTCCAAAGTTTATATGTGAGCTCTCAAGCATGAAAACATATAAAGGAGGTTTAAATGCATATTACTAAGTGGAAGAAGCCAATATGAAATGGCTGTGTACTTTATAATTCCAACTATATGAACATTCTGGAAAAGGCAAAACTAGTAGACAGTAAAAAAAAAAAAAAAAAAATCAGTGATTTCCAGGATTGGGGGCTGAGAGAAGGATGAATAGGTAGAGCACAAAGGATTTTTAGTGCAATGAAAACATCCTATATGATAGTATAATTATAGATGTATATCATCATACATTTGTCCCAACCCATAAAATACATAATAGCAAGAGTGAACCCTAAGATATATTTAAGGACTTTAGATAATTGCATTTTTCAATATAGGTTCATCAGGTATAACAAATGTACCAATTCAGTGGGAAATGTTGATAATGAGGGAGGCTATGTAAGAGCTATGTAAGAGTGGGGTCAACAGAAATTTTTGCATCTTCCTCTCAATTTTTTTGTAGACCTGAAATTGCCCTGAAAAAAATCTTTACCAGAAAAAAATTGTACTAGGTAAAGATAAATATATTTAATTTTAAAAGAAACAATATTGAGTGTCAGATTTAAATTAATGGTTAGAAATTACTTAGGTTGAACACTTGCTCAGCAATTTTTTGATGCCTTTATTGGAAATTAACAGACATAGGGTAAGATTCAAACTATCCAGAAATAGCAAACCTCGTACTTTTTAGTTGGAGCTTCCATAATAAAAAATGTAAAATATATGGCATGTGAGATGAAGTTGGAGGCTGAGGCTAGGAAAATGATGTAGAAACCATTAGAGTAGGTGTAAAAATGGAGAAGAAACTGTTCTAGGAAGCTGGAGAAATGGTATATTCTGTACTTGCAAAGCAATTGGTAATACTGTCTCATGTGGCGACATGGAAGATATACTTAATGAAAGAAACTGTTGGACTTGGCAAAAGAGTTCACAAGGTAAAATACTGTTTGCATTTAGTTAATTAATGAAATGCTGGTTTAAATGCACTTACCTGGTTGTATTTAGCTGTATGCTAGAAAGTAGTACAAGAAGAGATTAACTCAAGGGTGGAAGGGGGGATGCATATTTAAAAGTGAATTTGGAGTAAATAGAGGTGCATAACTTGAAATGAAGAAAAGTATACTTTGCACAAGTGAGTAATATGAATAAATGGCTATTAGGACTGTTATTAAATTGATTACAATAATTGGCCCAATTCTTCAATTCTCTCTGTATTCACATCCTTTACCAAGTGATTTTCATTATTGCCTCACTAAAAAGATAGAAACTATTTTCACACTCCTTAATCTGGACTAGCCTATACCTTACTTTGGCCAATAGTATAGCAGAAGCAACAGTATATTAATTCTAAATCTATGCTGAAAGAAATCTTGTAGGCTTTTTCTTGCTCTCTTTGATTCCTCTACTTTCTGAATAAACGTTAAGTCTGGGCTAGCTTGCTGGAAAACAAAATATGTGAAACAGAGCTGAGTTGCCTCAGTCATCCCAACAGAGACTGTTCTAGACCAACTCATCTGTGGCCCAATTGTTCAATTGAGTGAATCTAAACAAAACCAAAATAACTGCTCAGTCAAGCTCATCCTAAATCACTGACATACTTAATGTTTTGAAATAGTGAATTTTGAAGTGGTTTGTTATGCAGCATTATCATGGCAATGGATAACAAATACAGAAGGGAAGTGATCTAATTTCTATTCTCTCAGGAAGTAATAAATTCTATATTTAAAAAGATGTATCATTAAAGAAAGGTCTAGAGATAAAATTAGAAGTCATGAAGTTAATTAACTATGAGAAGAACAATGACCATAAACCTTACACGTTGTCATAATAAAAAGACATATAGGTAAACACATACACATAAAGAAAATAGATCTCGTGCCAAAAAAAAAAAAAAAACTTGAGAAAAAAAAACAAAACAGAAGAATTACATATTAGATTCCAAAAATACAAGAATGTGCTATATACAAAGTGTACATGTAAAGAGGGTGATTCAAAAAAGTTGAATGTACAAGAGTATGATGAGCCAAGAAGTGAAGGCAATTATAAAGAAACGGAAAGAATAAGGAGATATATTTTTGAAAAAGAGTAACCAACATCAAGAGTCCCTGTTAATATTGAGAAAATTTAATCAAGGCAAAAACATTACATAAGACAAAGAAAAATGTTTAATAATAATGAAAAATACAAAATACAGTAATAAATCTTCAGTCAACTTCTATGTACCAAGTAACATATCAACAGTATTCATAATGCAAAACTCCAGGAAGTACAATGAGAAGTAATAGAAACACAATATTAATAGGAGATTTTTTTCTCAGTTCTCAAAGGCCAAGATAAATCAAGTAAATAAAAAACCTCTTAACGGCTTAAGAGCAAAATTAATAAGATGATAAATATACAATGCATTCAACATCAGGAAATCAGAAGCTGTATCTTATTTTCCTGTATCTGTGAACATTTCATAAAAGAAAACTAAATATTGATCTGAAAAGAAAAGTTTAATAATTCCCAGAAGCAAGTATAGTACCAAATAAGCTATCTGTTCAAAATGTGATACAGTTACAATATTTTTTAAAGTAATAAAAGAAAAACCAAAACACCTGGAAATTAAGAGAGAAGTATTAACTCTTAGACTAAAGAAGAGATCAAAATCCAAAACAAAGCACTTGAAAAAATAGTTAAGTATAAAATATATCAGAATTTGTAAGATTCACCAAAACCAGTGTTCTGCTCTGTGAAAATTCAGTTTTCACAATTCATCACTGGCTGAGTCCAGCTAGACCCCAGAGATAATAGTCCTTTAATGGAGTCCATACAAGACAGCTTCCTGGAGAAATAGAGTAGGGTTAAGAATGATCTAGAGGGGCAAATGCAATGTATTTAGCACACAAGGAAAGTGAGTGTTGAGATTTATGTAAAGCTACTTGGAAAACATTCATGGGCAATAATCTTTTGAGTTCACATTTGGTAATGTTCATATTATGGTAGAAGCTCCTTAAAATTGAACTATTTTTAGATTTCCCAAAAAGTTCACTTAGTAATGATGCATTACTTTTTCAAGTGCTGTGGATGCTATTGGTTAAATATGAGGATTTTTACATCAGTACGCATAAGAAAGATGGCTCTAAACATTTTTTATTGTTCCTGATACCTTCTATTTGCACACAAACAAAGACTCATTAAATTCTTTCCCAAATATGAAACAAAAGATACCAGACAAAAAAAGGTGGAGATCCTAGTGTCCATCTTTACCCATACAAAGAACCAAGTCTTGGAAGTTTTCAAACCTAGACTTCCCTTACCCACCAACTATTGCTTTAAGGGAAATGGTAAAGGAAGAAAGAGATTTTATAGGGACCAGAGCTTTTCTGTTTGTTTGTTTGTTTTTTATTTTTTTTTTTATTTAAATGTTCCTCTTTGTTTTTAAATCCTTCTTCCTATACTTGTATTGTAGACCTTTTAGAGCAGGTAGTTCCTTGGCCCATGTCAGGGCTGATAAACGCAGCCCTTTCTTTTACTCTCTAGTTTTCCCAAAGCATCAGCTTTAGAAGGATTTATTGTTCTAGTAAATAGCTCAACATTATAATTTAGGAGTTGCTCAGGATTAAATTAATTGATATGTACAAAGCTATAACAAACTCTGATATAGTCTGAGTACCTCCCTTTTTCTTTTACAGAAAGATTTCAGCGGTTAATTCTAGAAAGAGAAATTCAGATAGTCTATAGCATTGGTCTTTCTGGCCATTCTGTGTATGTGCATACACCTGGCTAATTCTGATAACTAAGATCTTAAAGAATAAAATCGCATGTGAGCAAACACACACACACACACACACACACCCCACCCCATCTGCCTAGCAATAATACTATTATTAGACCATCTCATTTCTTCTTTTTCTTTTTTCTCTCTAATAAATGTGCTTAATAAACAATTGGTAGAGTTAATGATTGGCCAGCTGCTCTCTTTGCAGAAAATGACTATCTCTAATTTGTAGCTCTCTGCTAAAAATATGCAGATGACATTTGAGTACATAATTTTCTAGGTAATGCTAAGACAAATTGAAGGGTAGATTTTACTGGCAAACAGGAATGAGTTTATGTTCCTTTCCCCAATCCAGAATTTAAATTGGGTGGGTCAGACGCTTTCAATATGAACAGTTTAACATTTTACCAGTATATTCATAGAAATTAGTAGAAGATATTTCTTAGTTCTACTGCCTATGTCATAGATATTTCAACATGGCAATACATATTTCAAAATCTATTTTATTTTTTTAGGGATATTAAATCTTTCTGAAAAATAAATGGGCCAGAAATATTTAGGACCATTCAATAAGTAAATGAACAATGACATGTTTTGATAAAAGACTAAATAGTTAAAACAGTGCTACCTATTTTTCACTTAAAACCATTGCCAAGTTCACTTTCTTCATCCTCTTTAAATGTATTTGCCTACACTTTACTCTGATGTATTGGCAGGAATGTTAAAAAATACAACTAACAGATAGATCAACATCAACTCCCCTAAATATTCTGAGAGTCTTCTTCAAAAAGACATGCACACATTGCAAAAGCCTATGTGCTTAGAATTTACTGTAGTTCAAATGCTAAACTATATATTCTTGGTGCTAGTCAAACACTATAGAAATATTTAATGGTAAAGATAAACCAAGCTTTCTAGCCAGTCACTTTCAGCTGAGATCAATACAATGTAATGATGATTTAGGATGCTTCTTAGTTTAACTTAAGTAATTTTCCTTTCTCTCCTTTGAGATTGTAAATCTGACTATTGCTTTACACTCTCTAGAACTGCTGCTTCTTGCGAAGTATAATTGCTATGTCTGGATTCTTCTACGCCCCAAGTAATTTTATGGAGGGCTTACCTACTGATCTCATTATACTTCCAACTCTGATGCATCGGGCTTCATGCTGATATTTACCTGCTTCAGTGTACTTGATAAATTACATCCAGGCCTTGTTAATTTTACCCATTTGAGGCACAAGTATCACAGTCTAATATGTATTAAATTAAGCTAATAGACTTTTTGGTTCTACCATGGAATATGCATTAGTTGACTTAAATTTGACCACTAAAATAGTAGTACCAAAGGAAAAAATAATAAGGCTATTTGTGAAATAAATGTGTTTGGAAACAGAGTATTCTAGGATAATTTTTGAAGTGGAAAAGTGAAAATATTCTATCATGGCTTAATCAGCTCTTAACTATGAAAGTGGATTGCATGGAACGTAAAAATGAAAACAAGAATGGATGAGAATAGTAAAGAAGTGAAGAATAATTGCTACATGGTGCTAACATCCGATTGTAGAGCCATTATTTTGATAACCACAAAGATTTGCCCCAGACCTAACAAAGTTGGCTTTTGTTTGTTTGTTTTTCACTTAGACCAGACTATTTCAGTCCTATTAAGAAAATCAGTCCAATTTGTTGAACTTTTCTGTTGCTTTGCTTCTGTGCTCACAGCTGGGGGTAAGGACAGTCCACAGGTTCCTTGTCAATGGAGCCTCACTTCTTTGTAGTTTGTTAGAGTTATAGTTCCCGAGGAAGATTTATTCTTGACTGTTTTCTCTGAGTAAAATCTTCGAGCAAATTCATTTGCATCAGCAGTGAGGTTTTATTCACCCGAAAAGGTCCAAGAACGAGTGTTTTCATCTTTCTTACTTTATCTTTGCAACATTTCTCTGCAGAAAATGTGTAGTATATACCCTTTAGAATATGGAGTAGAAAAGGTTCAAGTCAGCACAAAGATTTAAATGTTCAGTAAAGCACAAGGGACATCATCCCTCTAATCAACGTTTTAAAACATGGCATGGACATGTTGTTTTTCTACAAAGAATTCTTAGCCACCAACAAAGGTGGATATTTCTCACTTGGATTGGTGTCACTTTAGGGGGAGAAATAAAACAAAAATTTTAAAGGATTTTCAAAAATATAAAAGACAATCTATTATAAACAGAGTTCCCTATAACCTACAGTAGGGATTTCTTTGGTGAATGGGAGGTCCTTTGATGAATATTAAAGCAGACAATAAAGTACTTTGTGTCTATATTAGTTACTTATTATTGAATAACAAATTACCCTCAAACTTCATAACTTAAAAGTAATAAAATTCATAATTTTTACAGTCTTGGTGGGTCACAAATTAGGGTGGGGCATAGCTGAATGATCAGGCTCAGCTTTTCTCATGAGGTCATATTGGCTGGAACTGTGGAAAGCTAATGGTTTGACTGGAGCTCGAGAATCCACTTCTAAGATGGCTGACTTACAAGAATATTAGCAGAAGGTCAGCACTCACACAAATGTTGGCAGAAACCCTTGCTGGCTTTTGCCACCTGGACTGCTTTAATGTCCTCCTGACATGGCAGCTGGTTTCCCCAGGGTGAGTATTCCAAGAAAGAGAGCGAAGAGAATATCATAATACCTTTTGTCTCAGAAGTCATACACCGTTACTTCCACCATATTCTGTTAGTTAGAAAGGAATCACTAAGTCAAGTTCAGTTTCAGGGGGAGTGGAGTTGAAGGGAAGAATATCAGAAATTTTATAGACATTTAAAAAACTATTATAATGTCCTTCTCACCTACTGATATTTTAACAAGTGGCATACTATTGTACTCATGGTGGACAGAGTTTAAGATGGCCTCCATGATCTCACCATCAGATCTTTATACTTTTTGTGTAATCTACCCTGAGTGTGAGCAGAAACTGGGACTTGCTTCTAACCAATGGAATGCGGGAAAAGTAATGGGATATACACAATTATGTAAGAGTGTAGCACCTGGGGGTGCTGGGGTGGCATAGTAGATTAAGCATCTGACTCTTGGTTTCAGCTTAAGTTGTGTTCTCAAGGTCGTTACTTCAAGCTCCACTCCAGGCTCAGAGCAGAATCTGCTTAAGATTCTTTCTCCTTCCCCTTCTGCTCCTCCCACTCATGCTTGTTCTTTCTCTCTCTCTCAAATAAATAAATCAGTCTTTTGTAAAAAAAAAAAAGTGTAGCTGGCGATTCACAGACCTGTACCCCTAGGGCTAATAATACATTATATCTTAATAAAAAAATTTTTTTAATTAAAAAAGCATAGCATTTGTCTTCCTAGGGTCTCTGTCTGGTTCTGGCTTTGAAGAAGCAAGCTGATTTGAATCCTACTGCCATAAAAAAATTAAATTTGCCATAACCTGAACAAGGTTTAGAGCAGGCCTTTTCCAGTTGAACCTCCAGAGGAGAATGCAGCTTTGCAGAGGACCAGCAAAACCGTTTCTGGACTTCTGCCCCATACACACTTTGAGTTATAGTGGGTTTTCTTCAAGCCACTAAGTCTGTGGCAATTTGTTATGCAGCAAAAGCAATATAGCATTGAAGTCAGGAAACTCAAGTCTGCTCTTTTTTTTTTTTTTTTTACCCCTTAATGTTTTAGGTCATGATACCTTGTAGAAATAAGGCACATCACATCTCAGCGCCTGTTTCCTCATCTGTTAAAAAAAAAGGGGGGGATGATTTTAGGAAGATCAAAGATGCTCCAACATTATGTCATGAAACTTTGCATGAGAGGCCAATAGACAAAAACAACTAAAATAAATCTCTTCTTATTAAATAGGGGGAAGATTCCTCAAACATTTGCCCTCCTACTTTTTAACCCTAGAGTTATAAAGAGCACAGATTGAATATTTTTGGATTGGACCATTCTTAAAGTATCTGGATTCTTTTAACATGAATATTTTATAATAGCCTCAAAAGACAAAAATAAGGAGGGGATATACACACTCATTCATCAAATAGATAAGAGAAATTCTGGACATATAGTATAAAATTTCATTTAGTACCAATAGGCATAACTCTGCCTCTGCTCACCCTTTCCCAATTATGCCTATCTCTCTCAGGTATGCAGCAAACAAAAATAGTATAGGAGTTCAATGCCATTATCCTTCATGATTTTAACTTACAAATAAAATATAGTATGCCTGGCTGGCTTAATCAGTAGAACATTCACCTCTTGATTCTGCTGTTGTGAGATCAGGCCTCACATTGGAGCTTACCTAAAAAATACGTCTGAATCTACATCTGCATCTACATCTGTGTATAAGCAGGTGGAGCAGTGTGCCAGTCCCACGATTAGACCATAAGATACCTCCCATCTTTTTTATGTTCTCTTATACCTCTGTCACTTCCACGTGAGGGACATGTACTAACTGTCCAGTTGGTCCAAGGAGGATGAAAGACATAGGAAGAGAGCTACTACCTCAGACAACCTACAGCTCTGCAATTAAAAGCAAAATTGCTTAAGATGGCCCAGCTTAAGAACTGATTACCTGAACCAGTCTAAATCAGCCAGGTCTCCTGAACCACAGATCTTGCAAATAACTGCTGTTTTAAGTCATCAAGTGTTGGGGTACTTTGTTACATAATGTTATTGGTATGTAGCTTATGTATACACTGAGCAAAGGTGTTAGAAAGATGTCTTACTCTCTTGCATTTAGCTTTTCAAGATAGACTATGTACTTTCCCTTATGTATGCTAATAATTTAAACCTCTTAAAAATTTTATTACTGATAGTTTTCTATCTGCCCAACTAGTGACTCTATACTAGAGGAAGATTGGTAAAATTGTTCTATAATGGGAAAATGTCATATTGAAAACATTAAAAATCCAAAGAAAACATATAATTGATATTATAGAAAACTAATGATCATTAAGGTATTCTAAATAGCTAATCTCTTCAGTTGTACAAAAAGCATTGCTATCAAATGGAAGTTTTTAGACTGTGAAGCTTGTTACTTGGTACATAAACACATATGCCTTCTTGGTGGATTGACCTTTTTATCATTATTCAAAGTTTATTTTGGTCTGGTCATTTTCTTGGCCCTGCAGTCTGTTTTATCTGATAATAACAAGGACACTCCTGCTTTTATTTTTTTTTTTAAGATTTTATTTATTTATTTGACACAGAGAGAGAGAGATCACAAGTAGGCAGAGAAGCAGACAGAGAGAGGAAGGGAAGCAGGCTCACCGCTGAGCAGAAAGCCCAATACGGGGCTTGATCTCAGGACCCTGTGATCATGACTTGAGCCCAATGCAGAGGCTTACCCCACTGATCCACTCAGGTGCCCCTCCGATTTCTTTTGATTAAAGTTTGCATGACACATATTTTTCATTATCTTACTTTCTACCTATATCACTATATGTGAATGAATTTCTTATAGACAGAATATGGCTTAATAATTTTTATTCACTCTATCAAACAATTTTTTGATTAGTGTATCTAGACCATTTGTAGTTAGCGAAAATACCAATTTGTTAGGGCTGAAGTCTGAAATTTTGTTTGCTTTTTTGTTGTTGTGTTTTTCTATTTGCTTTATTTTTCATGCCTTCAACTTTTTTTTTTTTTTTAAGATTTATTTATTTATTTTAGAGAGCGCAAGCCAGAGGGAGGAATAGAAGGATGGAGAGAGAGTCTTAAGCTGACTCTATACCGAGCACAGAGCCGAATGAACGGCTCCATCTCACAACCCTGAGATCACAACCTGAGCTGAAACCAAGAGTCGTATACTTAACCAACGGTGCCACCCAGGTGTGCCTCTTTTTCCTGCCACCTTAAGGCTTATGTGAACATACTAGAATTCCACTTTATCTATAGTGTTTTTTTAACATCCCTGCCACACTCTTTTTAACAGCTTTATGGAATTCCATTGTATGGGATACACCATAACTTAGTTACTCAGCTCTTAGTCCATTCCTTGTTCACAAACATAGACTCTTTGAATTGATCTAACATCTGCAACTCCATACCTGTTATTTTTCCCACCATAGTTTGTTTATTTGTTAGACTTTATTTTTTCAGTGTTCCAAGATTCATTGTCCATGCCTTTCTCAACTGTGATATTTACTGTATCAGGATTTTTTTTTCTAAAATAGTATTTACAGTTTATTTTTCCCAGTAAAAGTAGTGATATTATTGAAAAGTTACAACCTCCTTGGACCTCATTTGTCATATACCACGTAATGTGTACAAATACACTTGTATTTTCTCAGGCCTTATTTAGCAAATAAAAATAGAATCATATTAACAGCAATACAGATTGTTTTACTTCTAACAGCAAGCTCTATTATGAAACTCCTAATCCTCCCCTACATATATTTTTCTCAATAGCTCTGAGCATGCCTCTCCTGTCTATTAATACAGCCCTCTTTGTGAAAAATGTGGCAGGAACTATTTTTCTCTTCTTTTCTTGCTTTTAGTTTCTGAGGTGATGTGACAGATATATCTGACGACCATTGAGTCATTTGAAGGATTCTTAATAACTCTAGTACAGTTTCTCCTAAAGAGCTTTTGTTTGTGTGCACTGTGTTGGAGATTGTTTTGGTATTAGAATTACTATTTTCTGGTTGAGGAGTTGGTTTTCTGTTTTGAAGGATGTGTCTATAGAGTACCAAATTCAGTGGACAGCTTTTTGTTAGCCAGCTAATTTTAAAACTATAGATCTGGAGTAGTTTATGCTTAACTAACTAATCAATTTAATTCTCATAATTCCTGTATCTTAAACTATGTGTTGTATGGTTATAAGCAAAATTTCCACACCAGTATTTTTATTCAATATTAGCATAACCACGGGTTTTTTCATAATCATATACATAATTTCTCAAGTCAGTCAATTAATCAGTACTCATCAACAAACATATTTCTTAAATATTGGCTCATTCAAGAAGTAATTGATTCAATGGTCCTACATTACAGTTTGACTATATCATGAAAAAGTAGCAGATGCATTATTACATTTCCTTTAAATTGGTAAGAAGTCAGTATTCAAACCATTAAATAAGGTGTTAACGCTCTAATTCTAAGTCTTCAGCTTCAGGGCATTGAATTGAATCTTCTAACAGTGTAAAAGATTTTTTCCCAGGTAATTTTCTATTTCATTACCATATGTGATGCACAAGAGTATAGCTACACATCAACTCGGCTTTGGGGCTGATAGATTTTTTTACTGAGTATTTATAGAGCACATTATTCCACGTTGTAAGGCTCAGCGCCTCATGCAGATCTTTTCAAATTTATTCTTATGACTCTCCTACAAGAAGCATATCCATTTTAATGATTAAAAAAAAAAAAAGAACCTGTGAAAACTGTGACCTTTTGACCCAGCGGATCAGCGCATAAATGCAAACTTTTCAACCAGGGCGTCTAGTGTATTCTGCGTTTCCCCATAAAGCCTCAACAGGTTGTCTTCACTGCACCAGTCTGAAAGAACACCAAGTCGTCTTCAAACTTACATTTCATGGGCAACTTGCATAAATACAATGTCTGGCAGGAAGAAATGGCAGCTTTGCAGGAACAGGTATAAGTTTTTATTGGTTTTAGAACAGTCCTATGGGGTGTCTGGGTGGCACAGTGGGTTAAGCGTCCAACTCTTTGCTTCAGCTCAGGTCATGGTCTTGGGATTATGAGGCTGAGCCCAGAGTCAGGCTCTGTGCTCAGTGCAGAGTCAGCTGGAGAGTCTCTGCCTCTGCACACCCCTCAAATAAAAATAAATAAATAAATAAATAATTTTTTAAAAGGAAAAAACAACTGTCATCCGATTTGCATTTGACATTCTACTATAGATATCAGTCAGACCGCCTCACAATGATTAATTGAACAGGCTTAAGTCTGGAGACAGCCAGCCTGGTTTAAAGTCCTGGGTTAGGCACTAAGGAATTTGAACTTCAACTCTTTACTTATTTATTAGGCCTCAGTTTCTTTATCTGTAGAATGAGGCTAGTTTTAATATCAAGCTTCATGTATTTAAGAAATCACTAAGATTATTCACATGAAGCATTTAGCAGAATTCCTAACTCATCCTAATGCAAAATATGTTAAAAATCATAGTTGTTATATTTATAAGCTGATATACTACCAGACTTGCTAGTACACTTTCGTAATAACTGCACCAGAATGTGTGGCCAAAGATTCCTTGAGGAACAAGGAGAAGGGAAAAATCACAGTGAAAAAATTCTAAAGCCTAAAAATCAGGAGAGATCTGGTGTTTTATTTGCTTGGGTATTGATGTTATAAAAATATAACACTCAAAAGCCCACATCATCTAGAGAGGAATACAAAGCAGGCATTCCATCTATATAAATAGACAGGTAATTCTGGGAAGTGAACCCATACAATAAACACTAAAATAAACTTTAGAAACAAACATTTAAATCTTCATTCTTAACATTTTTCAAAAGCTCATCTTAATTTAGTCTTTAAAACAGAATGTACCTTACTAAATATGCCTTATTTCTGCCTCTCAAGATGCCATTACATTTACTTACTGAGCCACTTCTTGAGGGTAAGAAATAAAACATACGCATTGCTTTCCAGAGTTCAGAATCATATTGTCTCTTTAAATTAACAACCATCTCTCCAGCAGAGGGAGCAAATAAGTTTTCATCTCTACCGAAGAAAAGAACTTCTCTGAATTCCAATGTGCTATTGGATAAACCATTTCAAGTAAGAATCTACATTAAAAAAATATATTTGCAACAAAAATGTGTTCAAGTACTCAATAGTGGATATTAAATGCTGATAAAATATGCATATGTGTAGAGCCTAGCTTTTCATTTTTCTAGAAGCACTATGTTTGTGAAAATTCAAAATATTAGGCAAAGGAAAAAAATACTTCAATCTCTTAAAACGCTAAAATATGTATGTACATTTTCAGCAATATTCCATTATAGAGTTTTTTGGCTTTACATTTTTTTTAACCTGCTTCTTAGGAAACTAGTAGTATAGAAGCATGTCAAATAAATAATAGAAAAATACTGTTACATATTCTGGAATAAACTTTTTATTAATTAATTGTATAATATTAAATTCACATTGAAATATTAAGTAGTCTTCAAAATCACAATATTTAGGTTATGATTTCTCTTATGTTTAGAACGAAATCATTTAAATAATTTTTAAGTGGCTTTAAATTTTGATTTAGTACAATATAAATTTTTAATGAGTTTTAAAAATCCTGTTTTATATAGTTTTTCTTTCATAGTCTCAGAAATAATAAACTAGTAGTCTTAAGAATTAATGACTATTCTGAGAGAGCCTAATAAGCTTGAAAATGTATTATAGACTAAACATATAAATTTCCATTCTTAAAGAAAAGATTTTTTATGTATACCTAATGAATTTAGTATTTATAAATTTGTAATATGTATCCTGGATCTAGGTTTGATATGTTGGACTTCTTGAGTCAGCTGGACTCTATCTAATATAGAAATTTTGTGTAAATTCATATATATATTTATTTATTATAAACATAAAGCATATATTTATTTATTATAAACATAAACATAAAGCTGCAAGCAGCTTCAAACACTGGTAGTACTTCTTAGTTCTATTTTAATTTCAAAGATGGGATGGCAGAGCAAGTAATCAAATATTCTAGTCTGATATTATCCCTCAACACGACAGAGTGTACTTACTACAGAAGAAAATTATCACCTTCCCTAAAAAGGCATACCAGGGCTTATTCACCAGGGCTCTAGTTCCTGACTGTTCTTCAGAAATGACTTCCATTTGCTTGTTCCACTAAATGAGAAAAACAATGCCTCTCTCTCCAATTCCAGATACCTGAAGGAAATCTTGGGATAATTTCAGTAATTTAATTAAGTCCTTTAGCTCATAACTGGCATTTCCTCCCCACTGCAAATAATACACAAGGCAAAAAAAAAAAAAAAAAAAGTGACCCTTTTGTCAACGAGTGAAACCTCGGTGCATCTGGTCCAAGCCAGAAAGCCCTGAGCCCTCTCTCTCTTCAACATGTCAGATACTTTGCTCCTCTCTCTGAAAGTCTCCTGAATCTGTCTGCTGCTTTCTCCTTTGCCATTGCATTACACTTGCCAGGGACACTGTCTCTTTGTGAGCTAACTGGCCTCCAGGCCAGCTCATTCCAGGTCACTCTCCACACGGCAGCCAAACTTACTTTATTAAAATGTGAAAGAAGTTCTTATTTCAGTTCTGATTTCTAATTGCCCCTAGTGTAATGTCTACACTTCTTCATGTGGCTTACAAGAACCTTGACAATTTGGATTTGCCTGATCTTACAGTTTCCTTTCTGCCATTGCTCTATGCTCTAGGCAAAGGAATTGTTTATTTCAGTCTTTGGACCTCTGCTTGACTGTATCACCCCTTTCCCAAGTCAGGTTCTCACACACTCAGCACTGTTGACATTTTGGATCAGCTCATTCTTAGCTGTGGGGGCTCTCCCTGCATTTCAGGGTGTTTGCCCACCTGATGGCAGTAGCATCCACCCCCTAGACAATGAAAAATGTCGCCAGATCTTGCCAAATGTTCTCAGGGGGCCTACATCATCTCCCATTGAGAATTATTGACCTATGTGAACTAACCCAGCCTGTGATTTTATATACCAAATGGGACAAAAGTTTTGAAAGATCCATCAGTCCTCTCTCTCCTTCCCCAACCCTCCTCACTCCCTCTCTAACAGCAGTTCAAGGGTCAAGTCGTTCCGTGTTGATGTGTAAGTCCAAGACTGTTGGGAACCCAGTTTTCTTCTTTGGCTTCATCAGAATAAGCGTTTTTCCCTTGTCCACATGGCCTAAGATGGTTTGCCATCACCGTTCATATTCTAGCCAACTGGAAAATAAAAACTCGGAAAAGTGAGTGAGTCTTTCCCTTATAAGTGTATGACCTAAAAGCACACATCACTTCTACAAGCTTTAAAGGAAGCTGGGAAACATAAAAATCTAGTTTTCATTGCAAAAATAATATTAATAAAAATAAAAGAATAAATTAAAAAACTGGAGTGGGGAGAATGCATATCAGGGAACAATTACCAGTTTTTGCCACAGCTTGTTCCTTGACCACCAAAATACCTCATGTGCATCTTACTTAAGACGGACACACACATTCACTTCTTGCCCAAGAGAAACAACTACAGAATTTCAGCCAGTTACTACATTTACATCAAAGTCCAGGATCTCTAAGAAATAGTCTTCAGCATTCTCCCGATCAAGTAACTGTGGCGTAAAAGGAAGGTAATGTGTGCCCCATCGCTAATACACACACATGCTCACAAACTCAATACCAGTGATGTCATAGGAGCAAGTAGTTATAAAATAAATAAATAAGGACTTCTCTCCCATAGAGTAAGACTAGAAAATGCACAGAAAAACAAAGAGAAAAAGGAAAGGAGAGGAGGAAAGGGGAGGGGAGGCAGGGAGGAAGAGAGGAGATGCACAGTAATTTCTGGTCCATAAGAATTATCTACTCCTACTAGACAGAACCTGGGAAGATACCTACTCTGACGGGAGTGTAGTTCTGACTTGGGAAAGCCTATCTGGCAGCCCCTGATTCCTCGCCCCTAATATTACTTCCAGGATACTTCCAGGATTCTTTTGTTCTTATTCTTGGGGGTAACATCAGTAGTGGGAAGGAAAGGGAACTCTGCTCTTTCTAGGGGCTACAGAAACCTGTTTCAACCTGTTCAACCTGTTGCAACCTGTTTCCTGCTACTTGAGGTTTGGGTCCCTGAGGAGCTGAACTAGTCACAGGTTTTTCTAGGGTCATTGGGGCGGGGTCTTTGTTTATGGTAAATTTCTTGTTCTAGTCCCATTTGCAATATTTTGAGAAGTTTTAAAACTAAAGACTTTGACCTACTAGCCTCTTGCCCTTCCAGTCTCCTTCTCTCAATTTAATTGTGGCTTCTTTTAGAGCTAAAAAGAATAGGCTTCAGAATAAGGTAGTCTCTGTAACCTGCTCTTTACTACTCACTGACAGCAATGTAAGAGGACAAAATCTTGGGGATACAATTCTTATCTGCCTCCTCGGAGCTGCCCTTTTCAACTGCTTTAATTAATTGATTTGGGGTAAGATGTAGTCGTCGTTGTTGTTTTCAACAACGCAGAGCCCAGATTACTAGACTCTAATTCAGCATAGGTTACAATGGATATTTTTTCTGTCTTTACTAGCATCTAAGACGAAGTGTGACTCTTAGTAAGTGTTCAGTAACTGGTTTTCAGTGAACTTTAAAAGGTAACTAACTATAAAAAGCACCAGATTGATAGAAGACTTGGCGTAGGATATCTGAAAGAGAGAACACTATGGCTGTGATTGCTACAAAATCCAATGGAAGCGGTAAGATTTATGGAGAACTTTCCATGTCATGGACTTTTTTTTTTTTTAAATGTCAGTTATATCATTAAACCTTCAGATCAGTTCCATGAGATAAATGATATATTACTAGTTTATAAATGACAAAACTGAAATTCAAAGCTTCCTTCTTTTAAAAACAAAAGTCAACAGTAAATTTTATTATTCGCCTTATCTAGTGATTCATTAATTGGGCAGCATCCAATCTAACAGAAAGTAGCTCCAAGAAGGTCTATAAAATGAAAGACTTTTATAGGCAGACAGGAGCAGGAATAAGGAAATTATACTCAGCAAAAAAAAGTGGTTTGGCTATTGCAAGGTTACTTTCCTTTAAGGGATGGCAGGGTGTCTTAGATATTTCCTTTAAGAGATGGCAGGGGTCTCTTAGTGTTGAACAGGTGATTCCTGGTTAAGATTCCATTTTGGGGAGAGCTGAAACTTATTTAGTCTCAGTCTCATGGGGCTTAGCATAAGGAGCTCCATCTGGGGCCTACTGTCTTGTTTTCAATGTTTCTCATTGTTGCACTATTAGTAAGAGGCAGAGATTGAATTCAAACCCACTTCTTCCAAATTTCAAAATCTTTGTGGTCTTCCTGTTCTCTGGAACTCTCTTTTATGATTTAAACAAGCCAAGAAGTTGGGTATTCTTTTTTTTTTTTTTTTAAGATTATTTATTTATTTATTTGACAGAGATCACAAGTAGGCAGAGAGGCAGGCAGAGAGAGAGGAAAGGAAGTGGGCTCCCCACTGAGCAGAGAGCCCGATGCAGGCCTTGATCCCAGGACCCTGGGATCATGACCTGAGCTGAAGGCAGAGGCTTTAACCCACTGAGCCACCCAGGCACCCAGGGTAGAGTATTCTAAGCACAGACACAAGTCATATGCCAGGGATGTTAAAGAGAGTAGAATGTTTGGAAGAAAATTATGTCTATAGATCAGGCTAGATTAGGGAGAAAGAGGGGTTTTGTATAGAAAAGATATTAATGAGATATTAAAGGGAGAATACCCTGACATCAAAAGGTAGTTTTGTTAGTAGTTTGATAACTAATGCTCCTTGATAACTAATGGGCCTCCATGTTGCTGAATTCCAATACAGAGCAGGTTGTATTAAAACAATCCTTTATTTTACAGGTAGGTTTTTTTAATGCTTGCCCTCTTCCTTTTATGAGATAATTATTGTTTGATTTTCTGGAAGAATGGTGTGTTGTTTTTGCTACATTAAGGAAAATTTGATTTTTTTTTCTTTACAAATATAATTCATGTTTAATATTTATTTTCTTCATTTATTGTCACTGCCACAAATAATAATGAAGTAAATGATGTTTTTCATTTTCCCTGAAAAAATATTTAGAAAAGGTTACTTTATTTAGTGTTGGAGGGTAGAATTATGGCTTTTTTCTCAGAATGCTTTTATCTAAGTGTAAGAAATACAAAGATGCACAAATGAGTTGATTATCTTGGTATCCATTGTAACACGCTGGTTTCATTATTAGTGAATTCATTATTACAGAGAAGTTTCAAAGGAAAAATTAAGGTATTTGAGGGTCACTTAATTAGATAAATGGATCTTGGTAATTAGACTTTTTGGGAAAGATAATGTATTTCTCAGATGTATTTAGGCAAGTTTGTTTAATAAATATCCCCAGGATGTTAGTTCCTCATGTATTTAATCGTAATGGGTTTCTATACATATCCTGAGGATATTAGGGAATTTCCTGTTCTGTTAATGGGCTGCTCCAGATTTTCTCTTAGTTTCCGACATGACAGAGATCTCATCCCAGCATTAATGACTATTTAAAGAGTATTGACTGGAGTAGGTGATTAGCAACAGGAAATAGGGTTTATGTAATTGAAATTTATCTTGAACCAAAGGAGACAGAGAAGAGAGGAGAAAGAAAAGGTCACAAGGTCTGACAGTTTCCTACATGCCATTTGATATTGAAGACTGAAAAATGATACGATTGCTCTTAAATCAGTGTTAATATTTGGCTCATTTGAATCTTTTTTAATTTATAGGGTTTTTTAATAGTAGCTCATGTAACCAAAACAATTTGACCATGCACTCAAATAAGGCATTCACCATAAACCAGTAAAATTCCTGAAATTTATAAAATGGATAGAAATAGTGTATTGGTTTCACCAGTCAATCACTAGCATGTAATCACATATGGCAGTCCTCAGAGGAACATCAGCTGTCTGAAAACATACAAAACAGATGTGTTTTGTTTGTTTTTTATATAGACATATTTAGAAGTCAAATTGCAGAGCTAGATGGGCATTGGGGAGGGTATGTGCTATGGTGAGTGCTGTGAAGTGTGTAAACCTTGACGATTCACAGACCTGTACCCCTGGGGATAAAAATATATGTTTATAAAAAATTAAAAATTAAAAATTTGTTAAAAAAATTGCAGAGCTAGACTTTGACCCATGTAGTGACAATAAAGAAATTACATGATCTAAAAATGGAAAAGAAAAAACAAGATGCTAATAAGGTTAGAAGTATGGATGGTTGGTTACATGTTGAGAATAAATTCAGACTAGAAGAATCAAGGCAAATCAAATTCAGGATAACACAATGAATGTAAAATCACCTGATGTACTTTAAAGTTCACAAATGTGAGTTAAGTATCTCAAATCTTGTTGAGGTTCAAGCAGGCACATATAAATAGACAAAATAATAGATGAGGAACCGTCACTTTTATTCCACAAATTTAATCAAATTGATCCTTAAATGATCAATTTGGTAAGGTGAGAGTAGGATACAAAATTCCTATAGCAATTGAAGTAATAAAAAGAGCAAGTCAATGGTTTTCTTATGTGCTGTCATTGATCTAATTTGCAGGAAAAGTACCGGCTAAAAGAACTCTAGACAGAATTCTTCCAGCAAAATGTAGCAGCGGAGATGGCAGCTTGCAGATAATCTGGAATAATGGGAAAAGTAGAAGCTCAGGCATGTGTCAGACCTATTTATATCTAACTTCTTCATTTACAGGTCGTGACTTTGGGGGAATCATTTAATCTATCAGAGCCTCAATTTCTTAATCTCTGAAGTGATGATGATAATGCCTGTCTCAGGGAAAATAATGAAATAAAGACAGGACAAATGTGAACAGAAGTGCTTACGCAATTCCAGACACATAGTAGAACATTTTTTTTTAAATATATTCCTTTTCCAGCCAAATGAAACATGAAGGCCTTTTTCTTATAATACAGTTGGAAAACTACAAAACCAAAGTGACATTGTGTCAAGCAGAGAATACAAATTAGCATTTATCATAATGAAATTGGAAACATTTTAAACTCAAGGTTGATTTCTATGTAATGGACTGTCACCCACTGACTATAAGACTGACTAAAAGATTAATATTATGTACTGTCATAAAATATGGTGACTAAAAATAGCCAAATGCTTACCCAGGTTCTATCTCCTGTTGTGATTTAAATGTCAGAATAGAAGTTTTGTTTTTCAGTAATGTGCATCTTAACCATCTTAACTCACCAGGAATGCAGTTGTTAGAAACTTTGCCTTGAGTGACCTATATTTGCTCAGCTTTAATTTATCATATGCAACACTTTTTTTTTTTTTTTCACATTTCTGCAAGTCTCTATGTCTTATCCAGAATTCTGGATTATGTATTAGGTACAGGTAATACGCTTCCATATAGATCATGAATTTTTAATATAGACATCTACAGCTATAAATTTCCCTATACACACTGCTTTAGCCACCTGCCACACATTTTTGTGTGTATCTTCATTTCTACTTATTTCAAAGTTTTTTCTAATTTCTCTTGTGATTTCTTCTTTGACCCGAAGGTTATTTAGGAATGGGTTGTTTAATTTCCACATTATGAATCTTCCAGGTCTCTTCAGTTTAAATGTAATTTCATTTCATGTGGCCAAAGAACATACTTTGTATGATTTTGATCCTTTTAACTGTATTAACATTTATTATATGGCCTACCATATGTCCTATCCTGGACATTCATTGTTCCATGTGTACTCAAGAAGAATGTGGCTTCTACCATAATTGGATGAAACATTCTGTACACATTTCTTAGATCTAGTTGGTTCGTAGTAATGTTCAAGTCCTCTGTTTTCTTGTTGAGCTTCTCCCTGGTGGTTCTATTCAATATTTAAGGTTGGTTATTGAAGTCTGCAATTACTGCTTTTGATTTTTGGCATGGCTACCCATCCATCTTTACCTTGGAATTGTCTATTGTACTTCCACAACCCGCATAGTTATAGCAGTGGAACTTCAAATGACCATGTTTCTACAGTGTTCCTAGATCCCACTCATACCCCAGGGATTGAGAGAAGTCAGGAGTGCACATCCAAACCCAAACTGATCCAATCAATTATCCCATTTCCTAAGGAAATTAGGAATTGGACATGAACTTGTACATGTTATTTTCCATGGAACAAATAATGACTTAAACAAGGAATCAGAAACTTATATAAGGAATGAGGAAGACTGGCTTTAATCGTATTTACAAATAGACATAGGAAGAATAAGCACATGTACACAAAAGATTGCCCTGGTATCTTTATCATTTCACCCTCTATTCAACTCAGTATGGTCTTTTTTTTTTTTTTAAGATTTTATTTATTTGAGAGAGCACGAGAGCATGAGCATGAGTGGGGGGTTGGGAGGGAGTGACAGAGGGAAAGGCAAAAGCAAACTCCTCACTGAGCAGGGAGCCTGATGCAGGGCTCAATGCCAGGACCCTGAGATCATGACCTGAACCAAAGGCAGATACCTAATAGACTTGAGTCTCCCAGGCACCCCTCAACTCAGTCTGTTCTAAGGTCTGACTATAACTTTGTTCTTGAGTTGCATGAGACACCTCAGCAACATCAAAATGCCTGTCCCCTTTTTTATTACACTAGCTTCAAGAGGTTTCTGTTTATTTCTATCAGAAAAGAGCATCAAATAAACAGTGAAAGTATTCCTGTTGTAGCAATGAGTAGTTGAGTATGTAAAATAAAATTTAGGCCCAATTGAAGATATCACCTAGAACTGGCATTCTCAAAAGAACGTCATTTGTAGAAAATGGAAAAAAATTCTTTTAATAAAAATTTCCAGGGACACGTAGGTGGCTCAGTCGGTTAAGTGTCTGACTCTTGATTTCAGCTGAGGTTGTGATTTCAGGGTCTTGATCTCAGGGTTGTTAGATCAATCCCCAAGTGGGCTCTGTGCTGAATGAAGAGTCCATTTGAGATTCTCTCACTTTCCCTCCACTGCTCCCCTCAATTCGCACTCACATGCATTGTCTAAATAAGTAAATAAAATCTTTTTAAAAATTCCCAGCCAGAGATTTAAATCTACAAAGTTAGACTCAGAAAGTCAGGGATAAACAAAAAAGCATATACGTATGGGTAGACCACAATCACAATATTCATAATAGCAAAGAATGTCAAAAAAATTGAAATTATGTGTTCAAAATTGTGGGATTCATTAAATAGTATAAATTGCCTCACATCCATATAAAAAATATCTAGGGATGCCGGAGTGGCTCAGTCAGTTAAGCGTCTGACTTCTGCTCATGATCTTAGGGGCCTGCAGTCAAGCTCTTTGCTGAGCTCTCCACTTAGTTGTGAGTCTGGTTGTCCCTCTCCTTCTCCTTCTGCCCCCCCCCCCATTCATTCTTTCTGACTCTCTCTCCCAAATAAATTAACAAAACCTTTTAAAAAAAATCTATACTATGATAAAAGTATACTATGATCTAAATTACAGTTAGATCTATCTAAATAGGGAAGAATTTCTGTGGATTTTTAAAGAATCCAAATAATTTTGTAAATAATCTCACTTATACAAATAAGTCTGTGCATGTTTTCATGTACATATATGTGTGTATGTGAACTAAAAATATGTAGATTTATGGCAATGTATTAATAACTATTAATCCCTGGTTTGTAGGCTGAAGGTAAATTTTTGCTATTTTTAACTGGTAGTTTACATTATTTATAGTAAATACATGTATTATGTAATTATAAGAAATATTCAATTGGGGGGGAAGAAATATATATTACCAGAGAAAATTTTTAAGTTGAGACAAAGACCAGAGAAACCTAAGTATTAAAAAATAAACATAGAGTCAAAGACCAAATCTTAAGGCCCTGAGAAAAGACTGAATTTCCAGGTAGTGTGAAAGAACTCCTAAGGCTTAGGTTACTTCTCTTTCAGTAACTCCAGAAAGAAAAGTAGGGCAGGCTGGAAGGGGTAGAAAGAGAAGTTCAAGCTTGATGAATAGATTTTTATCCTACGTATCCTAAAGAAATTTTTTAGATTATCTTGCTGGAATAGAAAGTGATAAGAATGCTGGTAATGTGGGTTTAGGCAATTTAACTTTAAATTGCTTTAAGTTAATTGAGCAACTCATCTTTCACTGCTCAAATCTTCCATTTGACCCTTTTGTTTCCTCTGCCCCATCTCAACTGTGTTCAGTTCTGTAAGTTCCAAATGGAACCAAAGCAAGAGCACCCCAGGTGCTCTGGCTCTTCATTTGGCCGACGGGAGCCCAGGAAAGGAGCGTGGACAGTGAGACCACAGGAGAGGTTCTGTCTGGGGGCAGGCCTTCCAGCCATCTATGGGGAATCAGAGCCCCCCCCCCACCTCTGTGCTCCCTCACCTCATGCCTTCAAGTCTTGGGATGGAAAGAGACGCACCACCAGTACGGCATTCGTTCCCAGAGGTTCCCTGCTCACTGCCCTCACTTCTGTAAGTAGTTCTCTTATTAAACACCTCAAATTACTGAAGGCAGTGTGCCATTTGTTTCCTGAAGGACCTACCCAGATACCAACACTTCTCTGTCAAACAGATTAGCAAGGTCTATCCCTCTACTCTTTATAGGAAACTACTTCATTTGATAATATTTCATCATCTTTACAGTTGCTTGTGGAGTGCAGCTGGTCTTATAGCAGACCTTGTCAGCTCCCTGTCCCTATCTCTTACTTCTTTTTGCTGGTTTCTCTCATTTTCATTCCCTAAAACTATACCTGTTCTCTTTGTTAGAGGACCATCCTCTTGTGGCCAGATGGAAGTGCCTAGAAATTTACACACCTCCACCTCTACCCAGCAGCTACTAATTAGTGGTATGGTGGGATAAATACTTCGGATCCTTCATCCTACATAAGGGACAAATCTGAAATGTGACCTACCCTGCAGGTTATATACCCAGTATACCCTGTTGTTGCACAGAGCCATGGAATTTATCTTGATACCGTAAATTTGCTGGATTCCTCCCTTCCCCTCCTTTCTCTTCCCTTCTTTGTTCTAGGCTCCCACTCATCTATGTGTTTTTGCTGGATACATTTCCTAATAAATCACTTTCACATAAATCCTCACCTCAGGGTCTGCTGCAGGGCAACCCAATCTCAGTCAGCAACCACAGGAGATGTACCAGAAAATAAAACTTCAAAAATATAAAATGATAGAAAAAAATAAGAATTCCTTTATAACCATTACAGGCCAATGGGCATGTGTTTGAAAGAAATCCATATCACATACATTTTTTTAACCAACAGTAATACAAAATAATAATTATTAGGATTGATAGAATTTTCTAAAGAGCACAGGAGAGAATTGATTCACTTTCTGTGACATCTTTTTAATGTTGAGATATTAAATTCTGAAAGCATGAGCTTTGATGAGATGTTATACCTTACCTGAGTATGTATCACTATAAAGGATAAGGATAAAGCATTTGCTGGCTTTTCAAAGATCCACAGGGCTGGGAAGAGAGTTGTAGGTGCTCAGTGAACTAGTTACTCCTGGAAAGGTCTCCTGGTCCTTTTTTTCCATACTCCAGGGCCTTCAGATCTGACTCATCCTTATCCTCTCCGGGGACAACAGGCGTCTTTGTAAAATCAGAGTTTTGGAGGGACAGGAGACCAACAAGACACAGTTCACAATTCTCTTATTTCAGCCTTTACTTTGATAAATAAGAGCACCAAGTTCCAACAGTGAAAGTGGTTGACACAATACTGTTCACCTGGTTCCTGGGAGGGCAGGGACCTAGACCCATGTCTCCAAAGCTCTAGCTAAGTGCATGTCCATTGCTGATACCATATATCCACTTTTATTTATTTATTTTTTAATTTTTATAAGATTTATTTGACAGAGAGCACACAAGCAGGGGAGAAGCAGGCGCTATGATGAACAGAGAGCCCAGCACCAGAGGGGCTGAATCCCGTGACCCTGGGATCTTGACCTGAGCTGAAGGCAGATGCTTAACTGACTGAGCCACCCAAGCACCCCCACCTATCCACTTTTTAAATTACATCAATATTTGGCTCAGTCGGTTAAGCACCCAACTTTTGATCTCAGCTTAGGTCTTAATCTCAGGGCTGTGATTTCGAACCCCATGTTAGGCTCTATAGCCTACTTTTAAAAATTACATAAATATTCTTCAAGATTCTGAGAGAGATGCAGATTTTATATTTTACCACCTTTTGATTTTTTTCAATTGGTTTTTTATAATATTGTCAGGAAGTTAATTGGTTTCCTTAATTTAATTACCAAAGTTGGCTGAGGTTAATTATTTATAAAGGCATTAGAAAGTTTTCCCTTTTTATTATCAGCCTAACTTAAAAGTGAGGGACAGAGGAGTGTGGGCTACCCTCTCTTGCCTCCCAGAAGGTTGGCACCGCCATCAGCCCCGCTCCAGGAAAAGGAGTCATGTGTCACCTGCAAACCAACCACTTTGAGGAGAATGTTTAATATTCAAAGTCATGTTTTATAACCAAAATGTAAAATGTATATTCAAGTCAACAAAAGAAACAAAGTATTGAGGTAGTTTTCTATTTATAGAGTCAGCAAAAAGATTATTTTCCCTGCTTTAATTTCTAAGCAGTTTGTTAGTTAGAATGAATTAATTGAAAGAATAATTACATTCTTAATACACCTCCAGAAGACAGTACTGATATAAATATCTTTTTCAAAAATGTAGTCCGATATATCCAGGTACCTAAATTATTTCTGTTGGTAGGACATTGCTGTATTTTTCAAAACCTAATAAGCAAACATACAATCTACAAACGAGTTCTCCCTGTGCACTGGCTTTGATTACGGTGAATATTGTGTTTGGCTCTGGTTTGTGTTTTGGATTATGTCTGGCTAGTTTTGACATATTTATAAAAGCCTCTCTAAGTTTACATGTACATCAGTGACTATAAGTTAAAAATAAGAATATATAGTACATGGTGGTCTCTTTACAAACAAATCTTAATGATAAAGTTAAAAAAATATCTTACAAATATACTTTTATTAAAGGTATCAGATTTTGTTTGTGGTTTTTTTTTTTTTTTTTTTAAAGATTTATTTATTTATTTATTTGACAGACAGAGATCACAAGTAGGCAGAGAGGCAAGCAGAGAGAGAGAGGAGGAAGCAGGCTTCCCACTGAGCAGAGAGCCTGATGTGGGGCTCGATCTCGGACCCTGAGATCATGACCTGAGCCAAAGGCAGAGGCTTTAACCCACTGAGCCAACCAGGTGCCCCTTGTTTGTGGTTTTGATCAGTTTGAATAGCGTACATATTCTAAAAACAGGTTTTTAATTATTTTATAAAGCTTCCTTTCCAAGATATGAGGCCATTGTTAATAGGAGATTTTTTTCATTTACAAATTAAAATGCAAAAATGTTACACTGTCATGTGATAAACCTACACATTGTATTTCTGTAAAACTTGCTTCTGTCTATGCCCAACCCTAACATTGTTTGTCGGAGGAAATTATGGAGGAATAATTATCTTTGAAAAAAAAAAAGCCTCTACCTGTAAGCAAAATAACACCACTTAGAAAGTAATCACCTCATAGTTAAAGCCATTTTGCAGAAATTTAGTTCATATGTTTGTTGTTTTTGTTATACGCAGACACAGAATTATCTTTGAAACCGAACCTTTATTAGGCTCATCCAACATTAACCCCAATGACGGAGGCCTGAGCTAGTGTGCGAGTCCAAACCCAAATCCGATGCTCACCAGAAGTATGACCTCATTCGGAGTAATTAACACCTTTGAGCCTCAGTTTTCTCATCTACCAAAGGGGGATGTTAACAGTAGTAACTACTTCCCAGCAATGCTATTGATTAAAATAAGTCAATTTACAGAAATATTTAGAAGAATGCCTGGCAGAATTACATTATATACATTATTATTGTTATTACTATTATTCCCACTGCATCATAGGTGCTTAATAAAAATTTTTGGAATTAAATGCCCCTCCACAATAAAATAATATGTAGCAGTCCTGATCAGATAATATTACCCAAAATATTCTCACATTTGATAAATATTACATTCTAAGACAGTAAGTTCAGAAACTGTTCCAGAGGCTGGTGTTCACAAAGTTGTTTGGGTAGTAGTTTCTGAGGGGATCTGAGAACCCCACATTTGTAGTAACAATCATTCCTACAAACCCTGCCTTAGTGCTTAAAGCCCATTCAATATGACTGCATAAACCATTGAAAGTGCTTTTTAAAAGACAAATATTGGGGTGCTTGGATGATTTCAGTTGAGGTTATGATCTCGCAGCGATGGGATTGAGCCCCCACGTCAGGCTCTGCACTCAGTGCAGCGGAGTCGGCCTCAGATTCCCTCCTCTTCTCCCGGCAGCTTGTGCTCTCTCTGTCTCTCTGAAATAAATAAATCAATAGATACATAGATGATAGATAGATAGATAGATAGATAGATAGATAGATAGATAGATAGCTTTTTAAAAAAGAAAGATAAATGTTTAAGAGGTGATTTAGTTAAAACATAGTTAACCACTTAGAACAAAGTGAGAATTAAAATACAACATACTGAGAGTGTAGCCGTAGTTTAGTAGATTAGTCAACTAGTTAGAAATACTCTGTGGGGTTATAGCAGAGAAGGAGCAAAGAAGCTAACCGGAGAGTGCTGGATGGGCTCTCTGATAAGGTAGGAGGAATAAATTGCCTACTAATTGTTTTGTTCAGAGGCTAGTACACCTCTGTCATCTCCGAATGCCATCAATACTATTTTAAAACAAGAATGTTCAACCTGAGAATGTAGGTGGTAGTGCGTCCAGCTTTTGAAGTCACTGACAAAAAGATCTGATAATGCTTCATGTTATGACACTTCCATTATCCCACAAAATACTTTCTTGCTTTAAAAAAAAAAAAGGTGTTTCCATGCTTCAAAGGAAAATCTTGTCCCCACCTAACACTGATGGTTTCATTTGTACGATGTGCAGAGTACAAATTGCAGCTCAGGAGTTAGTGTGGCTCAGTCGGTGACACAATTAGAGAGCCCAACACTGGGTTACCAGGCAGACAGTGCTGCTATGAACCTTGACCTATTACATTCAAAGGTGGGGAACGAACTGAGGAACCACTGGTGTGCTATGAGAAGCAAATGATGCTGGTTTTTCGTACACACTTAGGAATGAATTCCAGAAAGTCCACAGTGCTATAGTATTACTTTGAGTTTCATGGTCTGGGTTACTATGCTCAAGTGTGTGTTAAAACAGGAACTGTTACAGTTACAGATTTATAGTAACCAATGGATACCTCTACTAATTAGCAATTATATAAATTTGGGGCAGTGGATCTATATAAAACATTCCTCTCTTTCCTTCTCAAGATCCGATGAGACAGACACAGGAGTCAGACTGACGGAGACTAAAGTGCCAGCTCTCTTACTTCTAAAAGCTAGCTAAGAGGACACAAGGCAGGTGTGTTGACAGTTGCTTGCTAACACTCATGCGAATTTGCCTTTCACACCTCCCAAGCCCAAGATGTGGCCAAAAGCAAAGGTAACTCCAGGATTCATGGTATAGAGCCAGCTAGAATGTAGTTTCTCTATGGTTAGGCAGTCCACCCCCAGAAAATGAGAAAAGATAAGCAAAACACTTCAGTTCTTTCTTCTTCAGTGGTGAATTAAACTCACTCCTTTTCATATGGTGAGAGTTCAGGGAACTCATGTCCAGCATGTGGCTTTCAGCTAGAAACATGCCCTAGGGGACTTAGGGAAAGGCATGTGGATGCTCATGGCATTTAGCAGGTGAGGGCCAGAGTTGCTAGCCATCCTGTGTAGCACACTGCAGTGCCAGCCAGTGAATTATCCTGCCTAAAACCCAGTAGCACTCCTGTTGAAACTCTGCTGGGAACGCTTCCGCAGGGAAAAGGAGCAAGAATTAGTCACCATAGCTTTGTTAGTAGGCAGATGTGCATGCCCACGTACATCTGCACCTGTGGGACCGTAGCTAAATTCATGTGAACGGTTCTTTTCTTAATGAAGGTTTAAATTACAGTCAGCAATCACCATCCTCTCTAATGGTCAGTTCTGAGACTTAACCATCACCAGGGTATAGAAGAATGTTATCACCTCCAGAAATTCCTCCTTGCCTTTTGCAGTCAACCCCTCCTGCCCCAAGCCCCTAGCAGCTACTAATCTGTGCCCTGCTCCCATAATTTGCCTTTCCAGACTGTCCTATAGATGGAAGCACATTTTCAAATCTGTCCTCTTGTACTTAACATACCACATGTGAGATTCATTCATGTTGCTGGGGATACCAGTGGTCCATTCCTTTTGGGTTTTTAGCAATATTTCTTTGTGTGGTTGAGCCAGTTTGCCTATCCATTCCACAGTGGAGGGGCATTTTGTGTGAAATTTTAACCTTTAGAAGTTGAGGTTGCGGGTAAAATCAATACCTTTTATAAAAGTTAGGTCCAAACATGAACTTGCTGCACCTCTTCTACTGTTCTTTACCAACTCCTCCAGAAAGCTGTTCTGATTCAGTGAACCCAGACTTATCATACATGTTACTGCCACATTATTTACTATATTGTAATAGCTTCTCCTATAGACTTTAAACTCCCTGGCGTAGGAGTGGTGTCTCATTTAATATTTCTATCCAAAGCACAAGCAGAATTGGAGGATATAGGCTATTAATATTTGTTGAATAAATGCTTGAACAAATGAATGACAGATGAAAATAAGTTTTATATGTGATATATCATCAAAAATTATTTTAGTAACATATCAGCTAACAATTAAAATATTTTGTTGTCAGATTGCATTGAAAGCAGAAAATTTTAAACCACATGATCTTCAAAATCATTTGTTGTTTATACATTAGAATTTAATTTTTCAATGTTGAAGCATACCAGAGAAGCTTTACTCAAACTTAACAAGGAACTATTACTTATGACTACAAATTTTTCTTTTTTCTTTTTTTTTTTTTAACCTTTAGTGGAGTCCCGTGAGCTTCCCACTACATCATCAAACCTAGTGGTGGTCTTAGGGACCCTTAATATACCTGGCCTACTCAGAAAGGGATGGAAAAAATTTTTAAAAATAGTTCATTTCAATACACTTTTTCTAATATATTTTTTATAATTTTCATTCTATCAGTTAAGTATATTTCCACATAAACCTTGAACCTGGCCTATTGTGATTACCTATGGAAAATGTTCACAATATAACCCAACTGCCCAAATCTGACTCGCCTTCTCTAAGAAATAAATCACTTTATAATATCAACTGCTGAAGGTCTGTCTCCTGAAGGTTTGTCTCATCAGGATTAAACTGAAAGAGGGGCTTCTGGGTGGCTCAGTCGGTTAAGCATCTGACTTCTGCTTGGGTCCTTGATCAGGTTCCCTGCTTAGCGGGGTGTCTGTTTCTCCCTCTCCCTCTGTCCTTCCCTCTCCCCTCACTCATGCTCGCTTGCGCTCTCTCTCTCTCTCAAGTAAATAGATAAATAAACTTAAAAAAAAAAGATTAAAGTAATAAAGATCAAAATACATTCTACTCACATTTATAATTTTAGAAAATGAGTAGATAATATAGTTTCTCTTTATTTTGTAATAAGATAAAATATACATGAATAGGGTATAAATAGCTAAAGTTAAGAAGTTATTTATAAGATGGAGAAGATAAGTCAGAGTATTCTTTTAAAAATGTTCATGTGCAGGGGCGCCTGGCTGGCTCAGTCAGTTAAGCACGCAACTCTTCACCTCTTCACGAGTTCACTCGCCATGCGTTCAAGCTCCATATTGAGCATGGAGTCTGCTTACAATTTTAAAAAATACACTAAAAAAAAATCATGTGTAGGTATTAAAGTCCCGCATTTAACTTTGTAGTAGTTAGATAGCAAGTAACAAAATCAGAAACTAAATTAACTGTGTATATCATGATCAAACTTTTAAAAAAATAATCAATGAAATACAAAGACATATACCATCAAAATTAATACATCCTTGAGCTAGTATATAATTTTAGACTGTCTGTAGGTGGCAAAGAATACTAAATATTGTATAAGGTGAGACAAAGTAAGGGTTAGCTATAATTGGAATAATTATTTCATAACATGGCTTTTTTATCTCAGAGAAATCATAACAAAATTATAGCCTTAGACTTTTAGTCTTAATAATAAAAATTTTGGTAGCTCTTGCAAATATCTCAGAGTTTAAAAGTCAGTGTCAATAATCTATTTTGCTTTGGTTCCTTGAAGGTAATTTTTTTAAAACTCTCCAAGGATGAATATTGAGAATAATGGAAAGGGAATGGCTTATTTTTATATACATAGCAAAAACATTTTTCTTGCTCATCATTTTTTTTACTAATATTTACTTAGGTATGCTTTTATGAGCATCTCCTTCAGAAGTAGTACATCTTTCAGTATAGAACAGGGGGTAAACCAAACCAATCCAAAACAAACAAACAAACAAACAAACACACAAAAACCTTTGGATAAATGTGGCCATTAGTCCCAGAGTGGAATTCTATGAACCACCTAAGTTCAGAAGATCCCACTGTGCTCCCATACTGACCAAATACCCTGCTTTCTGATGCTGTGCTATATGAGTAAGAGAAGGCAGATGAGGAGGGAAAGATGGAAATCCCTAAGGGTTTTTTGTGCTTTGTCCATTAGGAGAGCTTCCATAGCGGGATCCAAAGAGGTCTAAAGTTCCATTTAGATTTGGGATGTGAAGGGATGGTTAATTTTGATAAAATGCAAGAAGGGTTATTATGAAAGCATCACAGACTAATTTTAGGAAGAAGTTCATATGAAAGTAGAGGATCTGAAAAATGTCCATTAAAAACACCTGAGCTCTCTTAACCTTTGGAAAGTTTTCACATATTCCCAGATTATTTGTGTCCCAGTTTGAAGACCACTGGTGACAGGTGCTTTCCTAAATATCCCAAAGACTCCTTTTAACTTAACTCCAATACTCCAGTTGCAAGTAGGAATATATTGCTGACTAGATCTGCTGTAGATAATACAAGATAAACTTAGAAGCTGAGGATTCTGTTTACCTCTAGTTCCTGGGCCTTCTTTCTAATAGTTCTATGTTTCTCTGTAGGATTCCACACCACTTTACCCTCAATTTGCTGTCCATTTTTAACTGTGTCTTATCAGCCTACATAGCAGTTCTGTTGACCTACTGATGACCGTGATGTGATTTACACTGTCCAAGAGACATAGTGTTAGCAGATATAAAATCTCTAATAGCATAAATATATACCCCCAATATTAACGCAGCAATCTGATTTTAAATCTTATTGTGAATAGCATTATAATGCATGCAAATAACATTTCTATCACTGAAAAAAGTGAGATTTTTGGTTTCTTTTGTTGAAACATATGTTCTTTTATAGAAGAATCCATAGGACTTAAAAGATAACAAGTTGAAAAAGAAGAAGAAAAAAGATAACAAGTTGAGAATTACTGGTTTAAGAAATAGAAAATCAGCTAGGCGATGACGAGCCCCAGGTTCCCTTTCACATAATCTCTGGTCAGTGATTGTTGAATTTTGAACCATCCTATAATTACTAATTGTCTCAAACTAAAAGTGAAGTGTATTATGCTTGATATATTTATCTTTTTTAAGATTTTGTTTGTTTGAGAGGGAGAGAGAGTAGACAGAGCATGAGCAGGGGTGGAGGGGCAGGGAGAGAAGCAGGCTGTCCACTGAGTAGGGCACCCGACATGGGGCGCTATCCCAGGAACCTGGGTTTGTGACCTGAGCCAAAGGCAGACACGTAACCAACTGAGCCACCCCAGTGCCCCTATCCTTAATATATTTCTAATAAAGCTTTTACTACTTGTGTAATAATAAGGCTATCCAATCATCTAGCATGTAGAATTGGTATTGTCACTCTCCGTAAAGTGGTTAAAGTAGTAAAATGAATTAGAACTGAGATTACACAGAGATGTACGTCCAGAAATAAAACCCAAGACAACCTTTGATTCAGTAATCTATTGTCCCACCAAACCACATTTTTTATAGTTAATAATTATGATTTCCCTCTCTTACATTTTTTATGCTCTTTGAACCATCAGTCTTTCAAAGAAATGATTTGGAGCATCTTTCAAAAATTGGCCCTTACTTTGTTTCACATGTGGGCTATTTTCAGCACACCCAGCAGTGAAAAAAGGAAGAAGGAAAAAGAGAGAGACAGGTGAGAGGAAAATAAAACAGGATGACTGTGAAAACCTGGACACAGAAGAACATCATGTTGAATAATTTATTACATATAAAAATAATCCATTCTTCTTGTTAAGAGAAAGAAAAGCAGAATCATCATTGCTTATAACATTCTTATATTAAGTCATCATTGCTCTGCTACAGAAGGTTCAATGTACTAACAAACCTATCCACATCAAACAGTAAAGTCAGCACCAACTGACCTGGAAGTGAGAATAAATGAATCTCTAATATATTACTTAGAGTCTAGAAAAACAACTTTCTACTTATTTATATTTATAATTTTTTAGTGACCCATTTCACCCTATTCACAAGAAATTTTTCTAATCTATATTTATAATTCAAATATAAAGCAAAAGAATCTGACATAAACTATGCAATCTATTGCCATTTTTTTGAATTTCTTTTGCTTTACTAAGCACATACTTATCTAGCTTTTTAGAAACCAGTTCTTTAACCAGGATGGCAGTTTCAGGAATTATGTATAAAGTTTCTGCATATTACTTGCTTAAAATTTCAACTGGACTATTTTACAGTTTCTAAAGGATAATTCAGACCAATCCCATACACAATAATGTGCACTTTTTCAAAAGAACTGATTTTTATATGCTTAGCCAATCTCTCACAGCTATCTCAATCACTATAAATAAATAGTAAGAAGTTACATTAAGCATCTATATTCTATCTATAAGGTCAAATGAAAATATTAGGGAAACCTTGCAGCCTATGGAAAAAGTTGGGAAATCCATCCGAAGAAAAGTTGGTCAATTTACTTGAACTTCTTTTTCTTTCAAGTATCCAATAGAGTCAACACATCATGGTTATACAGACATTAAATAAGCTGAGAAAACCTCCAAATATTTGAAATTCACATTTTTCCTCAGCCCTAAATTCCTCTGAGAATTGTACTCAACTCTCAAATGCTTGGGAATGCAGCTCCTAATTCCCCCAAAGAGAAGTTTCTTTCCATTTTGATTTTCTCAGCCACAAACTAATCAGTCTTAATTGCTCCCAGCTGTGATTTCCTCTCTCAGGGGTTGCTTCCTGCTGGTACCCAAGTAGTACAGAATCATGCAGTTTTGTTAAACTCCAATAAATACATGGGAGCTTTGTAGAATCTAATTTACTATACAAGAGTTCAAGCACTGTAACTATCAAGTAAACTTTCACTCAACTTTGAAAACTGATCACATAATGAAGATCACTCTTTTTCAAAGAGGTGACAAGGTATTGAGCAATTGGAAATTATATTTTTACCATTAGGGATTGCAATAATTTGTATTTGTAATGGGTGCATGCGTGTGTATAGTGTACATATAAATTGATATATATGTTTGTATATATGTGTTTGTGTATATATACATGCATATTAAATTATTTGTGTTATATACAGAACACTTGTATATTTGGAATTTTTAATTATTATTTTGTAAAAAGAGATTTATATTCAGTACTACATTCTGTCTGGAAACAGAACACTGTGGTAACACTAAGGAAATAAATTAAAATAGGAAATGTTGCCATATTAAAGTCTTAATAAAATTAAATAATTTGGTGTCCCTTATATCTTTTACTATTTAATCTGAAAAACTGAGGAAAAAAGGATTATAAAATCTTTTTCAAAAATTGTAATCCTGGTTATAAGAAAAGCACTGAAAAGTGGTATCACCTGAAAATATCAAGATTTGTTGATTTTTGGTTTACTAATGGTACAAACTCAACCATCATCTTTAATGAATCAATCTCTATTAATTAATTTCATACAAAGAGAGAAAAAACAAAGCAACAAAAAAGAAAAAGATTAGAAGAAATTAACTACATCTGAAAGTGATTTAAGAAGTGACTGTGGGGCTTTTTTATTAAAACCAGTGAATCTGAAGTTTCAATTAATGAACCACAATTCATGGCTATTAGCTTAACTAATAAACTTTGTTACTAGGCAGAAAACTGAGGGTAATGAAGACAAAGTATCAAAGCTTAAGAACAGGTTGCCATTGGCAGAAATTGAGCAAGTTTAAAATGACTAAATGAGAAAGTTTACAAAACAACATTAAGGAAACCACAAAATAATTGTTCTTTTGCATCTATGGTCCTAATGAACTCACTTCGTATTACAATATAGCAAGATTTATTTGTGCTTAAAAGAGTACATACATAGATAGCATCAACATGCTGTAATACACACACACAATGCTCTATAAGGCAACATAGAATTCTATCATAAATAATGAGAAAAAATTATTAAAACATTTACACATTTTCAGAATTCAGAATTGTACAGAGAATTTCTTAGTGTTATTTTTATTTCTGAAAGTAATTTTATAAGTAACAGTTTATCATTCATGGCTAAACACGTACCATATTTATGCTAATATCCATGCTCTGAAAACCTACTGTTTAGACAGAAATCAAATCTAGAAAATCTAAACTAAGAGAAGGATTAATTCATGCCATATTAAAGCTTCCACAAAGAACAATTTAAAATGGCAGCCAAAATACAAAAATCCTTCATTTAAGCATTATATTACTGTAGAAGCAATAAAAACTAACAGCTAATAAGTTGAATATGGGAGGACCACAAAAAGGTGAGCTGATGAGTGGCAGCCATTTTGGGGGCAATTCTTTTTTTTTTTTTTTTTTTTCCAGGAGCACCAGGAAGAGAGGAAAAATCTGGCTTAGCATAGACAGCTGTTATGGAAGAACAAAACCACTGGAGTGTTCAGTAGTTGCACAGCACTGGATAAACAAGATTGTAGAGGTGAGCAGCCTCAGATAGTCTGTTTTCTCCAAAGACACATGGGATAATTCTAAAACAGGAAAGAAACAAAATAGCTAAGCCAAAAACTTCTGAAAAGTAAAGCAGACTGTTCCATAGTACTGTGATGCTGAAAGGAAAAGACGGTCCAGATGAAGTGGTTCCAGTGAATGTAATTTTTTTCCAGTTGACACTGTAGGAAGGAGTGGTGCTTTATTGATCCACAGCTATATTTTCGTTTTGGGGTTTTGGGGTTTTTTTTGTTGTTTTTTGTTTTTTGTTTTTTTCCTTCTATTGGGGAAAGTAGGGGAATGAGAATCCATTCTTGTACCTGGCAAAGGAGTGAGGTTAAGAGAAATCAGCAGAGACTTTAGTGGTCACATAGGGTAAATATGACAAAATTGAAGACTTGAGGGTTTCTCCTTTAAGACATTTGTTGAATTCTTAAGGTGCCTGAAGAAGAAAGCTAATGAGTGATGTCAAGGAATTTTCTTCATTTGCTCATTGCCGAGGACAGAAAATCCTCCAAGGATGGTGATCCCAATGAACAATCTGAAAAATTGTTCAGTGGAAATATTGGAAATATAGAGTTAAAAGCAAAGAATAAACCAGGGGTAGGTGGAATTTGTCCAAAATTGCATTCATTACTTACCTTCAGCTTCAGTTTTGGGAAAACACTGTATGTTCATGATAGGTCGAGTTCTGGAGTAACAGAAAAGCTCCAAATCTCAGAGGCTTAAGAAAGTTTTATTCCTCTAAATAAGTTGGCAGTGAGCCTGGCCTATGCTTCAGGGAATCTGTCTCCTGTGCAATGGCTGAACATCACACCTCCATATCAGTATTTGCTTCCATGACCACTGGCAAGGGTGAAAGAGCTGAAAAGTCCCAAAATGAAGGGATTCATTCTGGAAAAGACATGGATCATTTCTGTTCATATTTCATTAGGAACGTAGGTCAAAGGTTACATGTAACCTTAAGAGGACAGAAAAGTGTCATCTCTAAAAGTGTCCTCTCTCCCTGCAATCCTGTCCAAACAGAAGGTGAATATTAATTATTGGTTACATAATTTTTTCTTTAAGTTGCAGTCATATCCTCTAGACCAAGTCTTAATTTTCAAATAATATAAAGGAGGAAAAATAATTAAATGTGAAGAACATGAACATCGGATAAGGAAGAGAAAAAGGATTTTACTTATTAGTGAATCAGTTTGACATGCCTTCATAAAACAGTGACTTGAGAAGAATTCTCAGGTCAACCTTAGCTCAGTAGGAAAGAGTGATTTAATAGGTAGGTGATACCAACTATGAGCACAAGAATGAGGAGTACTGCTTCATATATTGACTTACCGATCCCAACTCCAGTCTTCTTTTTGCATCCATACCTTTTTGTGGCCTGAAGGAAGACAGAGTGGACTTCTCCATTGCTTGACTTGGGTTCAGCTTGGAACCCATTTTGACCAGTGGCATGTAGGTAGAAGTATGTAATTTCTGAGCCAAGAACATAATATCCTCCTGTGTTTCCACTTGCTCTCTAAAATTTTTGCTATTCTTATGAAAAGAACATACCTCAGGTGGTACTCTAGTCCCAGGAACAGGATAACGGATAAAAGAAAAAGACCATCCTGGTCTCCACCGTCGTGGTCTCTACAGCCTGGAACAGAGCTGCCCCCGGCATCCCATGGACCGGCACAGAGTGAAAGGCAAAACCACAAAACTGAACTCAGTGTGCACCAGCTGAGCTTCCACCAGCCTTTAAAGAGGCATGAGCAGTTACAAATGATTATTGTTTTAAGCCATGGAATTTCTAGGCAAAATGTTATGCAATAAGAATTAATCAGTATGTGCTACATGTGCCAGACACTGGCCACTCATAAAGTATAGTGGATGAAAAAACAAAACAAATATAATCTGGAAAACAAAAAGGTTGGGAAACTGTTACACAAGGGAAAAGATTCTTGAGAATTAGAAAAAAAATAAGAATAAGCGTATTTATATGACCACTTTTTAAACAGTCAAGATACATGAACTGTTCTGATGCGTGACTATATTTACATGAAAAATAGTGAAAAAAATTAACATTTTTATGTAGGAACTGATATTTTAAAATCAGAAAAATATAAGTTAAACTGGAACAGTGTCCAATAATATACATTAGTGGCCATTAATAATTAGTTTCTAAAATTATAAACTTGAACATGATGTCTATTATAAAATCCTATTTATTAGAATTAAAGGGATGTCTGAGTTTGAAGGAGGTGATTTTTCAGAAAACAAAAGTAAGCATTATTTCAAACAGTAAAACCATATAATTTAGTGACCGTAAAGCATATAAATATGTAGATCGTTTTTCATGGTAAATTTCAGAATGGCAATTTTTCAGATGAGATAAAATATTTAAGTAGGCTAATTTGAAACACCTACTGAAATATCAAGAGAGAAGCCAGACCCCCAAAAATATATAGGAGCAAATATTGATTTGGCTGGAGTATACATCCAACCCAGATTTTTCATACTTTCGTTAATATGCAAGTGTGAAAGCAAATAAAAAGAATAGTGAGAGGATCAGGAGTATGTAGGGATCAATAGTTGAAGTTCTTAGAGTAGTTCCAGGCTGATTTTCTGTCACTGATGTTACTGAGACTCAAGTTCAAGGATTCCCACCTTCACTTGCATGAGAACCACTTGGGAAGCCTTTTAAAATACAGGTTTCTAGGCCAACCTCAGATTCCATTGGTCTGATAGGGTATTTTTTTTTTAAAGATCTCAATGCCATTTTAAAGTGTAACCAGGGTAAATAATAACAGCTTTGACCTATTCCAAGTACATGTAAGTTGATTAATGATTAATTACAGTTAGCAACTCTCCAGTCCCAGGCTATTCCCAGTCTCATTGCATTCAAACTGATTGGGTCATGTGGTCTAGTAATCCAAACCTGGTGGGCACCTGGGTGGCTCACTCGGTTAAGTGTCTGCCTTTGGTGCTGGGATCACATCCCACATCAGACTCCCTGCTCTGCCTGCTTCTCCCTCTCTCTCTGTCATGAATAAATAAATATAATCTTCAAAAAAAAACCCTGAAGAAACTGTCATGCTATTAAATGTTGACAAAGTAGTACGGTGATATTTTTGTAAACTGTGTCTCACAGTAGTTTAAGTCAATTACGTAACAAATAAAGGCAGAAGATTACTACTTCATCCCCAAAACTGTGTGCTATATCTATAGAAATGATTTTTCAAAAACTGCTAGTTTCCAAAGATATGAAGCAGACTGCCTGTATAGTTCCACCATTATGCTATGGAAGGGACTGAAAAACAGAGGTCTTAAATGTTATAGGTTCAACTTCTGGAAAATAGAATACATGTTAAATATAGATAATATGATATTAATATTAAATTTACAGGTGATTTATAAAAGTCACAGAAAAAATTATTAGTTGAATATTGATGAAAGTCTAGGGTTAGGAGTTGGGTACATGAAATACAAAAAGACACAAAACTGACCCTTTCACCAAAAGAAGGAAGGAAGGGAGAAGGAAGAAAGGAAGGGAAAAAAAAAGAGAGAGAGGTAGGGAGGGAAGAAGAGAGAACAAAAAGGAAAATTTTTTTTTCCTTTCAATTTTGGAGAAAATTTAAGCAAGTAAAAACAATGAAACCATTTGAAATTTACTGTTTGCCAACCTTGCTACTTGATTGAAGTGATTACATTGGAAAACTCTTTTTGGAGTTATTTTCTGTAAATAAATAGTTGTGTTTGCAACTATAGAACATTTCTAGTACTCTTTCATTGACATGTAACCTGAAAACAGGAAGTACAACACAGGTAGTAAGACCCTGAACAGCTTTAGTGAGAAAAAAGAAGTTGAGCAGTAAGCACTGTGCTTCTTCGTGTTTCTCTTCCAAAGGGCAGTCTTGATTATAACTCTCTGCAGATTTGGAACTTAGTCATCTGAGTAAAGGGAGGAAACTTATCAGCCTCTTCTGGCCACAGCTGAACAGGTAATAGAATGCACTGGAAGCAGGAAACATGAGCAGAAGGAGCCAGAGTTTCCGGCCAGGCCAACAGAGAGGAGAGGGAAGGAGACTAAAGAAAATGGTACAGAAGCTTTTTCTAACGCCAGGCATGTTAAGAAAGCCTTTGTTATAAAACACAAGCATTGATTTCCTGTTTCCATAACTTGTGATTGGTGAGTTATTTTTACATTTATCTTAATGAGGTTACACCCTGCTCTGAGATTTCATGAGCCATTTTCCTGCCTATGAAACAAACAAATACTCTTCTCTCCAATTCCACTTCTTTGTTGACCTTGGGGAAACTGAACCAGAGAATGGTGTGGGTTACACATTAACCTACGTGTCTAAGATTGTATGGGGAGAAGGAACCAGGCTTTGTTAAAGCTGCGGAATTACTTGCCTGTAAGACTTGGCTTAGTGTTATTTACAAACTTGTATTTGCACCTTGAAAAGTTCCAGTTCCTAAATTGTGGAGGAAAAGTTCTCGGGGGGGGGGGGGGGGGGAACAGTGTAAATAGGTATTTGGCCTTGCACAATGCCTTTCAAATCAATTGTGACCCAAATCTTATGTGGGTTAATAAAAATTAATGGGACATGATTCATTGTGGGCATCAAATATTCAAATTAATAAAAAGCATAGCCAAGTAGACACAATTATTTTATTCTTTGGCTGTTACCTGCATGCTGCAGTGGACAGAGGAATTTGGAATGTGTCCTTTATAGCTGCTGTGCTGCTTCGGGCCCTGGCTTGGGAATTAAGGATCCATGCCTCTACATAATGATATATGATTAGCACTGTGAAAGTAATTGAACTCTTCATTCTAGACAATCCCTTGCAGTGTCAGCAAGAAGCTGGAACAAACTGTGTCATTTAACAGAGTTATGCTGTAAGTGAGAAAAACCTCTGATCCCTGCACAATTAACTTCCTAATAATTTGAGGTTTTCAAGATTAAATGAGAGAATTAATATAATAGACCATGTTAATGTGCATCAGAGAAATAAAGCAAGGCAAAGGCACTAAAAGGGATGGAAATTTTAAGGAAATTAACAATTGCTCGCAAATGTAATAAGAGACAGGTGTCAGGCTGTTAAACGGATGATTGTTGTAAGTGGAGCAGCTGAGGATGGGAAACGCGCAGCTGTTACGAAGATTAGTTGTGTAGTAACGGAATACTTGTTTTGCTGTGCGCTCTACACTAAATTATGTTACTACGAACTCCTAAAGTATCCTGGAGAGTGAAGTAATAATGACATTGACACCTATTTTACATAAGAAAATACTGTAACTCAGGTAATTATCATAACTTTATGCCTTTAAAAATCTCAGCAAACTGGCTTTATTATTTATGAAATTTCTCAATTTTTGTCATTAAATGAATGAAATACCTCCATAACATTTTTAGGCAACAATAATACAATCGCAGTATGTTGTACCAACAATTCAAAACGGTCAGATTTTGAAAGTAATTTGTTCTCTTTGATGTTCACTAGTTCCAAACACCCTTTTATTCCAGTAGTTTAGTTTTATCAAAATGCTATTGTATTCAGTGTAGAGTGATGAGCTCTATTTCAAGTAATTCTGTAAAATTTGATGAGTGTTTCTCCTGAATAAGGACTAGACTATATTTGGTTCAGTCTAGGACTCACGCTGACATTTGGGGAAAAAATGAAAGAAAGGAGAAATTTCTTTGTGATTATTCTCAAATGAATTCGTTTGCTGCAATACCACCTGATTAATGTCCTCTGTACAATGTGGAAGAACATAGAGCAGAAAGAAAAAAATGCATCAAAATAGAGGTGACTGTATTGATGGCAGTCTGCGGTGTTCCCTTTTTTAAAAAGGGTAGATTTGAGTCACTCATTCACAACTTCCTGAAAAGAGTGTACATTCCTTAGTGGCAAGAAACTGGGTTTATTCAGTGAGGTTTTGTTCATAACATTTTGTTTTGGTAAAGTAGAAAATTTCTTCTTCATGCCTCTCTAAGTCAGTACCATCTCTTATGCATTCCATACACTTCAGCAAGTGAGCGCTAGTTCTACCAAGCATGTGAATTGAAAATTAAAATATCAATATATTTAAGCTGATAAATTACTTTAAGAATTGATCTAAAAAAAAAAAAAGAATTGATCTCAAAAACACCATTCTTAGGCAGCTTGCAACCTTAGAAACTCTTCTGTGTGTTTTATATGCATTTGATAGCTGGCTAAATAAACTTTACTCACCTTACCAATATTTAATTGACCAGACACAAAACACTAGCCATTAATTGCTTGTTAGTGGTTGAAAAAGTTGGTTTCTACTTGAACAGATTAAAATAAAGCATTCATCCTTTACTATTAAAATGAATTTGATACTGCAGAGTTCAAATGCTTAGAATTTATTCTTTGGGCTTTTTCTGCCTTGTTTTTGTTTTCGTATTTTTGGTTTTTGCTGGCGTGAGGTTGCTATGCAGTTAAGCTTCCATGAGTTTTTAGTACCACTGGCCCATTGTATTTGGATCCAAGGCTTGCTAGACGTGAACACTTTCTGGCTGATTCCTTTCCAGTTTCACATTTGAATAAGCAAAGAGACCAGTGTGAAGTGATGGTGAATTTTTATATTACTGAACTACTCTCCTTATAAAGAAGGGAAAAGAGAAAGCATTATATTAACTATTCTAAATGGTTTTGATTTAACTTTTTCTAAACATTTCTAAAAGTTTAGTTAAACTTTTCTGTACATCCGAGAGAGCAACTAAGTCTCTTTCCAAATGAGCAGTTACGTCACTGGTGGATTCTAGAGCCTTAATGAAATTTCACTTATAAAAAGGTGGATGGAATGCTTTAATGAAAAATTATGTTGTTGCTGCTGTTATGGATGAGGGTCAAAGGCTACCTTCTGGGTGATATCAGCAGTTTGAGATGGTAAATCTGGTTGTGGCATATTTAATAGTATGCTGTCATCAGTTGACTTCTTCATTATTATAATTATAACACAAGCTACTCCAGATCTTTTGTTTTTTTTTTTTTTCAGCAGAGTTACTGCCAGTTGAACAAATGAGCTGAAATATCTGAGTAAGTTTATAAATATATAAAAATGTATGCATGGAACCGAAAAGGCTGTTTTATTCAGTTCTAGTATCATGACAAATTTCAGAGCATAAAAACAAACAAACAAACAAACAAACATGCAGTTGGGTCCTAGAAGTCAGAAAATTCAGGCTTTAGATTATATAATACATGAGCAACAAGAAACATCCTGAGGCATTTTGAAATCCCTGTAATTCATTATATGCACTCGTGTCCCTTACTTTATTCAAATGTATTTGTTGTTTGTTTTCCTAAGCTTTCCTCCCTTTCTCTCTGCCTCATACCTATTTCCAAAGATGTGCCAATGACATAAGAGTAGGCTTTGTTCACAAACCAGTTTAAGTGAATTGATCAGATGAACACCCATGGATTCAGAACTGGAGAACAAAATGAAGATAATGTACAGAAACCAAAGGGGGAAAATTGACTAGTGGAAAGGTGAAGGAGACAAACTTGATGCTTGGGCAGATAATGGATGGACAAGGAGTGGGGTGGTCATCCAGGACCTCTCTGAGTAAATGATATTTATTCTGAGAACTAAAGGTGAGAAAAAGAAAGAGTAGCCATTTTAAAAATGGGAAGATGTATATTCCACACAGAGTAAGCTGTGGAGGTGAGAGAAAGTTCCAAGTTCCTGAGGTGAGAGAAAACTTGGAATGTCTAAGGAATGTCCAAGGAACTGGAAACAGGCTAGAGGAGTAAGAGAGATTTGGCAGAAGATGAAGTTGGAGAAAGAGGCAGAAGCAAGATAATGCAAAATCTTAGAAACGAAGGTGAAGATTTGATTTTAGGTGCAGTGGGAGAGTTTTAACACTGATTTCATGTACAGCAGAGATCATTATCTAATTTAACTTTAAGAGGGAAACAAAACAAATAAAAACACCTCTCTGGTTGCCATATGAAGAACAGACTTTTTTCAAAGTATAGTTCACACAAAACATTACATTAGTTTCAGGTGTACAACATCGAGATTGGACAAGTTTGTAAGTTACGCTGTGTTCATCACAAATGTGGCTGTCGTCTGTCAACATACACTATTACAATACAATCGGCTGTATTCCCTATGCTGTACCTTTTATCTCTCTTATTCATTCCATAACTAGAAACCTGGGGGGCACCTGGCTGACTCAGTTGGTGGAGTATGCGACTCTTAATCTCAGGGTCATGGTTCAAGCCCCACATTGGGGGTAGAGTTAAGGTTAAAAACAAACAAAAAAACAAAAAAAGTTCCTTTCACCCATTTTGCCCACCCCCCCCAACCTCCCTTCCCTTTGGCAATCATCAGTTTTTTCTCTATATTTATGGGTCTGTTTCTGTTCTTTGTTTGTTTATTCATTTGTTTTGTTTTCTGGATTCTACATATAAGTGAAATCATATAGTATTTTTCTTTCTCTGTATGCCTTATTTCACAGCATTATACTCTGTAGGTCCATCCATGTTGTTGCAAAGGGTAAGATCTCATCCTTTTTTGTGTGTGGCTGCGTAATGTTCGTTGTGTGTATGTGTGCGTGTGTGTGTGTGTGTGTGTGTGTAAGTATACATATACATACCACATCTTCCTTATCCATTAGTCTGTCAGTAGACAGGTTGCTTCCATATCTCGGCAAATAATGCTGCAGTGAACATAGGAGTGCATTTATCTTTTCAAATTAGTGTACTTTTTTCCTTTGGCTAAATACCCAGTAGTGGAATTACAGATCATATGGTATTTCTATTTTTTTTTTTAATTTTTTTGAGGAACCACCATACTGTTTCCCACAGTGGCTATACCAATTTACATTCCACTAGCAGTGCAAGAGGATTCTTTTTCACCACATCCTTGCCAACACTTGTTATTTCTTACCATGCGAACATTAGATTTTAAGGGAAACCAGAGTGGAAGTGAGAAAGCCAGTTGGAAGGCTATCGAGGCATCTCTAATGTGAGATTATGGCATCCTCAACTGCGGCAATCACAGTGAAACCATGAAAAGTAGAGCTTAGTCCATTGACTAGCATCTAATGAAGAGTTGGATGGCAGAGATGGGAGTGGTCAAAATTAATGAACCACAGCTGACTTTTAGGTTCCAGGCTTGAGAAGCTGGTGAAAGTTCATGTATTTACTTAGATGGGGAACCAAACAAAAAGGGAGGGTAAACCAAGTTTGGGTAGAAGTATGAATCAGTAGTCCACTTCTACTTATGTTCATGTGGAGATACCTATTAGAGTACCAAATGGACACATTTGTCCATGTAAATTTGGAGATCAGAGGAGGGTATCTTAGCTGAGATATTAACTTGGAAATCATGAGCACAATAAAGTATTTAAAGGAATGGCAATATATGAAATAATCTGGACAGAAAAGAGACAAAAATACAGAAAAGATCCAAGTACCAACAGCAATCAGAAATGTTATGACTGTTGCTACAAGTTGTTGTGTTTCTTTTTTTTTTTTTTTTCTATTTCTGTGATTTTTGTTTTTTGGTTTTTGTTTTAATTAATGTTATTTGTTTCAGGGGTACCAGTCTGTGATTCATCAGTCTTAAATAATTCACAGTGCTCACCATAGCACATACCCTCCCCAGTGTCCATCACCCCGCCACCCATCTCTCCTACTCCCTTCCACTCCAGCAAACCTCAGTGTGTTTCCTGAGATTAAGAGTCTCTTATGGTTTATCTCCCTCTCTGGTTTCATGCCATTTCATTTTTTTCTCTCTTTCCCCCATGATCCTCTGCCTTGTTTCTTAAATTCCACATATATCAGTGAGATCATATGATAATTGTCTTTCTCTAATTGACTTATTTCGCTTAGCATAATACCATCTAGTTCCAACCACATTGTTGGAAAAGGCAAGATCTCATTTTTTGATGGCTGCATAATATTCCATTATACACACACACACACACATATATACCACAGAGTGTGTACACACACACACACACACACATATAGGCATCTATATATATACACATATACATACACACACACATATATATATACCACAGAATGTGTACACACACTCATATAGGCATCTGTATATATATACATATGCATACACACACACACACACACACACACATATATATATACCACGGAGTTGTTGTGTTTCTATCCTAGACAGATGTCCTTAAACCTTTCCAGCTAGGATCAGCTCCATGAAACAGGGCATAGTCATTGTTGGGTTTTCCAGTAGATATAGGAGATTTGTTGCTAACGGACTAGGGGATGTATGTGGCTGGAAAAAATACCAGGTATTAATAATTTGAAGTTCCTATCTTAGTGCTGCCAACATAGTTTTTTTTTTTTTTTTTTTAATTTATCAGAGAGAAATCACAAGTAGATGGAGAGGCAGGCAGAGAGAGAGAGAGAGGGAAGCAGGCTCCCTGCTGAGCAGAGAGCCCGATGCGGGACTCGATCCCAGGACCCTGAGATCATGACCTGAGCCGAAGGCAGCGGCTTAACCCACTGAGCCACCCAGGCGCCCCCAACATAGTTTTGATTAAGAAACATCAGACTATCTGACTCTAATTCCAAAGCCTAGTCTGCAACCTGGGCTAGAGGAAATCTTTCCTCTCTGTAAACATTCAATCTTATATAAGCCTTGAGTTTCCTGGCTGCAGTTGGTTAACATTACTAATGGAATTTTGGTCTATTGCATGCTGAGTCACATACTGTATCTTGCCCACTCCCCAGTAGGCAAGGCCTTCCTCTGTCGATCAGCATCAGTCTCAGAAATTGATCCAAATTTAATTCTGACGTAAATGAAAATGACTGATAAATATTACCTTTCCCTGAGGAATTTTTTTTCAACAAAAATTTGGAAAGTTACAGTGACATTGAAAACATTAAAGGTGCGATTAAAGGCTGTAATTGTGGAATTTCAGATTATTGCATTCAGGAGAAATTAACTGGAGTCAAGGGAGAAGAATCTTTATGCTGCTGTTGGTAGCATTAATACAGTCAATGAAAAACATACTTTGGAAGCAGAGAACTCAGATTTAGCTAAAATGCATATATTAGATATCCCCTTCATTGATTATAAAGCATGGTACTCTGACTCAACTGAATTCTATATAGAACTACAAATGAGGTATCAAGCTTTTTCCTAAAAATTGATTACTTTTTTTCTTAGAGAAGTGAAAAGTATGTGTCTCGTAAGGTTAAAAATAACAATGATGTGCCTCAGGTTTGTTTTGTATTTATGCATTTATTTTTCTTACTCCAATAGAAGATCTGAGATTACTTAAAATTGCCTTCAGCACCCTTCCTCTTAGAAGAAACAGAAGAAACACACACTGGAAAGTACTAGATTTAAAAGTAGAGCAGAGGCCCTATTATTTGAAACACAGTTCAAGGCAACACAGACAATAAAGCCATTGGCTGGGGTAAAATTTAACTGACCCTTTCAACGTTGAAAGAGGTCTTCAATCAAAATGTTTCTTTCTCAGTAAAGGAAGAGCAATGCATTGAACTGATTGAACAGTAAAACCTACTGAAATAGCTCTCACTGGGGGAAAATAGGCTAAAACAAAAACAACAACAATAAAAACCCACTATAATTGTGGTAAGTAGGCTTGTTGAGCTGTATTTCTCTACTTCAAAGGATACAACAGGAGAGATTTTTTTTTTTTTAAATAAAACAAGTCAGGTGGACAATTTTTTTAATTTTTTTTTTTAATTTAAGGAATAACGTTATTCCTTACTCCTGTTGTGTCAGGTTTATTTAGCTGTTGTACACACTTTTCATGAGATTTTAATATAATATTCAAATAAGGTTCTAGTTTTTAACACAAAAGGGTATTTATGGTTTGCTCTAATGCATTTATTATCAATGTCACTGACCTGCCTTCAGGGTTGAATCTACTAGAAAGCATCCTACTGCAGTAAATGAGTTGTTGTAAATACATTATCTTGTGCTTCTTGGGAAACAGAAGAAATTTGCTTTGGAAGTTGAGGATATGAACTTCGTTCTAGTGAAGTATCTTTTGGTGGGTCTATTTTGTTTTCCAAGCTCATGACCACTTTAGTAATAATCACATCAACTGCACAGGGCCATCAAACTGGACACATTAAAATCATGGGAGGTTTGAACTGATTCAGCAAGGTGAGACCAATGTGTCTTCTTGGTTTTAAAGTCAAGAACAACCAAAAGTACTTCTACTGATTGAGGCTGGAGCAAATCTGATTGGCGCACAAATCCCTCACCAAGAAATGTTAATAGAAGCCATAATTCTGACACTTCCTCAAGTTGTGGGAAGTGATTCAGAGACCACACAACAAACCCAGCTCCATTATGAATTTAACATTTGAGTAAAACCACACAGTTAAGCTTTCACCACATGAACTCAAACTACAGCAGACAACTGGATTCAGTGATAACCAAAAAGGAAAGATGAATTTTTTAAAAAGATGAAAACTGGGGCACCTGGGTGGCTCAGTGGGTTAAAGCCTCTGCCTTCAGCTCAGGTCATGATCTCAGGGTCCTAGGATCAAACCCCACATTGGGCTCTGTGCTCAGCAGGGAGCCTGCTTCCCCCTCTCTCTCTGCCTGCTTATGATCTCTCTCTGTCAAATAAATAAATAAAATCTTAAAAAAAAAAAAAAAGATGAAAACTAGAATACAAGACTTTCTATCACAAAAAAGTCATTTTACGAAGATATGTATCTATTGGGTTTGATCATTTTGATCATAATTTATATGTACATAATATGAATCAGCAATGAGGCCAAAGTTTATACCATCTGAATAAACTAAAGCACAAAAGTAATTTTCCAAATGATTCTATAAAGGACTGTTTCTCTTTCCTGGAATCTGAGTAAGGGTAAAAAGTGTTCTACTCTCTTTCCTTTCCTATCCCTAATTGTTATAATTATTTTTATGTTTTGCTCAATTCTTCACTTTGACAATGCAGATTTTTTCCAGTTATCAAATTTTCTCAAATAATTATGTGATCCTTAGGAAGCTCATGTAAAACATTGAATATATAGATCAGGAGAGCTCCCTGAAAACAGTGGCCTTTGTAATGAATAAGTATTAGTACAACCACTGATTGTTTATTTAACGGTTCAGACAGTAGCAGTTTAGACCGATACTGGCCGAGGAAAATGTGTTAGGAAAGGAAGAAAGGGAGAAATTACCCAGGCAATAATTTGTTTGCCAGTTAATGGAAACTGATTTGATTTTCAAAATATTATCTAATTATAATGACTTTTAGTTACTTTCAACATAAAACATAATTTGCATGCATGCACACACAACTTCACTCATTTATCTTTTGTCTGTGTCTTTGTCTTAAGAGCTACATCTCTTTCAGGTCCATCAATGAGATCTTTGTGTGGCATGAATTTTCTAGTTTTCTAAAAAGAGTAATGGACTCATGTTCACTTAGCATTTTATTTTCTTTGTACAGGAAACATATATTCTAGTCTACATCAATGTCCTGTTTCATAAGCTAATACCTGCAGCTGTGCCCTATCCATCAGATGAGTGGATGTTGTTAACACAAATGTTAAATGTCAGAAAAGCAACTATAAAGTGAAGATACTTGTCTAAAAAAAGTTGCATATCCCTCAAAGCTAATTGTTACTGACTTGAGAATTCTGGAAGCCCGTTCCAACAAAACCATTTACCAAAGCATAATTGGAACCGTGATAACTCAGACCCAAACATTGATTTACTGAAAGCAAAGGTCAAAAGCATATGAATTAAAATATTCAATTTTCTACTTTAATTTTTGTGTATAAGTGTGATCTGAGGTATATAACTGTCCCCAAGAGAATAGCACCATTTTAATGGAAAATATTTTCAAGAGGTTGAACAATATATAGGGCAACTTGCCTATCTGGCGAGGATAGCCACAGACAAAAGTATAACTTCTTGAGACCTAGATAAAGCAAAGATAAAAAATAAAAAAATAAAAGAAATAATGGACTGAATTTGGTAGAGTTTTTGAAATGATTTTTTGAAAAGATTTATCATTTGTGTAAAGAATTTTCTGGTAATATGTAAAGAATTTTCTGGTAATATGCAGTACAAGTACTCAAAAGCAAAAAATATTATTTTCAAATCCATTTCCATCAGAGTACTGAAAGATAGGGAGGTGGGGTTGAAATAATGCTACATTCTGTACTGTTCCCTGACTTGTACCCATCACTTCTCATATCCCCTCCTGCCCCTGGTCCTGTGTCATAGCCCATCCTGTTGTCATAGTGTGCTTTTACTACAGCCTGAGCTCTAAGACCTCTGATCTGTGTACCCATCGTGCTTCTGTTCCATACACTATTAGGATAAATCAATGATACTAGTTTTCCTAAAGGGATCCAAGGGGCTGAGGGTTTAAGAGAAGTTACTTCCCAATCTGGCAGTATTTATACTTAACAGAAGTTAAGAAACTTACAAGGGCTCTTCATATTCTCACTTCATAGGCATAGTACTATTTATAGAGAAGACGCTTTGTTTACTTACTTACATGATCAGAAAAAAGATTGAACAAATTGCACTGATTAATTTCATTCAGCATGCATGAACTCCATTCTTCTGGCAGTGAAGTCGTAGAACCACCACTCTGATCTTGTTTAAACAAATAGGAAGCCTCGAGTGCTTTTTTGACAGTAGAAAGATCTTTGAAGATTTGGCCAAATAGATAAAACCATGGGAAATATTCAAAATTCAATCAGATATAATTATATATGCAAAAGTTATAAGGCCCCAAAGAGATAAAAAGATTATGAAATAAATGCAGTAGTCACCCAAATTTGAAGATCTTTATAATTTGCAAAGGAGGCCATTTATATATTAAAAGCCAAAGAAATGTAGAGACTAATAAAGTATTATTGCATCGTCAGTGGAAATTTCAGATTTTCATGATTAAACCTGGAAAATAGACTTCTGAGTCTATGCCTCTGAATAGGACTCGGGAAATCTCAACAGCATCATGAAAAGGAGCCCAGAGAATATTCTGTCAAATGTCCCTGGTTGTTTTGCAATCATAATCAACTGAAAAGATATCCTCCAAATTGCTTGGGATAATACTGTTGTTTATTTAATGAATAAGATGCATTAAACCTAGGAAAAGTATAAGTACAGAAAAGCCTAAGAGAATCAAACATATGGTGTTAATATTTTTGTATTAGGATATCTGGGCATTTAGCTTCTATGATGTGTCACGTTCACAGAAATTTGTCCTATTAGAACAGCCTTGTGATTTCAATTTAATATGTGTCACTGCATAATTGATTTCAATTTGTGATTTAAAGTTGAAAAGTATTAAGTGAAATGCTAATGAAAAATATTGGACTTGAGTAGAACTTACAAATAGCCATTTCAGTAAGTTTAATAAGTAAAATTATTACTTGAGTACTAGAAAGTTGTTCAGTCAGAAAATCAAATTACTTTTAAAGTATATTTGAATATATTAAATGAGAATTTAATTTAAAATATTTACTAATCTTTAAGCTTTAAATAGTAGCAACTATTAAAGATCTCCTTAAAGTAGTGTTAAATCCCTTTAGTATCACATAAATAAAATAAAAAATTGATTTATAAGTCTAACAAAACTAAGTTTTAATGTGTAACTTTAATAAGTTTCTTTTTATGTACTTTTTAAAAAGTTTTTATTTAAGTCCAGTTTAGTTAACACAATGTAATTTTAGTCTCATGTGTACAATATAGTGATTCAACACTTCCATACATCATCTGGTCCTCATCACAAATACCCTCCTTAATGGCCATTCCCCCACCTGCCTCCTCTCTAGTAACCAGGTTTGTTATCTCTATTTAAGAGCCTGTTTCTTGGTTTGCCCTTCTCTCTTTTGTCTTCCTTTGCTTATCTGATACGTTTCTTGAATTACACATATGAGTAAATTTATATGGTGTGTCTATATACCACTTCTTCTTTATGTGTTCAGCAATCAGTGGACACTGGGCTGTTTCCATAATTTGGTTATTGTAAATAATGCTGCTATAAACTTCAGGGTGCATGTATCGCTTTGAATTAATATTTTTTTATCCTTTGGGTAAATAATCTGAATTGTAGGATAGTTCTATTTTTAACTTTTTGAGGAAACTCCATACTGTTTTCCAGAGTGGCTACACCCGTTTGCATTCCCACCAATAGTGCACAAGGATTCCTTTTTTTCCACAATCTCGCCAACACTTGTTGTTTCTTTTATTTTTTATTTTAGCCATTCTGAGAGGTCTGAGGTGATATCTCAATGTAGTTTTGATTTGCATTTCCCTGATGATGAGTGATATTGAACATCTTTTCATGTCTTCTTTGGAAAATTGTCTCTTTCTTTAGACAAATGTCTGGTCATGTCATCTGCCTGTTTTTAAATTGGGTTATTTGGGGGTCTTACGGTGTTGTTGGGTTTGGTAAGTTCCTTATAGATTCTGGATATGAAGCTTTTGCCAGATATCATTTGCAAATATTTTCTTCCATTCAGTTTTTTGTTTTTGTTTTTGTTTTTGTTTTGTTGATTATTTCCTTTACTGTGCAGAAGGTTTCTATTTTGATGTAGTCCCAATAGTTTATTTTTTTTTCCCAAATAGTTTATTTTTGCTTTTGTTTCCCTTGCCTCCGGAAACCTGTCTAGGAAAAAGTTGCTTTGTCTGATGTCATAGAAATTACTGTCTGTGCTTTCTTCAAGGTCTCTTATGGTTTCACGTCTCAGGTTTTTAATCCATTCTGAGTTTATTTTTGTGTATGAGAATGGTCCAAGTTTCATTCTTTTGCATGTTGCTGTCCAGTTTTCTCAATACCATTTGTTGAAGAGACCTTTTCCCATTGAATGTTCTTTTCTACACATAAATGCATACAAATTTGTCTTTCTTTACATATATTCCTTTACTTTGATTATGAGTTACTAGATTACTATTCTCCACATCCAGAAATTCATTATCTAAAATTTCCAGTTTTATTTCTTTAAAGCAATCCAAGAATGTAAAGATACTAACAACATAATCAGAATATAGAAACTGTCAGCTGATACTCCTTATCTCAGTCTTTCCCAGTTCTTCCCCCTACCTAGAGACCCTTTTTTTCCATGTTTTTTCACAGCATTTTATATGGTTTTCATAGAAACAAAAATAGACCTTCTACTCTATCTAGATACATGGATAGATAGGTACATATGTCAAGATATATAATGATAGTGTATATTATAGAATCCTAATGAAATGTGACCTTCTTATTTCAGTCTTTATATCAGTACCATAAACAAATAACTTTATGATTTGTCCAAATTGATATCTTTCTGTTTATGTCTTTGACATATTCAGCAAATCTGCAAGAACCAAAGGAAGGAAAGAAGACAGGAAGGAAAGGAAAACACATGACTTGAAGCACCACTAATTTTTGACCTGTGTCATAATGGGCAATAACAAATAACAGATACACAGAAGTAACATGCTAGCGCCAGCTCATAGAGGATCATCAGAGTCCATTCTTAAATTTTCAGAAATTTTGGAAATCATTTACTAAACATGGCCATTATCAAAAATTTAATTATATAAACTTAAGATTAAATAAATTACATTAAAAACAAAGGCACCAAATACTCCAAACTCATTACTTTCTAATTGCTTTAATGCATTGTGCTACTATCTATGCTCTTAAGATTGTTTTCATTTGTTACATATTTATTATGGAATACCCTATAACAGTGTCCTACTGAATATCTCTTCCCAGTTCTTCTCAAGCGATCTCATGTTGGTACCTTGAAGTCAGCCATGGTGGAAGTATTTACAGCATGTAAACTGGCTAATGCAGCAAATGAAGTCATGGCTTTTTTGGGTTGGGGGGGTTGGTGCCAGGCACAGCTATTAAACATTTACCAGCATATCATTGTTTATTAAGCATAAATATTACTAAAATGTACAGTACGCACTTACTTTTGTCATGCTCTTAAAGTATTAAACAGTTTTTGGAACATGAACCTTCAGAATGTACCTGTCGGTCATTTCTAAATGTATTATTCTACTACACTCAAGAAGAAAGAAAAGTACTTTGGCAGGCTCCATGAGAAATCTGTAAAACACCCTGCCTCCAGTCCAGACTTGACCCATTAAATTACATTCCATTAATTGTTAAAAATAACTGTCAGCATATATTTTCAGTTGTTGGATGAGAAACTAAATGATTTCATGGTATATACATATATATATGTAACTTTATGAACAGAATGGAGAAAATTCCCATAGGAACATACTGAAATGAGCAGAAAATTAAATATAGGAAATAACAGTCTCTCCCATCCCAACCTCAGTCATCTTACACAATCACATGTGTTTCTTAGAAAGATACTTTACTTACCTGCTCAAGACTTTTACTAGATTCCAGACTTTTATTGGGCTGAGATAATGGGTGAATTTTGCCTACAAAAATCTAAATTAGTTTCTGTCAGAAGGAACAGAGCTTTATTTGGGGGGAAAAATAAGAAAGGAAGCAATCTGGAAGAAAGTATGGTAAGATAGTAGGCTAGAGTTTCAAGAGATATCAGGGACAGAAATGTGTGAAATAACTACCACTATGACTTTAGGGAGAGAATTATATAGAAGAGATTTTCAAAGTTAACAGTGACATATTAATTCTGTAACAGGTACTGTTCTAAGTGGCTTATATGTGTGATTTCAACTTGATCCTCACGACAGCTGTGTAATATAGTTACACAACTTTAATAGCCTCTACTTTATAAGTGAGAAAACTCTGGAACTTTGAAAATAAGTAGCTTGTCTAAGGCTAATCACCTAAAAAGTGGCAGAGATGTAATTAACACCCAAGCAATCTGGCCTTGAGCTCATTCATTTAGGAGATAGTTTATTTACAGGATATACCTTATAGCCATATCAAAAAAATATTTACAGAAGACATCAACAAAGATATTTTCTAATACTTTTTGAATTAAGATGTTTCTTTTAATCATATTAGCACATTTGAACTGACATTAATGGAGTACAGTTTTATTCAGATTATACAAGTAAAATTAAAAGAATCTGAAAACTATTGTCCTAGTTACTGTGACATTCAAAAGAAATAAATTTAAAGTGGGTTGTGATACTTAACGTGCTGTGGCTAAAAGGTGAAAATATGAAAAAATTCCTTTTGCAAGGCGCAGTTGTTGCAATTTATAAGTATACAGTTTTGCACATCAAAAACCTTTACATATGGTCTCATATTCCTCTTTTAATGTGAAGTGATAAGAAGAAAACCTTGTAGGCTGGGTAAGACTCAAAGAATGTAAATTCAAAATTTATTTTGCATTAGGCAAGAAGTTAAAATAAATCAAAGCCTAACATTTCTATGCATATGCTATCCTTGGAAAACATCCACTTAAGTTGGTTGTGGCCAAAGTCCAGTCTTTGACCTGTACTCAAAGGTTTATGTGCTGGAAATGCTGTAAATTAATGACATAGACACTCCACTTAAGCATTAGCAGCAAAGTACCAGAAAAAGGCTAGAGGGAAAGTAAAACATGAACCTGGACTCAGAAAAAAAGAAGAAGAACAATCTGAGATTGGAATCTTCACTTTTACAGTCACTCTCTTCACCCCCCAAGTCCTGGTAGCCTCTTTCTGCAAAGGGGAACAGTATTTCAATCAACTCTAAGAAATTATATAAAATGCACCATTAGTTCATGTAGAGATAGCTTTTAAAAATCAGCCAATTAAAATGGCACAGTGCTTTCTTATGATTTAGAATTATTTGTTGGAAAATATATATTTGTTGGAAAAATATATATGTATATAATAAAGGAAAACAAAAATGGTAAAGGAATTACAGATCTTCACAAGATCTTACCTCTTGGGATAACTTCCAACGAAGTCTTTGATACTTGTATTTTCCCATAAATATTGCCCTCTAATGCCATTGGGAACACTGATAGTGCTCCTAAAATATGCCTCGATATTGTCTTAGCTGTCTTATTTCAAGCTTCTGACATTCTGTAAGTTTCGATGCTGATGTTTCTTGATCTTTACTGAGGCTGAAAATGGAGAATTTCAGGTAGCAATCAAGACCTTCTACTCTATAGACTAAATATTCACATATCCTCAAAATTCGTATGTTGAAAACTAATCCCCACTGTGATGGTGGTATTTGGGGTTGGGACCTTTGGGAAACTATAAGTTCATGAGGGCACTGGTACCCCTATTAAAACACACGTCGGAGATCCCCCTTGCCCTTTCCATCATGCTACAAGATAGCCATTCTGTGAGCCAGACGCTAAATCTACCTCTGGCTTGTTTTTTGATTTCCCAGCTCCCAGAACAGTGAAAAATAAATTTCTGCTATGTATAAGCCACCCAGCCTGTAGTATTTTTGTTATAGCATCCCAAGTCGACTATAACACTATCCTATCAAGGTCTATAGGTAGTTTATGATTGAGATATGGAAGGTTTTAGCTTTCCCATCATGTAGGCAGAAACAACAGCCAAGGTCAAATATGCTCAAGCAGTAACACATCATTACTTATACCTCGTCAGAGTCCATTTTAAGATTCCATCAATTCTAAGATATATCCCCATTTCAAAAAAGTTAACCAGTAGAAAATATGCAGCTCAGAATCAGTGAGCTAAGGTTTTGAGCAGTTGCATATTGCTAATTCCTGAGCAGTTAGGATTTTTGACACAATTTTTTTTTTTGGTCTTTAGAGTTAAACAACTGTTAATTGATTTAACCTATCTATGTGTCTTTTCCTTTCTTAAAAATGCCAGCCTTCTTGCCCTCAAACCCACTGTGTTGAAGTCCCTACATTGTCCTCTGTGCTTGGGTCTAAGAAGTTATAATGTCAACAGTTTGCTTTCCCAATTTCTCTTCCTTTGGACAGAGTCTACTTTGTAAGCCCTTTCAGGAAGGGATATAACATTTTTTTTTAACTAAGTAGTAAAACACGTAATAAATTAATGTCCATTTTAAAGTTGAAGAATACAAACAATCTCTTTTCTAAGATCTTGGGACAGAAATGGTTCAAAAATCTTTATTTTCTTTTAATTTTATAAAGATGTCACACATGTACCATATCCTATGTAACCTCGATAGGATCTAGCATGGAACCCTGTAATCAAAACTTGTTAATGTTTTTGCACTAAGATGGATTCGTTGTAATAGGAATAAAGACTATAAATGGCCTCGTGTAAATTTAGGCTGGATTTGACCACCAAGTGAAACAAGAGCAGGTAAATTTTGCTACCTAGTGAGTTACACAAATCCTTTAGTAGTTTTCCGAGCTGATGGAACTCAGAATTGCAAATAAGGGGCTGTAGACATTGATTTAGTATAAATATTCCAGTTTTTGAATAGAGTTTTAGGTATGGGCTAGAAGGTGAATCATACTTTAGAAGGATGAGGGAAGTGGCAGATTTTCTCCAAGTAATCACATTACATTTAGAGAAATGGAACACGTCCACTCGAGGATGGCTATGTGGCTCTTAAACCTGGCCTCATTGCATAAACTGCTTCCTCCTCAAATTTCCTCATCTCAGTAAAGTAAATGGCATCACAAACTACCCAGTTTCTCAAGCCAAAAACCTTATAGTTGTCCATGATTCCTTTCTCATCTTTCATCGTATCAAGAGGGCTTACCAATTCTACTTCTAAATATGCCCTTTTGGAGCACATGTGATAGGACGTTGAGTCTTTCCATCTCCACAGTGATCACCTCAATTCAACCCATACCATGTCTTCTGAATTGCAGTAACTTCCTATTTCATGTCCTGTTTTGACTGTCCTCTCCCAGCAGCCATTGCTCACATAATAGCTATGGTGATCCTTAAATTGCAAGTCAGATGTCATCTTCACGTGGTCAAAAACTCCAGAACTCTTACCATGACCTGGATCTCTCCTCCACCCAGTCTCCTTTCACTTACTGTGCTTTATTTACCCCCCTCAGCTTTCTGTTCTGCAAATACGCAAGTTTCTTTCTCCTTTACAGCTTTTTCATTTGCTACTTCCTTGGGGATCCAGCTGGGGACACGGAGCCTCCATACGGTTTTCCAGAGTGGCTGCACCAGTTTGCATTCCCATCAGCAGTGCATGAAGGTTCCTTTTTCTCCACATCCTCCTCAACACTTGTTGTTTCTTGTGTTTTTGATTTTAGCCATTCTGACAGGTGTGAGATGATATCTCATTATAGTTTTGGTTTGCATTTCCCTGCTGATGAGTGATGTTGAACATCTTTTCGTGTGTCTGTTGGCCATCTCTATGTCTTCTTTGGGAAAATGTCTATTTGTGTCTTTTGTCCATTTTTAAATTAGATTATTTGGGGGTTCTTTTTTGCTATTAAGTTTGATAAGTTCTTTATAGATTTTGGATACTAACCCTTTATCAGATATATCATTTGCAAATATCTCCCATTCAGTAGGATGTCTTTTAGTTTGGTTGAAAGTTTCCTCTGCTGTGCAGAACCTTTTTGCTTTGATGTAGTCTCAGTAGTTTATTTATGCTTTTGTTTCCCTTGCTTCCGGAGACATAGCTAGAAAAAATGTTGTTGTGACCAGTGTCAGGGAAATTACTGCATGTGCTCTCTTTAAGAACTTTTATGGTTTCAGGCCGCCCATCTAGGTCCTTAATCCATTTTGAGTTAATTTTTGTGTGTGGTGTTAGAAAGTGCTCCAGTTTCACTCTTTTGCATGTAGCTCTCCACTTTTCCCAACATCCTTTGTTGAAGAGACTGTCTTTTTCCTATTGCGCATCCTTGCCTTTTTGTCGAAGATTAATTTACCATATAATCGTAGGTTTGTTTCTGGGTTCTCTAGGTTTTATTGATCCATGTGTCTCTTTTTGTGCCAGTATTGGCACAAAAAGTGCAGTGATTGGATCACTGCAGCTGTGTCGTCCAACTTGAAACCTCGAATTGTGCTCCCCCCAGGGTTTTTTCCTTTTCAAGAGTGCTTTGGCTATCTGGGGTCCTTTGTGGTTTTGTACGGATTTTAGGATTGTTCTAATTCTATGAAAGATGCTTTTGATATTTTGATAGATATTGCATTAAGTCTGCAGATTGCTTTGCTAGTATGGACATGTTAACAATATTTGTTCTTCTAAACCATGAGCTTAGAGTATCTTTCCATTTGTTTGTGTCGTCTTTAGTTTCTTTCGTCAGTATTTTAGTTTTCAGAATATAGGTGTTTCACCTTCTTAGTTACATTTATTCCTAAATATTTTATCATTTTTGTTGTAATTGTAATTGGGTTTGATTCTTTAATTTCTCTTTCTGCTGCTCCATTATTGGTATATACAAATGCAACAGATTTCTGTACCTTGATTTTGTATCCTGTGACTTTACTGAATTCATTTCTAGCAGTATTTTGGTGGAGTCTTTCAGGTTTTCTATATAGGGTATCATGTCATCTGCAAATGGTGGAAGTTTTTCTTCTTCCTTGCTGATTTGGATGCCTTTTGTTTCTGTTTGTTGTCTGATTGCTGTGGCTTGGACTTCTAATCTATGTTGAATATCAGCAGTGAGGGTGGATATCACTATCTTGTTCCTGACTGTAGAAGAAAAGTTCTCAGTATTTCCTATTTAGGATGATATTAGCTGTGGATTTTTCATTTATGGTCTTTATTCTGTTGAGGTATGCTCCCTCTAAATCTGTTGGTGTTTGTTTGTTTGTTTTCCTATCATGAATAGACGTTGTACTTTGAAAAGCTTTTTATCCTTTCTCTTATTGATGTGATGTATCATGTTGATTGATTTGTGAATATCAATCACAATTGATTGTGGCGAATGATTTTTTTCAAGTACTGCTGGATTCAGTTTGCAAGGATTTTGTTGAGGTTTTTGGCATCTATCTTCATCAGAGATATTGGCCTATGGTTCTTTTTTCTTTTCTTCCTTCCTTTCTTTCTTTATTGTGATGTCTTTATCTGGTTTTGGTATCAGGGTAATGCTAGCCTCATGGAATGAATTTGGAAGTTTTCCTTCCTCTTCTTTTTTTTTTTTTTTTTTTTTTTGAGTAGTTTTAAAAGAATAGGTGTTAACTTTTCTTTAAATATTTGGTAGAATTCATCTATAAAGCCATTTGGTCCTGGACATTTGTTTATTGGGAGTTATTTTGATTGCTGGTTCAATTGCTAGTAATCTGTCTACTCAAATTTTCTATTTCTTTCTGATTCAGTTTTGGGAGATTATAGGTTTCTAAGAATTTATCTATTCCTTCTATTATCCAATTTGTTGACATACACTTTTTCATTATATTCTCTTAAAATTCTTTGTATTGCTGTGGTGTAGGTCATTTTCCTTTCTTATTTTGAGTCCTCTCTCCCTCTACCTCTCTCTCTTTCTCTCTCTCTTTTTGGATGAGTCTGCCTAAAGTTTTATCAATTTTGTTGATCTTTTCAAAGAATGATCTGGTTTCATTAATCTGTTTTCTTGGGCTTTGTTTAATTTCTATTTCATTCATTTCCACTCTACTTTATCATTTATATTATATGATATATTCATATAGTTATATTCAAGTAATTATTGATACATGTGCATGTATTGCCATTTTGTTACTTGTTTTGTGGTTGTTTTTGTGTTCTTCCCTATTACTTTCTTCTTTGCTCTCCTCTCTCATTTGTTAGTTTTGAGTTTAAACAAAACTCAAAAGAACAAACAGTTCTTCTTTTTAGCTCCTTTAGGTGTAAGGTTAGGTTGTTTGAGATTTTTGTTGCTTCTTGAAGTAGACCTGTATTTAGCTATATACTTCTCTTAGAACAGCTTTTGCTGCAGATCCCAAAGATTTTGGACCATTGTGTTTTCATTTTCATTTTTCTCCATTTTTTTAAATTTCCTCTTTGATTTCTTGCTTGATTCATTGTTTAGTAGCATATCATTTAATCCCCATGAATTTGTGCCCTTTCCAGATTTTTTTCTTGTGGCTAATTTCTAGTTTTATAGTGTTGTAGGCAGAAAATATGCATGGTATGACTTCAATCTTTTTGAATTTATTGAGGCTTGTTTTGTGACCTAATATGTGATCTATTCTGGAGCATGTCGCATGTGCACGTGGAAAGAATGTGTAATCTGCTGTTTTAGGATGGAATGTTCTGAATATATCTGTGAAATCCATCTGGTCCAATGTGTCATTCAAAGCCACTATTTCCATGTTGATTTCTGTTTGAATGACCTGTCCACTGATGTAAATGAGGTGTTAAAGTCCCCTACTCTATTGTATTACTGTTGATTACTTCCTTTATGCTTGTTATTAACTGCTTTGTGTATTTAGGTGCTCCCCTGTTGGGTAGGTAAACATTTACAGTTGTTATATCTTCTTGTTGAATTGTTCCCTTTATGATTATATGGTGTCCTTGGTCTCTTGTTACAGTCTTTGGTTTTTTTTTTTGTTTTTTTTTTAAGATTTTATTTATTTACTTGACAGAGAGAGATTACAAGTAGGCAGAAAGGCAGGCAGAGAGAGAGAGGAAGAAGCAGGCTCCCTGCCGAGCAGAGAGCCCGATGCGGGACTCGATCCCAGGACCCTGAGATCATGACCCGAGCTGAAGGCAGCGGCTTAACCCACTGAGCCACCCAGGCACCCCAGTCTTTGTTTTAAAGTCTATTTTGTCTGATGTAACTATTGCTACCCCAGCTTTCTTGTCACATCTGTTTGTATGATAAATACTTCTCCATCCCTTCAAATTCTTTCTGCATGTGTCTTTAGGTCTAAAATGAGTCTCTTGAAGGCAGCATATGGATGGGTCTCTTGTAGACCCAGCATATAGATGAGTCTTGTTCTTTTATACATCCCATTTTGCGGTATCTTTTGATTGGAGCATTTAGTCCATTTATATTCAAGTAATTATTGATACATGTGCATGTATTGCCATTTTGTTACTTGTTTTGTGGTTGTTTTTGTGTTCTTCCCTATTACTTTCTTCTTTGCTCTCCTCTCTCATGATTAGCTGGCTTGCTTTACTGATATACTTGGATTTCTTCCCCCTTATTTTTTACATATCTATTACGTTTTGATTTGTGGTTACCATTAGGTTTATATATAACATCTTCTGCATAAAGCAGTCTATATTAAGTTGATGGTCATTAAGTTAGAACACATTCTTTATACCTCTCTCCCCCATGTTTTAGGTATATAGTATCATATACTTTATACCCTTTTATTTTGTGAGTCCCTTGACTGATTTTTACATATATACTTATTTTTACTGCTTTTGTGCTTCGTATTCTCCTTGCTTTTACTTATGGTCTATCCTTTCCATTAAAAGAGTCCCTTTTAACATTTCTCATAGGACTGATTTACTGATCATGAATTTCTTTAACTTTTGTTTGTCTGGGAAACTTTACCTCTCCTTTTTTCTGAATGAGAACCTTTCTGGACAGAGTATTCTTGACTGCAGATTTTTTTTTCCCCCAGCACTTTGACTATATCATGTTACTCCTTTTTGGCCTGCAAAGTTTGGGCTGAAAAAATCTACTGATAGCATTATGGGATTTCCCTTGTATATAACTGTTTTCTTTTGTCTTGCTGCCTTTAAAATTCTCTGCCACTACTTTCTGACATTTCAATTATTATGTGTCTTGGTGTGGACCTCCTTGGATTAATTTTTGGGGAGGCTCTCTGTGTCTCCTGAGTCTAGGTTTCTGTTTCCTTTCCCAGATTCCGGAGATTTTCAGCTACCATTTCTTCAGATAAATTTTCTCCTCCCTTTTCTCTCTCTTCTCTTTCTGGGATCCTATAATGTGAATGTTATTATGCTTGGTGGAGTCACGACGTTGCCTAAGTCTGTTTTCCCTTTGCATATTTTTTTTTCCTCTTACCTGTTCAGCTTGATTACTTTTCATGACTCTGTCCTCCAGGTTGCTGATTTGTTCTTCTGCTTCCTCTAGCCTGTTATTTATTCCATCTAGTTTATTTTTAATTTCATTTATTTTTTTTTCATTTTTGATGGTTCTTTTTGTCTCTTCATTAGGGTCACACTGATACCCTCCACTCTTCTGAAGTCCAGTGAGTATCTTTATGATTATTAAATTTAAATTCTCTATTGGGCATATTATTTAATCTCGATTTTGCTTAGGTCTGTTGCTGTGATTTTTTCCTGTACTTTCATTGGGGATATATTCCTCCATCTCCTCATTTTGTCCCTTTGTATCTGTTTCTGTGTTTTAGGAAAGTCATCTACATATCCTGCTCTTGAAAGCAGTCACTTTATGAAGGTTCTATAGTTCCTTGCAGTGTGATGTCCTCTGTTCAGCAGAACCTGGCACTTGAGAGTTGTCTCCTAGGGGTATTGAACGTGTTCTGATGCAGTCACCAAACTCTCTTTGCCTGTTATGGGCAGTGTTTGGTCCCTGTGGTGTCAGTTGGCCAGTCTGGAGCCATCTTGGGCCTGAGTTGAGTCAGACCAGGCATTTGCGAGATACAGTAGCACCAAACTATAGGGCTCTTTCCCTATGTGGACCTCTGACATTTCTTTGGTGGCCCCACTGCTGGGGCCACAGTCTGACTGGTGTGTATGTGGTTACCTTTCCCTCCCTCTGGGGCAGAAATCCCTTTGGAGTGGTGCTGGCCCCTCTTGGGGCTGCTTGCACACTGTCAGGCTTTCGGCAACTTTGGATGGGCTCTGGCCAAGAGCATATAGGAGGGACTGGATCCACAATGAGTGCAGGTTGGGGCACAGTGTTTTTTTGTAAGCTTTGTGTCAGCCCCCTGGGGGATTGCTGGGGATTTGCCCAACTGGATTGGGGCAGGCCTGACTGGAGGGGTTGGGTACTCTGAAGTGCAGGTAGGGCAAGCAGGGTTATTAGCAAGTTAGATAGTGAGTATTTGCTATACTGGTTTGGGCAGGTGGCCATGAGTTTATATTGGGAGCTGGGGAAGGAGATGGTCCCTGCCTGCTCCCTTGTTCTTAAAGGAGTCTCCCAAGGATATCTGTCCCTTCAGGACATACTCTTCCCTGAGCAAATAACTCTCTCCCACATGCCCCTGCCCCAGGCATTTTTCAAACTGCTGCTTCTCTGCTGTGTCTCCAAGAGGCTCTTTGTTGTGCTGTCTCTTTAAGGGGGGGAGGGGCAGCGCTCAGTTTTCTCTTGTCCTCCCATCTCTCCCAGAGCTGAGACCACTGATTTTTAAAATTCCAGGTTTTAAGTCCTGCTATTTTCAAAGCCCTCTAGTTTTCAAAGCCAAGTATCATGGGGATTTGCCTTTCCCAGGTGGGCTTCTAGGTGTCATGGTCTGTTTTCAAGTGCAGGATCCTCCTCCCTCCTTCAGATAGTCCTGAGGGTCTCTGCCCTTCCTCCTCTCTTCCATGTGGCCTTTTCTCTACATTTAGCTTTGGAGTTTGTTCTGCCTTTGCGTCATTTTCTGGGGTATCTACACTGTTGTGTTGTATCCGTGTGACAGGGTGAGCCTGGGGTCCTCCTCCTCTACCAGCTTCCCACCTGTCTCTTCCCTATATTGTTGACCTGAAGGGGACATGTTTTCAGGAAGAAATTAAAATGTTCTGGTATAATATTTATAAGAATATTAACCCTGTTATAGTGAAGAAAATCTGGATTACTTATCAGGACGAAACAATTTTTATGTAGTTCAGTTGAAACTGTGAGAAAAGAATGTATTGCAACCAGGCTGGTGTTGGTCAAGTCTCTTGAATAGATCAACAAGGTGAACAAGATGAAACACTCAAACTGTCTCATGGGCTTTTTAATGACTGGCCACTACTTTGGGCTAAATACCTTTGCTCATTTCTTTATTATGTTGCAATAAAGTGTGAAGGTTCCTCAAAATGACATTAACACACACAAAAAAATAGAATTTTAAATCAAAAAGTTATCTTGAGCTTTTATTTTCAACTCTTCCCTTCAACACCTCTTAATGCTGACTATATTTAGTGAAACTTCCTTTATAAGTATGTAATGACCCTTTGAGCTATAACTATCCCTGCTAATCTTAACAGCTAAAGTTTGAGGTGTGACTTTTCACATGCCAAAAGTATTTTATTTTTTGAAGTGTCAGATCCTTCTTTTAATTGCTGGCTTTACCCAATGGCTAAAATCATCCCCAAAAGTATTATAAAATAAGCTATTTCAAAAATATTAAGAAGGATTTTAAAACAAAAGTTCTTTTAATTATAAATGCACCAATACATGCTAAATATAGAAAAATTAGGTCTGCAGAGTAGTTATTTGAAACATTTGAAAGTCTCTTTTCATATTTCTTCAAACAGTAGTATAATGGCAAAAAAAAAAGGTTAATTTTCTGAAAGCTGCAAAAGAAAGAAATCTAAATAATCCATGTGTAAGTCCCATGGCCTTGTAAAAATTATTGTATCCATAATAACCATAAACATAGAGAAAAAGTATTGATTTGAAAATTTTTCTAATGAATGTAGTAATATACAATGATGCTATCATTTCCAGTCTATATTACTTCAGTGATTTTCAGTAACTTAATTTTACTAAATCTTTTTTTTTAAGGTTTTATTTATTTATTTGAGAGAGAGAGAGAGAGCATGTACACAAAAGCACAGGATGGGGGTAGGAGAAGGGGCAGAGGAAGAAACAGACTCCCACCGAACAGGAACCCTCTCTCCCCAGCTCCCAATGCAGGGCTCGATTCTAGGACCCAGGGATCATGACCTGAGCCGAAGGCAGACCTTTAACCAACGGAGCTACTCAGGGGTCCCTTTCCTATTTCTTTCTCTACTTCTCAATCACAAAGCCACCACACATTGAAGGGAAAGCTGTTTTTGCAAGAGGCCACTTTGTGGCTGGTACAGAACATGCAGACTAGCCTGCATGGGGTTTGAGTCCTAGCTCATGGACTGAGACAGGGAGAGCTGAAATCTAACCAGCACAGCCTATACTAGGCTCTGTGTTTTACCAGCACATCAAGAAACAAGCTTGGAGACTCAAGTCCTAAAGCTCCTCCATAGGGAAGGTACTACTGATGTTGTTTCTTGCCTTTAATCCTCCTAGTAACTTGGTCTATTGGGTTCTGCTACAGTTCTGATGTTACATTTAGAAGATAGTCAGGCACAAACAGCCAGTTAGTCATGAACAAGGGTTTGAACTAAAGATCTCTTTGGTTGTAGGTGCGGGTTCATTCTACTGATCATACCTCCTTTCCAAACCCTGAAGAACTGAGAGATTTACAGACAGGTAAAGAGATACAAAGCAATTTTATGAATGAATAATGGCATGTGTGCATGTGACTATACACACTGCAAAAGAGAGAGAATGTACAAATGTATAATGACATACCCATGGTTGGGTAGAAAATAGCAAGTTCTAAGAACAAATGTAAAAAAGTGTAAACATAAAAATTAAGAACAGGAAGATTAGTGCTAAATTGATTATTCAAAAAAGAGGATATTTTTCCTACAAAGTTCCATACTTGAAGTCACATCTCCACAGTATTTAGGTCATCTTTCATTCATGTTAAGAGAAATTAATTGCTTTCTGTTTCAATTTATTTTTTCTATAAGCTAGCCAGTTTTTTTCCCCTAATATTATAGACTTCATGCTTCACAGACACCATGAACTAAAAAAATGTTTAAATTAAAGACAAGGAAGGAATGAAAGGATTAAGAATTTGAACTTTATCCTCACACTGGTTGGAGTCAAATCAACTGTACCTCAGTTTTCTCTCCTGTAAAATGGAAATTGTGAGAATTAAATAAGAAGATACAAATAAAGCACTTAAGAATCAGAAAACATTAAACTGTAGACTTTACATCAAAATAACGCACAGAAGTGAGCACTTGAATGTCTTTGATAATAAAACTGCCTCAGTGGTCAGTAATTCATACTAGATCTTCATTGGATTATGGAATCAATTCTCTAGTGAATAAAGTATTGACTGCCAATTGCCCTACATCTTTAAATAACAAGATTTTCTTAAAGGTTGAAAGATACTCTCTAGGTACAAATGCCCCATGTCTCTTGATCTTAAAACCACACTCTACACCATTCATACATCACTTCATTTAGGTATTTGGAAGTGTTAAAGCAGCAAAACAGAGACTAACAATATCCCTAGTCTTACATCAGAAAAGATTTACCCAGTAGACAATAGAATCTTGAGAAACATCTTCCTGAAGTATAACTGTTTTGCAAGTTTTGAAAGTCCAAAAAGAATAATAATCTCTGTGGGCTCAGCATTTAACCTCTGAGATTCCTGGTTTCATGGTGGTTAGATTAAGCATAATATGGTTGAACAGTTAATGCCCAGGATTCCAAGAGTATGACTGCATTGCCCCCAGGTAACAGCCCCAGAGCAGCGGCTAGCATTTAGTCAGTCAGAGCAAAGGACTTTTTGACCCCTTATATATGACCCCTGGCCTCTAACTGCCTGAAAGGGCCCCTGTCTGCTAATGGTGGGACCTACCAAAGAATGAAGATGTGGCATATTCCACTCCTAGGACTTGTGGAATGTGGGTGGGGTTTGTATTACTCAGTTGGTTTTGCTTTATGTGCAGCTAGTACTTTGTTATAGGATTAAGTACCTTTACAACTAAAGTATTGTAACGTGTGTGCCCAGTGCTTTGCATGATTAAGTCAAACCTGAGGATAGTTGGGTTTGTTCTTTGTTCTTGGGTTTGTTAGTTGTCAGTAATAGGGGAATTATTTTAGATACCTACAGGAATTTCAGATATCATAGGTATGGTGGGATAATATAATATCTTTGAGGTTACTATAATATCTCTAGTAGAGATATTATACTAATAGTTAGCTATTATATATAATGTGTGTTTGTGTGTGTATATTTTTTTCTTGTTTACCAAAACCTAGACTGTGGCACAGACAAATGCTCAGTAAATATCTGCTCACTGAGTAAAGAAATGAATAAGACAAGATATTTTACTAATATTTATTATATATGTGTGTATGTGTGTGTATGTATAATTCATATACGTGTATGTATAGAAGACAAAAAAAAATATATATATATACACCCATACATATATGTATATATCTAATGAATAAGGCAAAGCTTTGAGGTTACTGACTTAGGAAGGAAAAAGGAAAGAAGATTCAGGGTACAGGTGGAGAGGAAAATAGTAGCAACCTATTACGTAAGTGTAACAACATAATGCCAAAGGCACAGAAAATTAAATACGCAACTAATTCAGCACACATTTTTTAGTCATATTTCATGTTCACTCTTTTCTATATTTCAGTCTCCCTCACTCTCTCTTTTTCTCCTTTTTTTTTTTTTTTTTTTTTTTTTTTAGTTCTTTCAGTGTTCACCATATTTAGGCGACACCTGTGTGTTATTTTTCTTTAAATGCAGCATAAAGGGCCTTGCTTTTTTCAAATGTGCCCCATTCTACACAGTGTTACCTGTCAGATCATGGGTTTGATTCTTCATCAGTATTTCTCAAACTTTGATATGTGTGCAAGTCACTCAGGGATAAAACCAAATTGAAGATTCCAGGGCAGTAAGTCTGGGTGCGGCCCATTTCCACCTTTCTTATGAGCTCTCAGGTGAGGCTAAGAAGCATACTTTGAATACCAAGAATCTACATATATACACACACAAATATATTCTCGAATCCTTAACTAGCAGTGTTTTAAAATTTATCTTTATGCCATGTAAAATCCTCTCATGTACCCCCACCAGTAGCAAATGTAACAATATAAACAGACACTCGGCTGGAGTTGGAAAAAAGTGCCTTAAGTGTCCTTTGTATTTAGGGAATTCACTGTCAAGAAGAAGGGTATTTATGTAAGAAGCCAAGATAACATGTGCTATGGGCTATTCTGGAGTTCTGTTCAAAATGCTCTGAGAAAATCCTACAAAGTTTGAGAAAGGCCATGAAAGAAGTAAGTCTCTGAGCATGACAGTGGCTGAGGAACGTTTCCCAGAGAGCACAGAATACAGGCTCTCTCTTGCCTGCGGCCACACCACCCTTAGGAGGCTGTGCCCCAGGCAAAGGAACGCAGCTGATGGCTGACGCAGGCGCCCTCTGCACAGTCTCTCAGGGCATCAGCTTGCGACACCATCTTCCCCCTTCTGGGGGGATGGATGGATAGCTTTGGGGGACTTTGTCTGCTTGGCAAAGGTCCCCTACTCTTTGAATAGGCTTCTTTTTCTAATCCTTCTTCCTGAAGGAGCATCTGTATTCTAACTTGTACAGACACCATAGAACCACACACTGTGAATTATGAGCATAATTTCTTGCCAAATAGGTTTCAATTTCCTTCCCCTTTCTGAACTTTCTCTCCCATTATTATCAAGTAAGAGGATGGATAGTTTGGGGGCATAAAGAAGCTCCAGTCCTTGCTCTCAGAGACACAGTGCCTCTCTGCAGTATTCTTCCTATTTACAGTCTGCCATCGAGAAAATAATGGCTCCCCCAAGATGCCCGTTTCTAATTTCTGGAACCTTTGAATTTGGGATGGTGCACGACAGAGGGGAATTACTGTTGCAGATGGAATTAGTGTTGCTAATTGGCTGACCTTAAAATAAAGTATCCTGAGATGTTCAGGTGAATCCCATGTAATCACAAGTTTGTTTTTTTGTTTGTTTGTTTGTTTGTTTGTTTGTTTTTAAGTGGAAGAAGGAAGCAGGAGAGGAGATCAGACTGATGTGATGTGAGAAGGACTACATGACATGCCTTTGCTGGAGGAGGGGGCCCAAGCCAAGGACTGTAGGCAGCTTCTAGAAGCTAGAAAGGATAGGCAGCTAATTCTCCCCCAGAGCCTGCCAATACCTTGGCTGTAGCCAGTGAGACTCATCAAACTTCTTCAAAATTCATCAAAAGAATTGTAAAATAATAATTTTGTATCAAGCACAAAGACTATAGTATTTTATAATAGCAGCAGTGGAAATGAAGACACCCTTTCTCTGGTCCAGAGACCCTTCTTTTTTTTTTTTTTTTTGCCTCTTTTTGTTTCCAGGACAGTACCCTTTCCTGGTTTTATATCTTTTACCTCTCCTTCCCAATCTTTTTTTGTTAAGTTCTCCTTATTATCTCTAAAAATTCATTCTTCTCCAAGTAACACAGTTAGCCCTCTTTTCTCACTCCACAGGACTCGGATTTGCTGAGCATGGCCCAGATTCAGCTTGCAGATATGTTTTCTTTGGTCTACACAGTGTTTTTCACAAGCCGAATTGAAATGTATTTCGGCGACATGTGTGTCCTCTGGTTTTGCATAACTCACACCGTTCCATACTGCACTTCACCTGAACTACTTCCCTGCTTTACAGTATTTGGTTAGTCCTTAAAGGTTTTGAGTTGAAGACCCCACTTTTATTATTTTTATTTAATTTTGTTTTTTCAGTGTTCCAAGATGCATTGTTTATGCACCACACCCAGTGCTCCATGCAATCCGCGCCCTCCTTAACACCCACCCCCGGGCTCACCCAACCCCCACGCCCTCCTCTCTGTTTCTCAGAGCCCACAGTCTCTCATGCTTTGTCTCCCCCTCCGATTTACCCTAATTCAGTTTCAAACCCTAAATGTGCATTAAGATGTTAAGATGTCACATTAAAAAGAATTCTTGGGTCAAATAGGTTTAGGAAATGCCAAGTTAGACAAAGTAAGGCGAGTTGTTAATATGTCAGGAATTGACAGCCTTGATTATGGTAATTACCACATATCTTTATCCGTATCTCTATGCCCATCAATATATATCTATATAGCCGTATACGCCAGATAGCTATCTATCATGCAGCATCTCTCAAATTTATGTCCCCATGGAACTAGTGGAGCATCTTATAGGTGAAATATTCCAGGTATACACATTGAGATTTATTGTTCAATATACTCTTCTCATCTCTTCCCATTACTGTAGCCATGGCTCCTATCTTGATGACTTGCCCAACCTATAAATATAATAAATCAAACACTTATAGAGTGTGTACTGTGTGACATGCTATTTTGAGCACTTTCACACCTACCAGCTGATTCACAACACAGATATGATAATGGGCATTATTCCCAACTTTATAGGTGAAAAAAACTGAGACCTAGGGAGCTTGTCATGTGTCCTGTGTCACAGCTAGAAGGTTGCAGAGCTGAAATGTGAACTCAACTTGCTCTGGGTTTGTGCACTGAACCTGCACCTCCAGGTCCCACTCACACTGCTCTTGAGCTGAAACTGTGGGTCCAAAGTGCGAAAACACTTTCTACCATAGGTGGTTGAAAATACAGCAAGCCATCTCAGATCAGGTTGAATTCATTGCCTCTAGGGATATCCAGGAAGAGGCTGGAGGGAAAGTAGGGGTTTGATAATCCTTTAACTGATAGGGAGCCCTCAAAAGTACCTCATCAGGAAAGTGAAAGGTATTTTTTATATTCTAAGTGATTTGAAGGAAATGAATCAGGTGATAGTCTTGATCTACTGTGACTCAGTCAAGCCTCTATTGCATCGTCTTTTCCTCCTCCGTTCCACTAGGTGGCACCAGAACTCAAAATCAGGCCCCTGGAAAAGGCTATCTATTCTAAGCCTTTATTGTGTAGAATGGATGATTTGTATAAAAATATTTGATGGGATGTGAACATATCAGAAACTGTTTTTTTTTTCCAGTTCCTAATATGCCTCTTCATTCATCCTGGGGTATTTTCCCAGTAGTTAATAATTTTCAACTTAATTGGCTGTAATGTTCTGAGGAAGAGTTTCTGGGGACCATGCCAGTTTAGAGTACTGTTGTAGACCAACCTGGTAATGTTGTCCTGCAGAAATAGCTAACAGTCAGCTGGAAGTTGAGACAGTGGAATTATTCAATTCTTGATGGCTTCAGTAAGGGTGGAACTGTTCTAATTCACAAAACAGGGAGGATTTTCAGGTGGCCATTTGAATCAGCTCATAGACACTTAACTATAGTTAGAATGGAAAGAGGTAAAAGCCTGCACTAACTTACTACCTAATTCTTCAGGAAAGAAATATGAGAGCCCAGCACGTGGTCCCCTCCTCGCTTCCGGAATGCCTTTCTCAGTATAAACTGGTTTACATGGAAGTGGGTGCCTCCTTTATACATTTCTTAACTGAAACTTCTTTCTTAGTGCTACAGTTCTGCTTTTATTTTGTCTTTTGAAAGGATGTGGGAAAGTAGACTTTCAATTTGTTGACAAGTTAGTGTTCTCGCAAATTTATATAAAAAGCAGTCATTTCTGGTCACTTGTAAATATGTATATAGTGACAAAAATACCCGTAAATTGAGATTCCCATTTTACACATCTAAGACTGGTTCATATGATTCAAAGAATCAAAAAGCAAATGGTATATCTCCCACATCACAGGTAAGTGGGCACATGGCATTTTTCCCTAATCCTTCAAACTGAAATTTGAGGAGGAAACACAAATTTAGTGAACATGTCACAAAGGAGGTCTTGTTTAAAGATAAATAGGCTATTGTCTAAATACCATCGTCTCAATTTTTCCCTGATTCTAAAGAAAAGGAAAAAAGATGTATATATTCTACTTAATGTTGCTTACTTAAAATTTTTATGCTTTAATTTCCCCAAACCTGCTTCTTCCAAGATGAGCAATAGAAAAGAGAGGCTAAAATAGATGATAGAATTATGGACTTAGATAAATAATTAATGACCTGGAGTAATTAGCTGGAAGATATTTAATCATTAATCTGTCTGAGTCATCACAGGCATTTGAGCCTACCCACAAAATATTGCACTAATTATGAGTGTATATATTTTATCAAATGGAAATTAATATATGATGAGAAATAGCACTTTGAAAAATTAAAATATGGAGCAAGTCTGTTTAGTCTACTCTTTGTTAAACAGAATTTTGCTTTTCTTTATTTTACCTAATAAGAAAAAAGTTGTGTAAACTCCACTTGTATGGATAACCAAGAAGTTTGACTTCTTGGTTAGGGAGGCAAAGTAGTTGGCTAGTTTTGTCTTTCTTTAGGGACTTCTCCCAGGGGAAAAAAAAAAAAGCGCAAAAACAAAAAACACCTCATTATTAAAGTATCTGGTGAACAATTAGGGTTCTTTCAGAGAACTTGAAGAAAAAAAAAAATGTCCTTTAACATAATGCTAAGTTTTGCAATTTATGGCTGTGTTCTTCAATGTGGTGTTTTCAATACAATTTTATTACAGCCTCTAAATTATACTTTCACAGGAAAGGTCTGTCTTTAAACTTTTAGGTCAGAATTGTTCAGATCTTTTCACACTGAATCAATCAGGTTTAAAGCTGGCAAAATCCTTGGCAGCCTTGTAAATCTTTCAAAAGATGTTATCCAATTACCCTTCATGGGCCACAGGATTCTACAGCGTGACTATTTCCTTCTCTATGAGGAATTAAGTGCTCATGAGAGGTTAGAAACCAATGGAGTTGAAAAGTAAAGTTCTGCATTTTTCCTCCAGTTCACATGGTTTAGATATAACAGCAGCTACTAATACATCCTGAGATCTGCCAGACATTCTGACCTAAACAGTGGCCCTGGCATCACTGATGTTTTATATTTGTTTCAAATTAGAAAAAAATAAAAATAAAAAACCACATTATGATAATTCCAGAATGGTTCCTGTTATAAAACCTTATTCTGAACCTGTATTAAGAACTTAGCTTTGAAGATATATCCCCAGTAGAAAGCACAAGAGATCATGATTGCTTTTAGTTGTTCTTTCAAGGAAAACAAATTTTTAGGTACATTCAGTAAGTACACATGGGATTGAAAAAGAAAATAACAAAAAGATAAATGTACCCTTTCGGTTTGGGTTTTGAACTTCCAAAAAATGTGCTTATTATCCTTTTAAAAAACACCTATTAATCTCTGTTAGTTCCTCCTCCTCTAGGTTGCCAATATAGAATACAAATAAAAAGCTAAGGAGACATTCAATTTATATAAAAGCCTATTTCATGCCACTTGGTTTCAAGGGGGAAAATAATCACGGGCAGAATCATTTTGGAATAATTTTTCAAGGAAAACTGTGAACACTGGTGTAGATTCCTTCACAGAAGTTAGGAAAGCATCGGTCTCTTTGTGATGTAAAAAGCCAGAGTGGCTGTTATGGGATTCCATTTGCCCTTTGACCTCAAAGCCTCTGGAGCCAGTCACTTGTCATGACCTTTGACCTTTGGCAAATCGCGACCCTGACACTCTGTTTTGCTTGATTTTTACTACCTATCACAAAAGGTCTTCCCCCCTCTGCAATACAGAAACAGAAGTCATGCAAATGTTTGAAAATAGTTTTATCAGCCAACAATCTAGCAAAGAAAAGACAGGTATCAAAAACCAAAAAAAAAAAAAAAAAAAAGAAAGAAAGAAAGAGAAAGAAAACACAAAGCTTGAAGGCAAAAGCTCTAACATTTAACTTGTCCTCCAGTGGAGTAGATTGATTTTCAGGGACTGTGATGCGAACAGCTGGCCACATGTTTCCTCTTTCAGAATCTTTGTTTTCTTTGATGGAAAATGTGATGTGGCAAGAGGTAGGGAGGTCAGTGTTTTTAGAAATTGTGATTCTGATATTTTGCAGGATGGTCGTTAAATACCGTGGACCGCCCCCCTGCAGCTGCTTGTTCATCAACACTTCCTTTTAGCCACTCTCTAGATGGCTTCCATCCTCAAAGAAATGCAATTCCTGTTATCAGGAGTGTGGAGTGTGAGTGAAAGGTGAGTGTGTGTCTACATTGGGAGTATTTAGTATCGGAGCCAGTTCAGGTACAGATGAGGAAAGCAGGCTGTTGTAGTTTTCATTTTTTCCTTATTTATTGATTGATTTAAATTCAATTAGCCCGCATACAGTACATCTAGTTTCAGATGTAGTTTCAATGATTCATCAGTTGCCTATTTAGTTACTATATCGTGTATTACTCATTTCAGGGGTAGAATTTAGTGATTCATCGGTTGCACAGAACACCCAGGGCTCTTCACATCACATGCCCTCCTTGATGCCCGTCCCCCTGTCCCCCTGCTCTCTAGTAATCCTCAGTTTGTTTCCCATAGTTAAGAGTCTCTCGTGGTCTGTCTCCCTCTCTGTTTTTATCTTATTTTATTTTTCCTGCCCTTCCCCCATGTTCATCTGTTTTGTTTCTTAAATTCCACATGTGAGTGAAATCATATGGTATTTGTTTTTCTCTGACTTATTTCCCTCAGCATAATACCCTCTTGTTCCAAACATGCTGGCAGTTCTGCTTTAAAAATGTATGTAGGAGGGGCGCCTGGGTGGCTCAGTGGGTTAAGCCGCTGCCTTCGGCTCAGGTCATGATCTCAGGGTCCTGGGATCGAGTCCCACATCGGGCTCTCTGCTCAGCAGGGAGCCTGCTTCCTCCTCTCTCTCTGCCTGCCTCTCTGCCTACTTGTGATCTCTGTCTGTCAAATAAATAAATAAAATCTTAAAAAAAAAATGTATGTAGGAGCCATCTAGATTGAATATTCAATTACTAAATATAGACAGTTCTGAATCCTAAATATACCTTAGCCTTTGTGATATCTACTGTTAAGAATCTATTCATAGCGGCACCTGGGTGGCTCAATGGGTTAAGCCTCTGCCTTCAGCTCTGTTCATGATCTCAGGGTCCTGGGATGGAGTCCCACATCGGGCTCTCTGCTCAGTGGGGAGCCTGCTTCCCCCCTCTCTCTCTATGGCTCTCTGCCTACTTGTAATCTTTCTCTCTCTCAGGCAAATAAATAAATAAAATCTTAAAAAATAATAATAATCCATTTAATACACACTCCTGATTAGTAATAAACAAATGATTTCAGTTTTCAGAAATCTTCCTTTCTAATCCTCTATCTTGTTTAGTTTGGTTGCTTTTGTTTTAAGCAAATAATAGGGTAGGAAAGCTTGAAGGCGTAAACTAATAAAAACATCAAAAGGGCTTGACACAACAAAAAGTGATGTGTATTTTTTTTCATCCAGAGGAAAACAAATGGGATCTCTTGAATTATAATATTCTAGGATTTAGCACTTAGGAAATACTTTTATGGTTATTTTATTTCCTAGGTAACATGGAGATTCTTATTTTTTCTTTTCATATTAAAATTGAAGTTTTTTCCTATTTATTTGGGGCACAGTCTTATTTTTAGCTATTTTCACTGGCTTTTAGCTTTCATCCATAATCCATCTTTTTGCTTGTCCTGACAGTTTCTCTTTGTCTAAGGATCAAAGGAGGTGTTTGATAATTTGAAAATACAGTGAGAAATAGTACTTTAATGAAGTTAGTTCTGGGTGAACCAATATACCTAGTTCAATCAGAATTTAGAAGGAAAAGTAAGTTTGCAAAAAAAAAAAAAGGAGTTTACCAAATACCCAAGAAAATCTAGTTAAAACCTTTACAACAAAGATTTTCAATATTCATAATTCATTTAAAAGAGAGTTGAGGGCACCTGGCTGGCTCAGTTGGTAAGAGCATGTGACTCTTAGCCTCAGTGTCATGAGTTCAAGCCCCACACTGAGTCGTAGGACCTACTTAAAGTAAAAAAATAATAATAATAAATAATATTCTAAAGATTTATGGAAGCTGAAATCAAAATCTCTCCTAAAAGTCTTAGCACAAAGCTGTTAATAGAAGTGTATCTGCAATCTAGACTTTTCACGATCTCTAGACAGAAGGGATTAGACAAAAAGGTGTCCAAATGTTAAAATATCACCCTTTCTGAGTTAAAGGTAGAGTAAATTAGAGGGGCTACAAACTGTCCATTGGTATGTTATCTCAATGTATTGTGACATAGCATGCTTTCTGAATCTACATTTTCCTAGTTTTCACATCTATTGCTGCAGTACCAAGAAGTTCCTCCAGTGATCAGGATCCCTTCCCCTGGGCTCTCAGCTAAGAATCCTATGGCTGCAAATTAGAAATCTCAGAATTTGATCTTCATTATCTTTCCACTGGACTATTTATGATTTCCTGTGCAGCTGGTCTTCAGTAACACTTAGCCATGTGGAAATATGGGTAGCCATTGCATACTTACCTGAAAATGTTTTGGGGTCTGAAAGTTGAGTTGATAGAAAATAAGTCAACTAGTTAATTTCGCAGAAATCTGTCACACATGTTACTTGACTAAGGCAACTAAAGGAAGAGCATTATCCATGTTTTGTTTCCCCCTATGTTAAGCCATTTGAATAATGCTGTCACTCACTTTCTCCTTTTTCCTGAGGAATGGGGTCCAGAATTTTTAGAGCTATGATTTAAAAATAATAATAATACTATGAAAGATTATGAACAGATGAATTTTACTTGAGGTTTGTTTAAGGCTACCAATAACAGCAGCATTTCTTAAGACCCCTTTGATCTTACATAGTAGATACAACGTGTATCTACTATGGACTTTCTCCAGACCAAGACATTTTGAGATGCAAAAGATCAGCCTCACTGGTCTTCCCTCCTAACCACCCCACTCCAGCCCCCCACCCTAGTCCTGCTTAAAAGATTTCTGTGGCTATCCATTCAGATAGAGTAGGATCTTTCAACATTTGCTACAGTTGGATTGATTATAATTCTTTGGATAATTTTTGTTCTTCCGGGGGAAGTGTTTATTCATTTTAGAAGGCTTAACCTGATCTCTACTCCCTAGATGCCAGTATCACCTTCCCCAAGTGTTGGCAACCAAAAATAGCTCCAGACATTGCTAAATGTCCCCTAAATTGCCCCCATTTGAGAATCATTGACACAGTGATTAAATCCTTAAGAGAAGTGTTCATGTGGTGTTTTCCTACCTACCTTGGTCAGAGTTCTCCAAAGAAATAAAACCAATAGGATCTGTGATATATATAGAAAGATATTTATTGGGGTGCCTGGGTGGCTTAGTGGGTTAAGTATCTGCCTTCAGCTCAGGTCATGATCCCAGGGTCCTGGGATGGAACCCCACATCAGGCTCCCTGCTCAGTGAGGAGTCTGCTTCTCGCTCTGCCCATTCCTCTTTCATGCTCTCTCTCTCTTAAAGAAATAAAATCTTTAAAAAAAAAAAAAAAGACACTAATTATAAGGAGTTGGCTCACATAATTATGGAGGCTAGTAAGTCCAAACCTGTAGTATGTACTGATAGACTGGAGACCCAGACGGGCCAACAGTGAAGATGAAGTCAGAGACAGTTAGCTGGAAAATGCATCTCCCTCAGTGATCGCGTCCCACGATCCCTAGGCTTCAGACATGCAGATCTTTCAGTTCCTTGAATCTATGTTCTTTCCCATTGTAGGGTCTTTGCACATGATATGCCTGGCCCTGCTTCCTCCCTGCCCCATCCAAACCTTACCCTAGAGAAGTCACCGCTCCTCTTAGCTCGCCCTCAGTCGCTCTTCCGGGAATTCTGTGCAACCTTCCTGAGTGGGTATAGTCTCCCTGCAACTTACTCTCATAGCACTTAGGCATCTTCTTCACAGCACTTACTGCTGTAAATCCTTTGGAGCTTTTTAAATTCTTATCTTGCTCTGTATCCTGAGCACCTAACATATAATAAATATTTGTCAAATTTCTGTTGACTGATTGAATAAACGAATTAGCATTTACACAAAATATGCCCTTCCTTTTCAGATGATTATTGGCTTACTGACGTCGTGATGCTCTAAATCACAAACTTGTATGCCATGAATATTAGAAAGTTATTATAGCAATCAGCATTCTTACTTGACAAACTTCCTTTGTCAGCTATCCATGGGACTGCTGGAGAAATTACTAATGCCCTAGATTCCACTGCCACCATTTCTTATCCCAGTACTTGGAGCACTGTAATATCACTTTATGCACTGTAGCATAAAATGCACAATGAACATGTGTATAGACACTTCATACATTTAAGGATTTAATGACTTAGGCAAAGGTCGGTATGCCAATGATCAATTTCTTGCCTCCATTCTTTAAATTCACCCTTTATTGCCCTGCTTTGTGATACTGGAGTTGGAATCAGTGCAGATTTCTCCTTTACCTGCTGGCTCCATGTTAAGCTTTGTCATTTGAGGGTGTCCAGGGAGAGAGAGTACCAGAGGAAGAGACTTTTCTTTTGATTTAGTTGCTTCCTCTCTTCTTGCTCCTAGAGCTCAGACACCAAAGGTGATGGGGAGGGAGATGGGAGACAGAGCACACATCCTCCACCGCTTGTGCTGGACACCAGTGGAAGGTTTTCTGAATGCTAGTCTGCTCCAATTTCCTACCTGCCATCCCCTGCCTACTGGCTGTGACAGGAGTTGGCCTAGACAGTATAGTGACCTTCTCTGTCAGCCAGCGGGTCCAGCTACACTCTCTCCAATGAAGTCTAACTCTCAGCATTGCAGAGAATGCCCCACTCCAAGTGTGTTCCTTCTGTGGGTACAATTTCTCAGCCCGAGGTTTGTCTTTGAATTCTCTTTTGTCGCCTCTTAATGGCTGGCTACTCACCTCATAACCAGTTAATAATTCTTTGCATTAAGTATCCTCTCTTCAAATGACTGGTGTGGATTCTCTTTCCTTCCTAGACCTTGCCTACTACGGTAGACCAATGAATAAAAAGTTTGAATACAGACACACAAACACATAGGTGTAGGCTTAAATCAAAGCTATTCCAGGAAGAAAAATGTAGCAAGCAGAACTTTTTAAGGACCTGCTATAATGACTAGAATCCAAGAAGCAGAGTTTTATGCTGCTGGATGGAGCCCAAGAAGTCACTAATTTCCCTTGATTTCCAGTTGAAGCATCTCAGTCACTGAGAGGTTAAGTGACTTCATTTACTGAGTAGTGAGTGGATGCCAGACCCCAGGGCCCTGAGAGGAGGCACCCCCTCCATGAAATGCCCCTGCTCCCTGTGAGGACACTCTCCAGGAACTTCACCAGATGACTCACTGGCTTTTTTATGAGGACCCCAGGGAGGGAGAATTTCTCTCAAATCTGAGTACCAGGAATAAGTATGTCTTTTCTGAGTGACCGCACTGGATTCAGCTCATGGACAATATGGATCATGTGATGTCTTGTTTCCCATTTAGAATGGTGGCCCCAAAGCTTGGTGACAAATCAGTGGCCCTCTCCTAAGGGGGCAGCGTCTCCTAAGAGTCACACATTTTGCATTCCCACCCCTGCTCTGGCTTAATCCACTTGTTTTCTCCTGTGCTTTTCCGTTTGCCTTCTTTGCCTCATGTGTTTATTATTGCTGCCCTATCATTCATCACACTCTGGGATACAGCCCCTTAAAAAGAGGTTGGCTGCAAACAAAATATTGGAGTACAAGCCTTCAATTTTCCTTGTGTGAACATCAGCACTCTTTTTCTAACAGTGTTTTGCCAATGTGTAAAAGAATTTAAATACTTTCTCCCAAGAACAGGCACAACCCAGGTGCCCATAAGCCGTTCATTCGCGTATTTCAAAATCTCCCCTGCCACTTGCTTACCTCCTTAATATGTTTAATAAACTTCCAGTGTCGTATCCAAAGAATAAAAATTGTTCGATTTAGCTACTTCTTAGCAAGTCTTTCAAAGCAAAGATATTCCAGTTGCTAAAACTTGTCTATCGCAAAGCTGACGGTAGACTCAGAAAGGATAGACAGTTTCTTTCTTCTTATCTGTTCATTGAAACACAGTGTCCCAAGTTGTTTTGTTTCAAGGATGGTCATTTAGCAGTATTCCACAAAATGTAGGAAAAGGAAATCTCTGTCCTTCTTCTTTGCTTTTGTGCTCTTACTACTTTTCTTCTTGCCGAATAAGCACCTTCCTGTCTCGCACGGACGGGGAGAGACTGAGAGACTGAGGCTAGTCAAGACCTTATTTACACCTGGATCCCCTTGTGGTTTTGTGCTTCTGTAGCCTGATTTCTACATTTAACCATTCATCACGGGCCGCAACTCAGCCTCCAGAGTACAAAATAAATATTTGCTGAATAAATCCTCAGAGCTGCTACCAAAAATGGGAAATGTTGGAAACAAAGAAGCAATCGCAGAAAATAAAGTAACTGCAGCTGTGGAAATAAAGAAACTGCACGATATTCCTCCTTTTCTCCCCATCATTCTTCCAGAGAGAGAGAAATTTTGTTTCTCTGTACTGAAGCTGAAAACCAATATACATTTGGCTTTGTCTGATTTCAGAGAAATAATCTACACAGTGTTTTTCTTGTTTTCCTTTTCTTCAGAGAAACCCAGACACTTACTGCCATTGTTAAATATTCATTCTTGTAAGCATCTATGTGAAAATTTGCCAAAGCTTTGTGCAAACATACCAGGTAGTCTATTGGCTCATATCCCAGAAAACCTTCAGTGAAACAAGGTTAGTCAAATTGGCCTACAGACCAACCTAATGGGGGGAATTCTGGGAAACAGGCCACAGAAACTTCCTTATATATATAAGGAAGAAGTTAGAATGAGGCAATAGGGAACTTTGCTCTTCTCTTGATGTAACCGGTCTAAGACGGAGCCTTCCTGCAGTCTCTTACTTAACTCTGAGTGTGGCTAACAGATAAGCAAGCCAGAGAGCCCTTTTAATTATCAGATTTCCCATTTATTTCAGAAAATATAAGATCAATTTTCCATGCGATTCAATTGACTTACTGGGTTAATGCCCTTCGTGCCTTTTAATATATTCTTGTGCCTTTTTCTGTTACTCTTGATCTTCAAAACTGAAGTCTTTGTTTCACTTAGGGCTCTTTTGGGATGAAGAGCTGATCTAAACTAGTGAGGAATGGACCTTTATTTTCCACATCCTAAGTTCTTCACCCTAACTGAGTTAACAGAAATCAAAATAGACAAAGGAATCAGGGAAAACACATTTCAAATACCCTATCCTATTGGTTGATATTTATCAGAAGAGGCTATTAGATTTTCAAGTAAATACTGGTCTTGAAAGTGAATTCTATTTGAAAATATTCATAGGAAAATGTACTTTTGGTTTTTAGTGTTATCAACCATGTAAAAATTACAGTTGAGTACTTTTAGAACATTTTAACCAAACTGTCTTTGCCGGAAGTTTATAATCCTTTGCTCCCAAAAAGCACACTCGTTGTGTGAGTTCTTCTGGCATGATGATGTAGGATCAGGCAGTGATCTAGTAGCACAGCAGAAACAGAGCTTTCTGGATCCTGTGCACAGAGAGGAGCCAAGTGAAGCTTAACTTAGGTTGAAATATGCTGCAGTTACATTTGTTCCTGCTCTGTATGGTCAGCTCACTTCTGATCAGATGTGGAATCCTTGAGGAATTAAATCAGAATCAAACTTCCCACTAGAGAGCCTGTCCCAGTTAACGTGGCATGGACCCTAAGGGATGCATTGCCTGAGCTTCCCCTTGGCAACCACAGAAGTTCCTCAAAGGCCATTTGCAGGATAATGTGAGCAAGTAAATAGAAAAGAAGCATGGCTTGCATAGTACTTAGTAATATAAATATGACAATTCCTGTTGCTATTTTTGACTATTGCAGAAGTACAGTGGGAATAAGGAAGCATGGAAAAAGCAATGGCTTAAGTGTGCTTAGTTTTGGGGTGAAGGTAGAGATAAGGGTTGGTGCAGATAAAAATAAATGATTCTGTTGCCATGGTTTCCTTCTTTATAAATTCTTCTCAACATGAATTGCTGTTGTTGTGTTTAATTTTAGACTCATGCAGATTTTTGACAAATAAAAATTCCTATACATTTGAGAAATGGTTTTTCAAAAGCTGTAGGAAAGGTTTTCGACAGTCTGGCTTAAACATTTCTGAGCAAAATAACCTTCAGGGTTCTGGCTTTAGACAACTACCAAAGGAAAATGAATAAAGAGAATTAGAAGTTAGAGAACCATTAAGACTGGGTTAAGGTTAAGACTGTGTTTAACCTTCTGGTTAAAACATGAGTTAATATTATTGCAACATTTAAGGGCATGTTGAGTATTAAGGACTACCTCTCAGAACCATAGGAAGACAGGTCCCTCCGTTGAGATAGCTTTTTTGACAACCAGCTCATAAAGGATTATAGGTACAGAACATTAATTCAGATAAATATGCATTCATTAATATCAAAGTCCCTAATTGTGTTTTCAAAGTATGTGATATTACTTCAAATATGATTCGGTTTTCTTGAATAGGGAACCAGGAATCCTTGTAATTTATACCTGCTTTAAAATAGCTATGTTTCACTTTTTAAAAGTTCATAATAGTTATTTCAGATTTGGAAAACATAAATAAAAATGAAGAGTTGACTTTCCCAAAGGAATTATTTTTTCCTTATGCACTTATTACAGGGTGGTTTAAATAGTTCAATTCCCTACCATATTTAAAATAAGAGCTTATTTTTTAGTTATAATATAAAGAGAATTAAAATGTTATAGTGAGAAAATTTAAATACTTAACAATGGAAAAAAAAGAACAAGAAGGTCATTAAGGTTATAAAAGAATTTTTTTTAAGATTTTATTTATTTTTTTGACTGACAGAGATCACAAGTAGGCAGAGAGGCAGGCAGCAAGAGAGGAGGAAGCAGACTCCCCACCCAGTAGAGAGCCCAATGTGGGGCTCGATCTCAGGACCCTGGGATCACAACCTGAGCCAAAGGCAGAGGCTTTAACGCACTGAGCCACCCAGATGCCCCTATAAAATTTTTTAACAATACTTTTAACACACTTGACCTAATTTACCTAATATGCAGCAAAGCAACAACTGTAGAATATGCATTCTTTTTCAAAGAAACAACAAGTGCTGTTGATTTTAGCCATTCTAATAAGTCGTGAGACAATATCTCATTGTAGTTTTGGTTTGCATTTCTCTGATGATGAGTGATGTTGAGCGTCTTTTGTGTCTGTTGACCATCTGTATGTCTTGTTTGGAGAAATGTCTATTCATGTCTTCTGCCCATTTTTTAATTGGATTTTTTGATGTGAGTTGCATTAGTTATATATTTTGGATATTAATCTTTCATCAAATATATAATTTATAACTATCTTCTCCCATTCTGTAGGTTGTCTTTTGTTTCATTGATTGTTTCTTTCATTGTGCAGAAGCATTTTCTTTTGATATAGTCCCAATGGTTTATTTTTGCTTTTGTTTCCCTTGCCTCAGGAGACATATGTAGAAAAATATTGCTAGGGCCAATGTCAGAGAGATCACTGCCTGTGCTCTCTTCAAAAATCTTTATGATTTCAGGCCTCATATTTAGGTCTTTGATCCATTTTGAACTGTGTGTGTGTGTGTGTGTGTCTGTGGTATTAAAAAGCGGTCCAGTTTCATTCTTTTGCATGTAGCTGTCCAGTTTTGCCAACCCCATTTATTAAAGAGACTGTTTTTGTTTTTTTTTTCCCCCCAATTGTATATTCTTTCCTACTGGTGTAGTCAATAGGAAAAATAGTATGGAGGTTCCTCAAGGAGTTAAAAATAGAACTACCCCCAAAATGCAGAAACAGTAGTTCAAAAGGACTCATGCAACCCTGTGTTTATTGCTGCATTATTTATAATAGCCAGCTTATGGAAACAGCCCAAGTGTCCATTGATAGATGAATGGATAAAGAAAGTGGTGTATATATATATATATATATATATGTGTGTGTGTATACACACACATATATATATATACATTCATATATATATAGAGAGAGAGAGAAATATATTACTGAGAAATATTAATCAGCAATCAAAAAGAATGAAATCTTGCCATTTGCAATGACGTGCATGCAGATAGAGAGTATAATGCTAAGTGAAATAAGTCAGTTAGAGAAAGACAAATACCATATGATTTACTCTATGTGGTATTTAAGAAACAAAACAAGCAAAGGAAAAAGAGAGAGAGAAACAAGAAAACGAAGAAAGGGATTCTTTTTTTTTTAAGATTTTATTTATTTATATGACAGATCACAAGTAGGCACAGCGGCAGGCAGAGAGCGGGGAGGAAGCAGGCTCCCTGCTGAGCAGAGAGCCGGATGTGGGGCTCAATCCCAGAACCCCGGGATCCTGACCTGAGCCAAAAGCAGAGGCTTTAACCCACTGAGCCACCCAGGCACCCCAAGAAACAGATTCTTAAATAGAGAGAACAGATTGATGGTTATCAGAGGCGACATGGGTGAGAAGAGAGGTAAAATATGGGATGAGGCTTAAGGAGGGCACATGAAGTGATGAGAACTGGGTGATGTATAGCAGTGTTGAATCACTATATTGTACACCTGAAGCCAATATAACACTGTATGTTAACTATAATGGAATTAAAAGTTAAGAAAAAATTACTAAATAAAAAGGTTGAGGAAAAAAAAGAAAAGTAGAAATCAGTAACAGTCAAATCACTATGAAACCACCTTGTTTGGAAATTAAGTAATAGATCATAAAAAAAGAAACAGGAGCTTTTACAGCCTACGGGTGGGAGTCCAGATTTGTTCCATTATATTTGAGAACAGACAGGGTCTAATGAAACTAAAATATACATGTCCATTGATACAGCAGTTCCACTCCTAAGAAAGTACTCAAGAGAAATGCGTACATATGTTCAAAACACATGTTCAAAAAAGTTTATGGCAACACGATTTGAAATAGCCCAACCCTAGTTAGATCATTCCCCTCAAATGATCATCAAACCATTATAATGGATAATAGTGGCATATTCGTAATATGAATTCAGTATATTGTCATGTGAAGATGAATGAGCTGTTGATATCTGTAACAACTTGGATAATTATCAGTTTTGAGTAAATAATTCAAAAGTATACATCCCTTGTGATCTTGCCTGTATCAAGTTTTTCTATATAATTTGTGTTGATGGATATCAGGATAGTAGTTCCCTTTGGGGAAGAAGGAAATCGTGAATGACTATGAGAAGGGCAAAAGGGGGCCTTTGGGGTACAAGTAACGTTTTATTACTTGACCTGGGTTGTGATTAACCAATGTGTTCATTTTGTGAAAATTCATCAGGCTTTACTCAGAATTTACACAGCTTTCAGTATATATATTGTTAACTTGAAAACATGAGGCACATTATTTAAAATATCTTTAGTAATGGCAAATGATCCCTTCTTTGAGAATTTTACTCAATTTTTTGACAAAATCAAAGGTTATTTTTTTTTTGTAGTGTAAACATTTTATCTTAATTTCTTCAAATTTTTATTTAAATTCTAGTTAACATGCAGTGTAATATTGGTTTCAGGAGTAGAATTCAATGATTCATCACTTATATACAGCATCCAGGGCTCAGCACAACAAAGGCCCTCCTTAATGCCTATCACCCATCTAGCCCATCCCCCACACACCTCCATCATCAACCCTCAGTTTGTTCTCTATGTTTAAGAGTCTCCTGTGGGGGTTTTTTTCCCCTCACTCTCTTTTTTCTTCCCTCTCCCATCAAAGGTAATTTTGAAGCTGTTTAATGAATAATGAAACCAAGGAAGGGTAGTCTGACCAAAACGGAAATGCAATTATAATATAACGAGATTGATTCTTTTAAGAGACTGAGCAAATGGTCATAATATCATTTCAAAACACAATTTCCAAAAATTGTAATGAGTGGAAAACTGGTAGGAATAAGTGTAACGTATGCAATTGTGCTATTTGTTCACATAGGTATGAATGCATGTACTTAATCTGGTTTTCCAAGACAGCTTCTCTTTTTGACCATTTCAACAATCTGGTGAAGGAAGGGCAACGACTTTGTGAGGGCAGGTGTATTCTCATCCCATCATCTTAAGTTTCTTCCTTCGCCTTCTTGGAGGAGAGGTGGAAGCAGAGGTAGGAGACCCCGAAGTCAATGAGGCAAGGCTACATATGCGGGATAGTGCTAGAGGCTGAACTCGGCTGGGTCTTCTTAGTTCTGCCCACTTCCCAGTCTTGTGCATTCTGAAGAGTAATAATAGTATCTGTATCTCTTTTTATCTCTGAGCTGTTTGCTTATCTACACTACTCTGTTGTGCAACATAGCATGTCAAGCTTCCGATCTCATATTAAACTAATACACAATTTTTAATATTTGTAGGGCAACAATTTTAATGTTAGAAGAACTAGCAATTTTGTATCTAGGTTTGTGCCATCCATGCACAATAAAGTTAATAAGAGCATTATAAAAATCAATATTTTCCTTGCACCATTGTTTCTGATGCCTTATAAAATCAAGCTTTTATTTCTTGGTGAATTTATCTGATGCCATTATTTTGTCATGGGGAATTGTGCAGGTATTACAAGTGCAGAGTTCCTCTTTTAAAGTTGCTAACACATTTACTAGTGCTTGGGTGATACCCCAAGCTACTTTTGTTGATTATTCTGTCCTCAGAGAATTAGCTTAGGGCATAGACCTGTAACTTGCTTCCCTGCACAATGCATTTTACGTAGCGGACGATCAGCGGTATTTGTAGGAATGAATGAGTGAATGAATGAATGCTGTGGGTCACTAATTAGAGGAGAGACTCAGAGCATCCCGCTGCTTCAGAATCTTACCTAGAATATGAGGTATTTTCTCTGCCTTTTCTAAAAACATAAGCAGTTATGGTAGGCAGTGCCACTGTGCTCCTGATGCCGCGCGTTCAGATATATGCAGATGATTATTATTATTTCAGAAAATAATGTTATCTTGGATTTCTTATGATGGGTGGGGGAAGATAATCTTTATTCTTTATCTTTCTTGTGCTATGTTTACAATTATGAGTTTAAAAGAAAAATGGTAGCATATGTTTTTATATATTTATATGTCTAAACAATTTTTACGTAACTTAGAGACTTCTTTCTCCAGCACTTCATTTTTCCCCAAATTTAGCTTATCCATCCCCCCAGTAAAGAAATGGCCAACTCAAAGGATTGTGAAGGCAGTATTTACTGAGGTAAGAGCTATGGGCAGGGTTAACATGGAGCCGTCCTACGATGTGGAGAACCCACTTAACATACAACCCAGCAGTTGTACTCTTGGGCATTTTTCCGGTAAAAAAGACTTGTGGTCACACAGAAACCTGTATACGAATATATGAATGTATATGAAGGTTATTCCTAGAGGGCAGAGCAAGGCAGAAAAAGGCAGAGAACTGACCTGGGACCAAGGAGCAAGGGGCAAATAGGGAAAAAGGCCATCTCTGCCATATGCGGATACTTTCTTTTAGTATTTACCAGAGCCAGATTTTTCTTTATTTCTCTGAAATTTTCACTACACTTTTTTTCAGTTGTGTATGTATACTTCCGCTTGGCTAGGTCTGTGATCGGTATTTTTCTGTTCAACATAAACCTCTGTTTATAGTTTGTGTTCAGTAAACAAACACCATGTAAACTGCATACATTTTGTTTCTTAAGTTTTAATTAAAAGTATTTATCAAGGGGCGTCTGGGTGGCTCAGTGGGTTAAGCCACTGCCTTCGGCTCAGGTCATGATCTCAAGGTCCTGGGATCGAGTCCCACGTCGGGCTCTCTGCTCAGCGGGGAGCCTGCTTCCTCCTCTCTCTCTCTCTCTCTGCCTGCCTCTCTGCCTACTTGTGATCTCTCTGTCAAATAAATAAATAAAATCTTTAAAAAAAAAAAAAAAGTATCAATCCCTCATGATAAGCAAAGTATTGTGGTTAAGTCTTGCCAGAGATACAGTTAACAGTGAAGCGGGGTAGGGTTCCCTGACCTCAAAGTTATTCATAATCCTGTACAGAAGTTAGAAATAATTACCCAAAAATGCAGACACGTGGAACAACTGCAAAGGAAGGAGTGCTGTGTCTTCAATCAGATTAAAATTCTAAATCGCAGTTTTGACTACAGACTCCACATATAACGCTAAATTTCCATCACAGTTGTGCAAATGTCTGCATTGCAATTGCAGTGAAAGAGGTGCTCCTTCCTGATCTTCCACGGAATGTAGTTAATAGAGTCTTGTACCAGCTTTGTGTTTCTGAGGCAATTTAGTTTTCTTCCACTTTCTATCCTTTTCTTAAGGACATGCAAGGTGGTGGCTCGGGCTGCGCAGTCCTCTTGTCCCTTTCACATGCTGCAGCGGTATCTGAGCTACATCAGCCCTTCACCCTTCATCCCTGACCAAGCCTTCTGCTATTTTTCTGCCTCTTCCCAACATTTGCAAAGAAACTCACTTAAAATTTGATTATTCCTGTCAGAAAAATAGAAAAGATTATGTATATCATCTATCAATTTTAGAAATGAAGGCCACATAGGACATCAGTGTGACATGAAAGCGTACCTTTCCATTTAAATTATGATTTTTTTGTGTAGCAGGAAGGATTCAACTGGGATTGTACTGAATGAAATAAATATAACCAACTTTGCAGTATTTCCATCTGTGAAAATGAAAACAGATCTGCATATCCTCTAAAATATTTATTTAGGCTTTTCCCCAAAAATGGTGTTTTCTTGCACTTGATTGTCGCCAGCGAATATAAAAAGTGATAGCTTTTTCTAAAGGCTGGAACTAAACAAGAATTCCTATTAAGCAGCAAGAATCCAATAGTCATTGTTCTTTGTACTCAGTTGCCTTGCACAATGACTTTTAATTTGCCTGATTGCTACTTTTAAAAAGAGGAAGAATCTGACTTACAATCAACATGATTTACTCAGTCTTACCAAAAACATTAATGAATAATAAAGTTTGGTTTCAATAATTTATACAGTATGAAGATGTCAAAAACAGTTCAAATTCTACTTGAAAATAGATTTACTTGACAACCCAGTCTAAGTAGTACATATATTTTGAGTCTATTCGTTTTTAATAAAAGATAGTAGATATTTTAATCACAGTGTCTCCGCAGAATAATACCACTATTTTGCATTTTAAAAGAATCTTTATCTTGAAAAAGTTTGCATATCTTCCATCTCATTTTATCCTAATCCAGAGGCAGTAGAAATCCGTCCTGCAGATGAAGAATTGAGACCGAGACAAATGATTTGTTGTCCAAAGTGACATCTGCACAAGAGGCTGGCTGTGTGTGAACTCAAGACCCTAACATCCAGCGCAGCTCACTCAGGGTGGTCACAGCGCTGAAGGAGGCAACACGCCATGAGTAACAGAAAAGCTCACGTCTGCCTCTGCTCTGGGCAGCTGGTGGTCACTCCCAATCTAAAGAAGGCTGCCACAGGCTGGCTTTAAAATTAGAAAGTCAGGAAGTAGCTAGAAAGGGCTTGGGCTTGTTTTCTGGGGTAGGCGGAAGTAGCGAGGATTCCTCCTAGCAGTATACTAAATTTTTCATTCCAAAATGACAGCTTTCTAAAGGAAATAAATAACCCCTCCATGCTGCACGTTTCCAGAGAGCCCTGTGGGAAAGGAACTCCAGCCCAGGGCGGGATGCGGCGGACAGGACAGGCTAGGGCAGGGGGTCGAAAGGAAAGGGACAGTGAGAGACACAGAGCCTGATGGTAGATGAGGGACAGTGAGAGAGACAGAGCCTGATGGTCGATGGTGAGGACACAGGGCTGGGTAAGAAAAGAGTGGCGTTTAAAGAGGGGGATCTTAAAAAGATTGCGAGGAAAGCTAGAACAAAGCCCTTACATTAACACTCCTTGAAGATGAAGATACTGCAGCAAAAGCCTGTAAGCCTTCCAACGAGAAAGGTACGGTTTGTGATTAACTCACAAACGAGGAAACAGAAAGATTTACGTCCGCTAGCAAGCAGCCTATCTGTAAACACGCGAGCTAAAATGTTTAATCACTTCTTCAATGTCCATTGTACCCAGTAGTTCCCTTTTTGTTACAAATCCCAAAGAGGTAACTTCAATCTGTTAGCCTTTGCCAAGCTGCGGGTGCTGGGTGGCCTCGGAAACAAAGCCGCAGCCAACTCATTTCAAGGAAGAGAAATGAAAAGTAACATCAAGTCCAGTGTTTGTGGAGCTGGACAGCTTTGGAGAGGACTCAGTTGCCAGCTCCAGGCTCCTTTATCTCTTTCGTCTCAAATGAGGAAGAAAAACCTGTTCTCCCTGACTGCATTCCTTCTAAAAAAAATTCCTTTCTCATACCCAGATGGTGCCCTTTGAACTTAAAAGCTAGAGAACTTTGTTCACCACTGTAAATCGTCCCCACGGCCATGTTGCTTTTCCATTTAGCTGCCAAGCTGGGGAGAATTGGCAGTTATACCGGACAATTAGCACTTTGAAATATTACACCACCACATATGTAACAGGTTAGCACAGTGCCTGGACAGGAGAGCACGCCACAAATGTTAGTGCCTTCCTTCCCTCTGGGCGCTCAACGAGGCAAGGTCTGTTTGCACTTCGACCACTGAGATGCAGGGAAAGGAGAATGGGGAAGTTGGTGTCTGATGTCCTAACAGGGATAGATGCAGAAAAAAAGAAAAATATCAGAGAATGTGACTGGACCCTTCTTTCAAAACTCAGTTTTAGATTTATGGGTCATTAAGCAAACCCTGAAAAAAATCAAAGGGAGAAAAAGGACAACAGGAAATGGAGATACTAATATTGAAACCCCTGAAAACAGTCAATCACGTTTATCTCTGGTTGTAAAACAATCCACACTCTAAAATCTCACAGCCCAAAGTATCATAGACACTAACCAAAGACCTGTTAGTGGACTCTTTATTAATCATTAGGGATGGTTATAATTTTTCCCTAGCATTTTATTTAATACAATTCAAAATGTTGCCACCTAGAAGAAATAAGTAAAAGCAGGACTGTTATTTATATAATCTGTGAAAATAAGCACTAACCCACTCCTCTAGTCCCTGAATAAAACCAGACATATGGTGGGTATTAAAAAGCAAATGTAGTCTATCGCAACTTCATAAATTTTCTTTTTTTTTTTTCATGGAAACTCTCACTTAAAAAGAATTTCTCTGCTTCAGTCTTCTTTTAAGAAATGAATTCTCTAAAACACTGCACACCCCTTCAGAAGTCCTTAATCCAGAGTAAAATGACTTCTAAAAGTATTCAGATTAACTTGGGAGTAATATGGCAGTTTACTAAGAAGTTAGTTAGTGGACCTTTCCATAATGGTTTCCTGACCAAAGGAGACAATTACCTCTAGCTTTACCCTGAGCTAATAAGTCAGGAGAAATTTGAGCCAGTGTTTACAGAGGACATACATAATCCGGATTGTTATACCAAAAAAAAAAAAAAAAAAAAAAAAAAAAAATTGCATTGGGCTTGATTGAGCTTTCAGTTTAATGAAAAGAAGACTAGACAGGAGTCAAAAGTTGTGTTAGTCTTAGTTCTGTGAATGTGGACATTATCTCTCTGAATCTCACTTCCCTCATCTACAAAACAGATAAAAGAATCTATTGTGCCTGTCTCTATATGGGAAGATTTCACAGCTATCATCAGATAGGCATTATTATTCACAGTCACGTGGTATTCATTTAACAAACATATTTTGAGAGTTTCTCCTTCCAGAGGGATTTATTCCATGTGAATATTTATTATCATTAGGTGTAGCCAAAATCTCTGATGTTTCTGGAAAAAATAAGAAGGATTAAATCTCAGGTATTACAAAGCTCTCTTTATTCCTCTGACCTCGAAGCCCTTAGTTCTGGAAGTCCTGCCTATCCTCTCCATGCAGACTGCTTGATCTCACTTGGGGTAGGGAAAAAGATGCTTCTAAATTTAGTCTAAGTGGATTTAACATATGGCATCATACCTTCCCTGGGTCAAGAGGTCCAGTGTTTCTGGAAAGCTAGAAAACAGATTTTGCTGGGCAGTAGAAATTGGAGAAGGCAGACCATTCAACTATTTGGAGAAAAACAGTGACTTGAAGATTTGTTTTTTTTTAAGCTAAATTTCTAAAAGAAAGCTATGCCCTAATGCTAAAAGGCATCTTGATTTAGGCCTTTGAGAGATTTCCCTGATGGCATCTAAGACATATTAAATTATTTGGCATCTGGTACCTGTGTCAAATGGACTCTACTCCAAGAGAGTTAATCAGGCTTGGACCTGGCAAATTATCCTTATTGGATTTGAGGATAAAAATAAATAGAAGCACAAGGAGTGTTAGAATAGGGGTTTTATTTTCCAAAGCCAAAGGGTCAAAGTCAACAAAAAGGCAAACGAAAAGGAATAAGGAAGAAAACAGTGAAACTGAATAAGACTTTTAAGTTGGGAATAATTTTTAATAAAGAATGTGGTTCAAACCTTACAAATTTCCTAATAACAAAGACGTATCCTTACTTTTAAGTGAGCATGGTGGCCTTTGTAGTAGCAAATGACAGCGGTGTGTATTTCCGTGAATTTTAAATACCCAGGAGTAAGAGACGGGTATGATCTACCATATTTCCTTCTTGCTTAAGTAAGACATAAGGATTGAAAAATACCCAGCACATGCTTTTATATCTGTCATGGGATATCCACAATTACTAGCATTCCTATAAGGGTTTTTTTTTTTTTTTTTTTTTTTTTTTTTTTTTCTGAGTTGAACCAGAGGTATAAAGGGAATCCGGAAAATAGCAGCTTTAGAGACTAGAGTAGTATAAAACCCAAAATAAAGGTGTATATTTGGGTCTGTGCAATGAAATGACTGCGGTAGGTGCCACTGTAAACTATGTGAATACTGCCATCTAATGCGTTGCTTAGAATCAGCAAGTGCATCAGAGATTATGCTGGAAAGCAGGGGAAACAGAAAATACCCACCTAATTAGAAATGCTGTTCTCAGGATTTTACTTTACATTAAATTGAATCCTGTATTTAAATAACTCATAGCTCATGTACTTTATTTTTCAGCACACTAAAAAGAGTACTGATTTTTCCAAAAACCAGCTAGCCCTATCTCTTCTCATTTCCAAAAAATAGATTTTGTTGTTTATTTGTTTTACCAGTATTGTGTAGCAAAGAGTATTTAAATTAAGACATTTTCTATCGAAGGACTGTTTCTGTCTAAGGACTATTTTGTGGCTTGGAGAAAATAATCAAAACCTATCAATTTAAAAAATTAAAAAAGCTAGAAAAGAGCCAACAATGTGTCTTTCCTCAATGTGAGATGTGATTAAAATGTCAGATGTTCTATTGGAAGCTATCAATCCTGTATCCACCATGGCCATTTACCTTGTTTCAAGACCACTTAGAAAATTTTTTTTGGAAAAACTGTTTACCATGAAGAAGGTAAAAGAAGCATCTCTCTCTCTTTCTCTCTTTTTCTCTCTCACACACACATACATATACACACACACTAGCAAAACTATCATAACTCCTCGTCTTTGGATAAAGAATATTTGGGTATTAAGTAAAGGTGTTTGAACTTCTTATGTTGACATTTTGTTGAATGGGTTTACTAAAACTTCAAATGATTCTCACAAAATCGTTTATATACAATCTACAGGCAAGTAAATTGGAGGACTCCTGTATTCATTGGTTTTGCTGCCAGGAAATAGTTGATGGTTATCTGACTGCAACAGTTCCCACCCCGGAGAAACTGAAAATCAAATTTACAAAGAAAAGATGAGTAGGGGGCCATGGGCTAAAATAGAGACAATGTGGTAAATTTGGTAAGTTTGGGGAAAGTGGGGTGCTCTAAACTTCCCACCTCAGCTGGGGTCAGTCCTTTATGTTAGTGGAAGATGTGTGCGGGTCTAGGATTTAAAGGCAGGTGTTTACATCGACAGTGGCAGACTGTTTAGAAAATAATTGCATTTGTACATTTGTTAATTCACTCAGTTTGCTGAGCTGAGACCCGTGAGGGATGGAGAGATCAAGTGAGGGGATGTTCCAGTGTTTTAAAACTTAACACCAGTAAGAGAAAGAAGACAACTTCACAAATACATAATGTCTGACTGGCTTTGAAAAGGCTTTAGTAGTTCACAGAGTAGGCGCTCGGTAATTATTTATTTTGATGTTTGCATGTGTGGATAATCATTTGGATTAATAAATAAGTGAATTGTGAATCTGTTCCATAGAGGGGTTATGGAAGTTCAGAGAAAAGACAAGTTCTGTTAATTTGGGTAAGCTAAGGGACACCTGGCTGGTTCAGTCCTTAAGCATCTGCCTTGGGCTCAGACCCAGGGTCGTGGAATGGAGCCTGCTTCTCCCTCTCTCAGTCCCCCTGCTTGTGCTTCCTCTCTCTCTCTCTCTTTCTCTCTCTCTCTCTCTCTGTCAAATAAATATTTAAATAAATAAACTTAAAAAAAATTGGGGTGAGCTAAGAAGTGAAGAAAAGATACAGGGGGTTAAGAAAAAAAAAATAGCATCATTATGCTTAATAGCCAGAGGAACCCAAAGGTCCATCAACAGGTAAATGGATAAATAAGACGTAGCCTATCTATATAATAGAATATTAATTGGACATGAAAAGAAACCAAGGAGTAATACATGCTGTCACACCGATGAAACTCCAAACCATTGTGCTAAGTGAGAGAAACTAGATGTAAAAGGTCACTTACTCTATGATTCCATGTATATGAAATGTCTAAATCCATAGAGACGAGAAACAGATCGATGGTTGCCAGCGGCTAGGAGGAGTGGGGGTTATGAAGTAACTGCTTAATTGGTATGGAGTTTCCTTTTGGAGTAATAAAAATGTTGTGGAACTAAAGGAGAGGCACATGCACACCATCGTGAGTGTACCAGATGCCGCCACATTGTTCACTTTAAAATCATTAATGTTCTGTCCTGTGAATTTCACCTCAGTGAAAAATGTATTAGGAAGAGGGCAGAATAAGGAAAATGTCAAGTAAGTCAGATCATTTTATTCACTGCCATTAGGATGGGCGTGTGGGGAAGAGAGACATGATCACATCTGGGCCCAAAGTCTGAAGTAGCTACAGCGTGTACTAGAGATTGGATGAAGTAACAGGAAGGAGGAATCCATAAAATGCCAGACTATGCTGGCGGCCACAGCAATGCCAGACTAGATGTCAGATATTGAGGAAGTGGTACCGTATCTTCAAACCAATTTGTCTGGTCCATGGACAGTGGACTATAATTTGCAAAAAAAAATTGTTCCAGTTATTTTTTTTTTGTAATTGAATGCTGTTGCCTAAATCGACTAAGAATACAGGTGGCATAGACCTCACTGAGAAGCAGCATAAAAGGTTATTGCATTCGTTCACATGCACAAGTTCTCGAAAAAGCAGTCATGACTGTAGGCACATTTTAGTATACGTCTCTGAAAGTTTCATGTATTTATACCCAATTTCTTTTCGAGAAGAACAAAAGCATTCCCTTAGCAAATATTTACTGAGTATTCACGGTGTATAGATGCGGACTTCATAAAGGTAAACAAGTTGAGTTTATAATCTAGTGAACCATAAGTCAACAGGGAATAATAATGTAATTAAAGGGTCAAGATGAGGGTAAGTTCAGTCAAAACCAGATAGGGGAGAAGTCACCTAAAATGTATGAGGATGATGGCCCGTGGGGTTGGGGTGGAGATGGGAGTGTGAATGATGTTGGACTTGAGAAATGCATCCTTAGAAAAAGTCAGGGAACAAGAAGTCAGAGGGACAAGACCTACTGAGAAGGGCAGGGTTGTGAGAAGAAACACCTGCGTTTGTTTTCAAGACACCTGTAAAATAGTGAGAGGAATGTTTCTACATCCGTGAGCTTGCTACCAAGGGGGAAGGAAATGACTGTTTTTATTGCTTTTACCTGAAAACCAACAGGTTTTGTCCTACAAGTGACAGAAGTTATATTTATGTCAACTAGAAAGATGGTCCTCCATTTTCAGGCCTCACAGCTGCCTACTCGGGCTCTCAGCAGGGGTGCTGAGCTGGACACCAGGTTGGGGAGCCCTCACCTCTAACCATCCCATAAAAAGTCTTCCCTGCAAGGGGATATTATTCAGCCATTAAAAAGTGGGGGGTGAGGGGATCCTCTGCCATTTGCAACATCCTGGATGAACCTGGAGGACATTGTACTAAGTGAACTAAGCCGGGGCAGAAAGACAAATACCGTAGGATCTCACTTATACAGGGAATGTAACAATGTCGGAACCAGAGAGTAGCCCAGTGGTTACCAGAGACTGGGGCCTGGAGGAAATGGGGAAATGTTAGTCACAGCATACGGACTTTCAGCTATAAGGGGATTAAGTTCTGGGGATCTAATGTACAGCATAGTGACTGTAGTTAATACTGGGATTTATAATTGAAATTGCTAAGAAAGTAGATCTTAAATGTTTCTACCACGCAAACAAAACATGGTAACTGTGTGAGATGATGGATGTGTTCCCTTGATCATAGTCATCTCACAGTGTCTGTGTAAGTTCAGTCATCCCACAAATAGATACAACATTCACTTGTCAGATGTATTTCAATAAAGCTGAGATTTTTTTTTTAAGTCCTAATCCATTCTCTGATTCACATTTGCTTCCCGTATTGTTTAATAATGTTGAATGTACAAAAGGATTTTTATCTGGTCCATTTTGATGGTTGTATCCAATTAGATTTCTATCTTTTCACTATATTGACTTGCTTTTAATGTTCTAACTAATGAGAACTGTTTTTGTGTGTTTCTTATATTTTACATTTAAATGAGGAATGAGGAGCAAAATGTCGTTGAATATGATGAACAGCTTTCAGTTCATACAAATTAATCATTTTATGTGTAAGGGTTTTGTTTTTTTTTTTTTTTTCTTTCACCAAGCCTCCTTAGCATGGCAATATATTAGGGGGGAAAGGTTAGGTTGAAAATTTCTAAATGCCTTCTTTTAGAAAGATACCTCTAAGTGACTCCTTCTGGGGAAGTTTATCCAAACCTCTGACATCTTTTTCATTCAGCCTCTAAAACCTCACTCTGCCATTGGCTATGGCCATGGTATTTATGGTGTTAACTCTTGTTTATTTACTTCCTGACTTATGTGCAATTGAAGCTAGGTATTAGCACAGTCCCCTTCATATGCTGTAAATGTGGATTGTGGATGGTTTATTTGCTGTCATTTTTTTTATGTATGGTTTTTCAGAGAAGATGTAGGGAGATCTGGATTTAAATAGCCACCATTCGCCTATAGAAAACTGCATGTTCTTAAAAACATGATAAAATTCTGCATTCTAAGTTTTACCCCTGAACTGAGTGAGGAATACTTTATTCTGAATTGCTTTATAAACTTACAATATTCAAACATAGCAACTTTAAACCAAAATATTTATTCCAAAACTACTGTGAGCTACCTGTTGCTGACTTTTTGGGATACACAATTACTACAGCAATAGCTGTTTATAATTGAGATCAGTTGCAACATAATGTAATGAGTAGGCTTAGAATTAAATAGCCATTCCTAGTTCCCAAGTAGAAAATGTATTTATAGAAACCTCCTAAAGGTGAGAATTATCTCAACCAAGACAGAAGCTGCAAATCATATATTATTCCAAGTGCTTTAAAAAGTAATTCTTAATTTGGTTGGTTTTTTTTTTTTTTTTTTTTTTTTTCAGTTCTTTTTCCTTCTCCCCCACCCCCACCTTTCTCTTCAATTTCCTTTATTCTAAATATCTATCCTAATTCTCCAAGAGACCCTTAAAACTTCCCTCCCAACCATTATATCTCTTTAGTCAGATATTAGAAATCCCAGTTGGGGAATTGTTCATTTCCATGGGGTTTATTGACATTTTTTTTTTAATTTGGAAGTTGTTCTCACTTATAAAGAGATGAGGAAGATCTGTTATATTAGGAATGAATGGCTGCAGTCTTGTAAGCCATATATATGGAAGCATTAACGTGAATGTAAAATACCAGATTACAGCCTCTCCATCCATCATCATCTATAAGGAAATAGTTTCTGTTTCACAAACACACCCACTAAGAAATTTACGTTCCAAAAATACTTAGTTACATTTCTGTGAAATGTTTGAATATTCTGTTGTATTTCCTACTTTTGACTAACGCTCTTAGAGAAAAATACCTTGAGCCTGCCTACTTCATTTTAGATAGTGCTAAACAGAGTTAATGCCACTTAGCTACTCACAGAAGATCTATGCTTACTGAGGAGTCCTAGACCCAGCCACATGTCAGCATTACAAAAGACAGGGAGTTCCCTGTCTAGGAGAAGCTCCAGTTCTTCTTTCTGCTTTTATTCATCAGGCCGATCCCGCTCTTTGCCATTGCTGATCTGGTGTCTCGATTTCTGCTTCCTCAGTTGCCCAACTTCTTCCTCAAATGTTGACGATATACTAACAGTTACAACCCAAATGCTTCCAAGCCTGCTTCTCCTTCAGAATTATTTTCCCTCTGGTCTATTTGGGGAAAGTGAAGCTGTTTCACATCAATTACTGAGTCATTTCCCCTTGGCACCTGTTTCCTTACCGTATCTGAGACCTCTACTCTCTCAGTTGGCCTTACCCACCCATTCACACCCAGAAAGTCCTTAAATCAAGGGAACATGTACTGTTCTGTACTGGAGGTTTTGAACAAACCACTTAAAATTAAACATTCCACCCTTCAAGTCCATCAGTGATCCCCCTTTCTAGAGAAAGTTTACCCTTCGACTCGGGCAACCTTCTACCATATTACAAGGCCTCATCTGTTTCTCACTTCTGGCAGCTTCCACCGTTCAATTTCTCTTCATTTTATTTGCAGACAGTCTTCTGTTTAGCTGTCTCCTTCCAAATCATAGAAACATTAGATCCCGAGGTCAGACTGTTAAATATTTTCTTAAACAAAAGTCTCCAGAGAAAAATTATGTCACTTTCTTAGGGGCAAAAGCAGTTATGTTATTTGTAACTTTAACTAGCGTATGTTTTCCTCTTTGTTACTTTGTTTTATTCAAAAACAGCTAATGCAGTCCTTCATGTCAGGGTCATAATAACCAAAGATAGTCCATGAATACCGGCAAGCTTTAGAAGTGCTGTTGCAAGAAAAAAGATTTATAATAACCTAACTCGAGGTCATAGAAGATACAACAGTGATGAAAGAATTAAGATACTCATTTTCTGTTTTGATATAAGCCAGTTCAGAGATGGGGAAAAAAAAAAGCTTCTCTTTTCCTATTTCCAAGCTGGAGCAATGCAGAAACTTTACACTGACTGTGACTAAGTCATTAATTGAACAGTACGCTAAATAAATTAAATAAGCAAGTGCCTTGTAAAAGTACAAGGCAATCATGGTTATGATTAGGGAAGCTGAGGTGCGGAACACCCAGAGAGAAATCTGACGGAAGTATTAAAGACTCCATATGTGGCCCACCTGGCGGGGAAAGAAATCTGGAGAAGCAGTCAAGTGAATAAATCAGAAAAGTAGATCAAAAAGAAAGTCTGTGAGATCAATGTAAGTGAATTAGAAGAAAAGAATAAAAAATGTTTTCTATAATATGACCAAAATCCTGAATGACCTAGAATGTAAGATAACAACATCTAAGGAGAAACAGCCAAATGGACCCAAGAGTCTATTTCCTGGATGTAATTAGTCTTTTGATAAGTTGTGCTAAAGTATAGCCGTCAATCTTAATATGGGTCCTTGGTAGCAAGCAAGAGAAATCAACTCAAATTTAACCAAGAAAAAAAAAAAAGAAAAACAAAAAAGAAAGAAAAGGAAGAAGAAGGAAAGAAAGAAATTACTGATGGATAGCCAGCATTTCAAAGACTTAAGTGGAGGCTGCTTCATTGGAAGAAGGAGGCAGCTGGAGAATGAATCTTAGGAATGGACAGCAGCTCAGAAAGGGAAAGAAACCCAAGTCCCACCAATGAAGACTCTGATGAGCTATTCCCTTGTTAACAGCAATCCCAATGTGCGTCCAAGATGAACTTCTCTAATACTTCCACTGCTACTGTGGAAAATTTCTCACCAGTTGCTTTTCCCCTTAAGTTTCAACAGTTCAAAAACCCAGGCACAAGCATTTATTTACTGACGGGGCCTCTGTCACATGATCACTTCTAGGGAGAGGGAGAGAGAGTAATTTACCAGGTCTCTTAGCACAGCTCACAGACTTAGGCAGGAGTGGTTTTCTTCAAAAACAGAAGCCTCTTCTCCAACCTCCCACCAAATCAGACACACCAAATGGCCTCCACAAATACTGACAGTGCTATCGATTTTAATTTAATTGTATTAATAAATGGTAATAGCTAGAATTCAGTTTTCCTGATTGATCTTTCCCTCACAAAAAAAAAAAAAAAGAAAAAAGAAGAAAAGAAAGAAGTGGGGAGATGGGAGCCCCAGAGGCAGTGGAGGAAGGGGGCAGTCATGTTCGAGGCAAAACATGATGGCTCTTAAATCCAGGATTTAAGTCCCATTATAACATTTACTATCTTTGAACTTGGGTAAATTTGTAACATACAGCTTCGTATTGGTGGTAGTTAAAATGGAAATGAGAATGCTATTCATCTCATCAAGTTTCTCTGAGGATGAAATTGTGAAATGCATACTAGTTGCTGACTGCATTGCCCAAGAGGAGAACAAGTACTCATAAAATGCGAGCAACCCCTCCCGCTTAGACCGTGGAGCTCCGCTGCCCTCCCCACACAGTGGGGCAACGTCTGCATTGCAGGCACAGCCATTCTCAACAAATTCTTGATATTTCGATTTCTCTTCCTCCTAATGCTGAGGAGAACCCTGATGTAAGCCTTCTGCAGCCAGTGCTTTTGACTGCTTTTCTGAGTGGTCTCATCATCTCCCTTTATCATGAGCCTCCATCTCAGGCTGCTAACCTGTAAAAAAAGGAATTCTGTGTTTTTCTGTATTCTTGAGTTCCATATTGGGTTGAAAAAGAAAAGTACCTCCAGAGCCCTTTATAGGACAAGAGCCTCCTCGCCACAAATCTTTAGTTCTCCTGTGGCTGGATTTCACAGCCATGAACATGAGCTTAAAAGCGTGATGATCTTGACTTTCATTCAAGCTCTATCACTCATAAGGTGTGTGATCTTAGGCAAGTTACTTACCTTCCCTGGGCCTCATTGGCATTACCTGTTTAATGAGGGGGTGATGAATATGCACATAAAAATGCTTTTGATTATTACCTTGGTGACTGTTCTTAAACTGTGAGTAGGTAGAAGCTTCTAGCAGGACACTGTAATAAAAAAGGCTCTACACCTGGCCCTGATTTTCTCAGAAGTTGCAGAAAGAAAGTAAGGGAATATATAACAGAGACTCTTTAAGAAACTAAGATTAAGATCACTCTATTTAGGTACTTTATAAAATCATCATAAGACCGATGGGGAGAGAGCTTTCCTCCAGTCATGTCAACCAGGACTCTCTGGGTCATAATGGAAGGTGCAACCACAAGGCGGCAGTAAACAGGGCATTACTGTATTGAATCTCACAGCAGGATTGTGATTCCATCACAGGATAGCAGAATCTCAGTCTCTGCACAAACTATTCTATCCAAGTAGCTGGTCCCAACCCTGTGGTTGATGGTGGAATGATTTGCAAAGTATTTCAAAAACACTAGTCTCCAAACCTCATCCCCAAAAGTCTAACGTGTAACTGGATGAAAGGGGGAGAGAGATAATTTAAAATATAATTTTGTTTCAGAAAGAAAGGAGGAGAGAAAGGAATCACTGTCCTGGGAAGTTACTGTTCAAAGACATTCAAGTCATTCCTCTGCTTCCTAGAAGTGCCCTGAAATCTGTGCAGGAAAAATGAAACTCCTAGGTAAGTTCTTGTTAGTTCTGGTGTTCATGTATTGAATAGTTCAAGACCTTTACAATGAAGAAACTTTTCCTAGAGTTTAATCTAAAGCCCTCCTGTTGAAAGCTAAGCTCTGTTCTAGTGTTCAGCTCAAAGGAAACAAGAACTGCTCACAAGACTCAAATTTTACCCTTTTCTATCCTTGAAGTGTCACCTCAGTTTACGTAAGTGAGTTTCTTTTGTGCTTCATGCAACAGATTTGCCATTTCTACTGATGTTTATTGTGAATGAGCTCACAAGCCACTCAGGGCAGTACCTTCTTGTTTCCTAAGCCAAATTTTGTTGTCGGAGCAAGCTTCCCTGTCCCGAGGGCCATTATGGGAATGGAATGGCAGCCCCTAACATTTGGCCTCCACTCAGAGCAACCATTACACTGGCTTGGGGCCACAGGAACCTGGTAGTAGCCTGACTTCATCACACCTTTCTGCCAATCCTGGGAAATGAAAAATGAGTGTTTGGCAATCTTCAGTCTGACTCAGTATACATTTAAGCCAGGGTATAAAACATAATAGTCACTGTTACTGAGCATCTAGTATATGCCAAAGATGTTGTAACAATTACAGGAGAAATTTATGGGCAGAGCACACTGTCAGGAACATAGTAACCTCAATAAATGGTGACTAGTATAGGCATTATTGCTGATCCCAAAAGTGGCCGTGAAAGGGTGATGTGATTATTCTCTTTTTACAAGGATGAAATCAAGGTTCAGAAAGGTTCCATAACTTGCCCAAGGTTACACTGTGCATAAATGGAAGAGCAGCCATTTAAACACAGGGCGATGTTTTAACAGTAGAGCCTTGCCCAGGATTGAGAGGGCCGAATATTTGCAATGGTTTGTGGTAGTTTCCTATGATTAGAAGGAGGCTGATGGAAATTACAATAAATTACTTCCATTTATTTTGCATAGGATCACAAACCACTTTATTTTTTTTCAAAGATTTTATTTGTTTGAAAGACAGTAGTAGGCAAGTAGGCAGAGAGGCAGGCAGAGAGAGAGAAGAGGAAGCAGGCTCCCTGCTGAGCAAAGAGCCCAATGTGGGGCTCGATCCCAGGACTCTGGGATCATGACCTGAGCTGAAGGTAGAGGCTTTAACCCACTGAGCCACCCAGGCACCCCCACAAACCACTTTAAATTAATATTCCAGTAGACTACTGGTTCTGTGTTGTGTGTGTATGTGTGCAGACTTATACATGGGCATGTGTATGCAGACAGATGTGATTTATTGGTTTAGTCGTAATAGTAGAGAGAGGCAAGTGATGAACTGAATTACAGCAGTAACACAAACTGATCACATTCAAAGAGATTAATCAATATCATTCATTTCAGTTCTCTAAGTAGTTATTATCAAGGGTATATTATGTGCTTGATAGTTAAGTGCTAAGATCCTTAGCAAATATGAAAGAAGAATATGGCAGAATCCCAGCATTCAGATTTGGTGTAGTTAAAACTCACTGTGAAATAGAGAATCAAAGAATATAAGGATCAGTTCATTAAAGTGTTAAACTAAACATAAAAGCAAGTACCAAAATACATAATAAATTCCTTCAGGATGAATTGAGGGCCAGGGAAGAGTTGGGTCATTATCAGGGAAGGCTCCAGGAGGGAAGAGGAGCAGGACATGAGCGCTGAGGACGTGAAGCTAAATAGAGAAAAGAGAGTGAATGTCTTTTCCGTTCGATACCCGTCTCTTGGGAATCAGCCTGAGCAAAGCACTGAAATCAGGAATTCATTTAATTATTCATTCACTAACTGAGTAAACCCAATATGTGTCCGATATCTGGTAGGAAAAGAAATCAGCATGATGTGTACAGGGAAGAAGGAAGAAGCTTATTACTTAATGGAACAGAGTTTGAGGGCGTTGTCAGGAAATAGGATGGGAGGAAATTCTGGATGCCCTGAGAGAGAGAAATGGAATGCCCTTTGAGGACTGTTGTAAACTCTTGAAGAAAAGAAAGGAAGGTACAGTGAAAATGGCGTTAGAGAACAATTCACTTGGGGACCCACGCTCTGGTTCCTTGGTGCCAACCGAGGAGACATACGTATGCACCCATGCCCTCACCCATACATTCATATATATTCAGAGAGACACAGAGACAGGTTGTTTGCTTACTTACAAAACCCCTAAGGCCAGGATAAGTCTTCAAGAAAAATAATACTGAATGTGACAATGGATACAGTCAAAGGCAGAAACAAATCAGTAACACTCAACTCTGGTTTCCAGTTGAGATTTAGATGGCCCTGGTCTAGCCCCTTCTGGAGAACATATTCTAACCTCATCATTCATAACTAGGTATGATTTTTCCATTAGCAGCAAACAGAGATGATCAAGAAGTGTTTTGTCCACACACAGCAATCCATGTGGTTAGTTGCAGAGGAGACTTTAGGCCCCCGAGACATAAGGCATTGGGATGTGAAAGCAAAATCCTTTTGATGAAACAAAAGAATTTCAGAGAGTTTCGTGTGCTTCACAGCTACTAAAAAGGCACAGAGACCAAATCTTATTTTTCCTGCTGTCAAACCTAAAGTCTCATTCTTTAAGGAATCCATGGCACCCCACTTAATTAGAATAAATCTTCCCTAAATTGTAATTGATTTCATTAAATGACTATATATATATATATATATCCGAATGACTCTCTGGTGGGGGGAGATGTGAAAATTGACAAAGAATGGTTTTAATTTTAGAATACCAAGAAGAATGTCACACAGCAGCAAACATAATTTCACTAAAGCTGCATGAAAACATTACATACCTAAATAGATATAAATCTTTGCTTGTAAAAATAAAAGTAAATGCAGGACTCCTAATGAATAAAAATGAAGTTTAAATCTATATTCAGTATTGGTTTGGCTGCTAACAGTTTTGGTCTAAACCTTAGTTAATGACCTTCTCAGTCAGCTCCAAATGGTATAGGTTTGCTCTTCCTATTTTGGCTTTACCAAATATGAAAGCAGCCATCCCAACCACCAGTAACTTAAACAAAAGGAGATGTATTCGTCTGAACTTCACCATGCCTTGGGGTAAACTGGGAGCTTCTGTGGACAGGAGTGACCTGAAACTTCACAAGGTAGTTGATGCCCCTGAGATCACTGCCTTTTCCTGCTGCTGCACAAGGATCAGTAGGATCCACAGCAGACAGGGGATTTCAGCCAAGAAATAGAGCTCAGAAATGCTAGACAAATCCCTTGTGGTCAATGCAATGCCTCCAATGGTTTAACTACTTCAGTTTGACAGTTTCTGAGAAATAGAAGCTATCACTTTAAATAACCGTTGTCCAATTTTACTGGTCATCCCAAGCTTCTTATGCAGTTGCTTCTCCAATTGTTCATACAAGAAAGGATCAGAAAAGTCATCTGTGGATTGGAGAAGTAAGGGATTGGCTTTGGCTCTTTGCAATGTTGGTAGGAATCATGGGAAGCAGGGAGCTTAAATTATCAGACAGTAGAATGCTTTAGAGCAAGGCTATACACTTATGCTGGTTCTTATGCTCCTTATGCTGGTTCTAGTGTGGACATGTTGGCTAGTATCTCTTCATTCTGAAATACACAGCATCCCTGTCCTTTCAGAGGCAGAAAGGGTGTGCCAACCTAGCTATGTATGATGAGGGATGCCCAATTTGTCTGCTTATTTGCTTCGGTGTGTTAATGGATTGGACTTAATCTGAAGGAACAAATAACACTAAATCTACAAAGGAAAAGATACACATCAAGTGTCTTGCACCAAGTCATTTTACCTGGATCACACTAATTACTATGTCATTTTACCTGGATCACACACTTACTAGTACTTAGTAAGTTTTACATTCCATTGTCCTCAGTTAAAGGGGGTTTGGGCTAAAGGTGAGGCTCTCAGTTCTCTCTACCGAGAAAACAGTTGGACAAGAAGTAGAAGACATATAATACACAGCCCTAAACTGGGCTTTATCAGGAATAATAAGGAAAAATATAACCTAAATTTAAGGGATTTTTTTCCCTAATTGAAGAAAATCAAATAGATCTATGCAAAATGCAAACCAAATGCAACAGCAAGATGACCAATGGACTCCACTTCCCTCTATTCAAGTCATGTTGTATTTACAAAATATAGTTTGTGCTACAAGACAATACATACACTCCTAAAACATGAAACTCACATCCTGTAAATCATACATGAAAAATAACTAGAGATTATGCCAAAAAATGGGATTATGGGCAGTCCACTCAAAATCTATGCGATTCATAAAAAGAATGCTAACAAAAGAAAAACAATTTTGCTAAAAATGCTAATGACATTCCTAATAAAAAAATACTATGTGAAATAGATTGATGGAAGAGATGTGAGAACGAGTTGAGGCTGCTGCGTTGTAGAAACAAGATCAAAATGTACAAATGTTGGGGAAAATTGCAAAATAGTAACTTCTAGGACCAAGCATGTGGCCATGCTGAGTCCTGAGGAGGAATATAGGGTAATAAACTTCATGTATAGGACTTTATTCTCTAAAGCAGCTGTATTCATGTACTTTCCATTCAGCTGCTATCATTACATGTGTAAAACATACCTTATGTGTGTCAGTGTTAGGGTAAAACATTAACATGCTGGGGCAAATCATGCATGGAACAACGTATGTGATTGATGCATTGTAATGGCTTCTTTCCTCTTGCCTATCCACCTTGTATAAGCTAGTTCTCAATACAGAAACAAAAGTTTTAGTAGAGCAGACCAAACATTACGGTTTATTATATTTTCTTATCCAAACCCTCACTTAACTTCCTTATCAGTTTCTCCCATCATTTCTAGTTGTGTTACCAATATCTGATTATCCCAAGCTCGAACTGCAGTTTTTTTCCTCCATCTTACTTTTAAATAGCAACTTGCAGAATATTACATTTATTATCATAAAATAATGCATCAGGGAGTGCCTGGGAGACGCAGTCCTTTGGGCATCCAATTTTTGATCTTGGAGCTGTGAGTTTGAGCTCCCTGTCGGGCTCCACACTCAGTAAGGAGTCTGCTTAGAACTCTCTCTCCCTCTCTCTGTTCTCTCTCTCTCTCTGTCTCTTTCTCTCAAATAAATAAATCTTAACTAATAATAATAGTAATATATTAGCATTCAGGCCCCTTTCTCCTGTCAAGGTATTGTTGGAGAAAGATAAACTAGTCAGAGGGGGGACAAGATCTAGGTGAAGGGTAATTCTTGCCTCCTCCCATGAAAGTGAAACCAGAGTTAGACCTGGAAGTCATGACTAATAAGGTGGGCAGTGGGGGAGGAGGCACAGAGCTCTTTAAGAATAACAAGTGCAGATCTTGGCAGACTAAGGAGCTACATAGAGAGTGGTAGCCACCATATAAGGACAATACAAGGCAAAGGCCAAGTACCAGGAAAACAAAACTGGCAAAGGGGATACAAGTCTAGTCAGAACTCATCCATGATTTATGTGAAATCCAAGAACAGGTTTTTGTGGGAAGATGGGTTTTATTTTAGAAAGTTCAAATGGGATGAATAAAAGGCTACACCGGCCTCTTCCTGAACTGACTGCAAGCTGACCATCAAAATCTGACCATTCCCTTCACAGTATGGAGAGTTATCCTGAGCTTGTCCTCACCTAATTACAGACTCTGTACACTAGGTTTACTTCCACTTAGGTGTGGATTATGACTACCCTGTGGCAAAGGACTATAGGCAGAAGTGATGGATGCCTTTTCAGCCTCACAGTGAAACAAGGCTGTGCCTTAAAACCAAGAACCTGGCTGTTCCACGGCCTCTCTCCCCTACTTTTTTTGCTGCAACCCAGACAGGGCAGCATTCCAGCTTCTTGATTGCTCTGCAAGGTGCTGGAACATGAAATTAGCAGAAACCTGGGTAGCAAATAACTTCAAGAAGTAAAGTTTCCCTATTGACCTACAAATATTACCTGAGAAAGAAATCATAAACCTGAGAAAGAAACCTTTAAACCTTCATCCCTTGGAGTTTAGCTTTCTCTCACCTAATACCCCTTCGATCACATTCAAAAGTCTATACAGTCATAACTGTCAGTTAATTAATGTTAAACAAATGTATTATTTAAGAGGTAGCTTTGAATATTCAATATCTTCTTATTTCTAACCCAAAGAAAGCAAATCCCTGTGTACCTGTTATAAACAAGCTTACACGAGCCGCGTTACATGAGCTATGTTTTGGTGAGAGGTTCTTAAACACCTTCAGCTATTCTAAATCGTTATAATTACAGTTTTTAAAATGGAGGAGGATATGACAAAGCAAATCCTTATTTCATTTGGGAGAATAAATCAGCTAGAATACACAGATTTTTTTTTTTTTTAATAAGGAGCTCTCTGAAATACTAAAATGCTGTTTATAAACTACAGTAGTTTTCAAAAGGGAAGTACTGACCTGGGAAGAGAGAGATGGATACAGGAGACAGATGCAGATACACTTCGGTATAATTATAGGTAGAGATGGCACCTCTAATCAACAAGCTATTAATAAAAATTGCATGAGGACTAGCTCTCCATTTGGAAAAAGCAGCTAAAATAGTCCTTTTCTCAACTCGTAGAGCAAAATTATTTCCAGACCAATGAGAGACTTTAAGTGAAAAATAAATACATAAATTTCATAGTGAATATTTATCCAAATTTTCTATAAGATAGGAAAGGAATTTCTGAAAATGACAAACAGAATGTCCAAAAGGAAAAAAAAATACATTTGATTGCATAAAAATTTTAAATTTCTATAGCAAAATTTATTTAATTCAAAGAAAAATGACAAAAATAGGAAAATGTATACAAAGAATATTGATGTCCTTAAAACACATAAAATTCTTACACACTATTAAGAAAAACATGCCAACAGAAAAATGAATACATGATTTGAATAATCAAGTCATAGGATGATCTATTAAAATTGGCCGTCAGCATATTAATACATTCAGGTTCTCTAGCAATTCAAAATTTCAAGTCAAAACAAAAATGAGAGGCTGCATTTCAACTGTCAGATTGGTGGAGAGCACATCCCCCCAACAGGAGAACTTGCAAACTGGGAGCTGCATCCGATTAAGGTTTATGAAACCTTCCCCCTACTTGAAGCATTTGTGCCCTGCCAGGGGCATCTGTTCCACAGACTTACACGCTCTCTGACTGTCCCATGTGTCTGATCCTAAGGGAGTTCATAGATGTGCCTTTATTTACATGTGCAGTTACCGCTGACTTTTCTGTTTTATGTCTGAGATTCTAGAAGATCCTTTCTGGTACTCATATCTTTAAATATGATCCTGCACATAAAAATATCACCCATCATCAAATAATGATTTCCTTCTTTATTAGAACGAAAAGGCAACTCTGTCAAGAAGGGGTCTTGCTTATTGGGGAAAAGAAGCCTGGAGGAGTAGCAGCACAGGCAGGATGAGTTTCATGTCCCCATGAAAACGTCGTTGTGAATGAGCTCACCTCCACTTGAATGTCCTTCCCCCTGCTCTATCCTGTCTCTGGATCATCTGCCCACAAGACAGACTCTCCCGTTTTCCCGAGTATCTCCCCATATGAGAGTACATCTGAGCCATTTCCTGCTTTGTCAGGATAAGCAAATCAATCAAACTGATTCCTACTAATGAAGCAATAGATGCATCTTATAACTTTTTGGGGGGGAAAAATGTCTTCTTGTGAACAGGTGGTGCTAATGGAGGTACTTGTCAGCACTGGGACACGGGTTTCCACCCTGGCAGCAAATGGGAATAACCTGAGAACGGCACCAGAACAGATTTGAAAACACATCCAGATGACTAGTTCCCATGCGAAACCAGTTTACTCAGAATATTTGTCAGTGGGGCTGGGGCGCATTGTTGATGTTTTCTTTGTCTTTTAAAGCTCCAGAGGTGATTTAGATGCTGACGTTTAGTGAGCAGGGAGAACCACTCCTAAGACAGTGGTTCTCAAAGCTGTGGTGCTCAGAGCAGAAAGATCACCTGGGAACCTGTTAGAAAATGCAGATTTGCAGGCTTCACCCCAAACCTACAATCAAACATCAAGGGTGAGACACAGACTCTGTTAGCAATACCTCCTGGTGATGGGCGTGCACATCAAATTTGAGAACCACTGAATCAGGACATGTAGCAATGTGACTGTGTCCAGATGCTGGGCATAAAAAAAATGAAGGTTAAAAAAAAAATTAATTTGGTGTGATAAGCATCATTAAGAAAGATTAACAATATACTATGAAAGACTATTGAAAAAAAGGAAGTCTTTTTGTGGCAAGGCTTTCGCATAGCCTTTTCAGCAGCTTCTAAAATCATAAGTGGCCCTAAGATTTGACCTTGACCATGACTAAGGCTGTGTTAGATGAGCCATCAGACCATAGACTGGCAATTTTAAACCCAAATACTCTGTTTACTTTCCATCTTCTGATGAGAGATCAGCTACCGAAGTTACATAGAGTGCCCCCAAGTTGAAGATGAACAGTGGCAAGTTGCGTTTTCTTCTGTTCTGAAGCCCTTGATCTCATCCCGCTCAACCCCGATTCCCAGCATCTTTCCCAGGAGTTGACCAGTCAAGTTTTGCGAAATTTCAAAGTGCTGGTTCAGCACTGAGCAAGTCATCAGAGTCCAACCGAAACGAGATTCCGATAGAACACACACACCACACACCACACCACACACTCGCCGTGCTCAGAGGAACTCCTCTGCACAGCCCAGCTCCTCCCGTGCAGACCAGAAGGAAGGAAAGCAGCAAGCGAGAAACAAGCAAAGGGGCGGGTCCGCTGGTGCTTTCCGTGGAAGAAGCTTCCAGGACCGCGCCACTTCCCTCGTCCCCCCGCTGGGTGGGGGTGTGTCGCCGCCTCCCGGTGCGTCCTCAGGGAGGGCTCAAGGGCTCAGGCCGGAGCCCTGAGGGCAGGGAACGCGGGCACCGGCCCCCGCCCAGAAAGACGCAGCATTCAGAGCTGGGCCTGGAGTGTGGACTGCCCAGCCTCCCGGGGGCGCAGCAGCAGGGTGCGGGCGGCCTCCGCCGGCGAAAGTCCGCCCGTTCCAGCTGCACTCAGTGGCCGCCGGGACCGCTGCGCCGAGCTCGGGGAAGCAGGGCGGAGGCGCAGGACTGTGGGCCCCTCTCTGCGCCTCCTGGCTCTCCTCCCTGTGTTGCCTCACGTCCCGCCCCCTTCGTCCAGATTCTGCACTTAGCTTGTTCCTTTTCTGCACCTTTCTGCAGCTCTCCAACTAGACACTGAGTTTTAATAGTGGGAGGCAGCAGCTGCCCTGCTGGATTCTTGACCTTGTGCATTCCAGAAAGCACCTTCCAAGTAGGGTTGAAAAAGAAAAAGCAAAGGCTCCTGTTGCTGGAAAGGATCAACGGAAGTTATTTCAGCAATCTGCCGCCTCCGCCACACACAGATTGCTACACTCACGCCTGAAAACAGTCTAAGAGCATCCAGCGCTGGGCAAAATTATCAACTGGATGAAGTGAATATCCTTGTTCAGAGAACGCACACACACACCCTCTCGTACCCCTAACAGGCACAGGCACAAAGACCTGTGTTCTGACCCCCTTGTGCCGCTCGGTTGCTGCCACAAGTGGCATCCTGTGCCTTGTAGCTTTCTCCCTCAAGTGGTGACTGTCCTATCCTCAATTTGCCCAGGTTCCCCGAGGCTGCTGGAATATTATCACTTTATCTCTTTGGACTAAACCAATACCTGATGTCTTACTGTGTGTTGAAGGGGATAAGGATAAACTTTGGGGTAGTGAAGGGAAAACGTATTTTCTGTAACATGAAAGTATGTCTTCGTTCATCAGGCGTGTTCTGGCGCACAGCACTGGTTTGCTGGGGAAAGCATACTTGGCCTGTCTTTTGGAAGAGGAAGGGGATCCACCAGGGAGGGTGGGGACAGTCGCATTTAGTCATGACTGTATGTAATAATTACCTAGGAGACAAGGAAGTGTGATGGAAGGGTGTGTGTGTGTGTGTGTGTGTACACAAAGTACCAGGACTGGGGCTTGGATTTACATCAGTCATTTTAAAATGCAAAAACCATTTTTAAACACTAGGACAAGCCTGGACGTAATTTGGGGTTTGTTTATTTGTTTTGATACTTTGTAATTTCTTAGCTGATTCTGAGATGCTGTCATGAATCAGAACCAAGATATTAAAGCAGTTCGCAAAGTGTGGCTTCCAGCAATATCACCATCACATTGGAACTTGTTAAAAATGCCTGTTCTCAGGTGCCCCCCAGATCCACTGAATCAGAAACTCTAGGGGTGAGGCAAAGCTGTCTGTGTTTCAGCAAACACTCCAGATTATTTGGATGCATGCCAAAGGCTGTGAACCATTAGGGGATGACTCGTCTCTACTGCCCTGGAAGCTAAGAATGATTTAAATATTTTAAAAGGGCCATGAAGCAAAGAAACAGAGAAGGCTATGCAACAGACCTAGATGGCCCACCAAGCCAGAAATATTTAATATAGTGCCCCTTACAGAAAAACACCCCATTCTAGATTGGACAGTCACATGATGAGGAACTCTGTAAGCCCACTGGGCACTGGCAGCAGGAGGGCCCTGGCAAATTTTGTGGAAGAGTGAGGTATTGGGGATTACAGGGAAGAGACAGAACAGGAAGCTATCAAGAGTAGAATGAAGGAAATGCATCTTATTTTTATTCATGTGAAAGACCAGCTTTTGCTTAAGAGATGTGCCAGAAGGTCAAAGTAGGATTTCCTCCCTTTTTTGTAGATGTGTGTTATCATTGGCGTCAAGCAAAGAGATATGTAGGCTAGGTCTTCTACATGGCATATGTGAGCTACAGCAGCCTTCCAAGTGGAATATTAAGTGAGCTCATTCCAGATTCAGCACCCCCCCCCCCAGCTTCCCTGGGTCTACACAAGGGTGTCTGTGTGTATGTTTGCTTTCCCTAAGCTCTTTGAGAACAGAAAATAGAGGCAGTATTTATCTTTGTTTTTATCACCTGAGCACTGTGGTAGGCACACAAAAGGTACTTAAATGTGTATCTACTTAATAAATGCTTGTTTATCTAATTCCTACTTGTGGTGTTCCAAGTTATAGTGACAACTGGCTACATCCGTGCTAGGTTAAGTGTTTGGAGAGACTGTACCAACTGTTTTAAAGGGCGTAGTCTAAATAAAATGAAGGCTCCAAGGCTTCCAAAATAGCGAACATTAAATATATATGTATTTTATTATAATATATACAATATGCTATTATATGTAATATACAGTATATTGTATTTTATTATATTTAATAATATATTGTATATACTATATATTGTCTTTTATATAATGGTACATCCTTGCATACAATGGGTGTATCATTAGCCATTCAAAATAAATATTTCATTGGAGAGATTTATTGTTGGTTTCTGTTGTCAGTGTTTTGTTCTTTTTTTTTTTTTTTTAACCTAATAAGGGTCACATCCCTGTTCACCATTCTTCATTACGTTAGCAAAATAAATGTATATGCTTAGATTTCAGTTTTAAAGATAAGCATTACAGTGCCCATTTCTATTGAATGATGCTATTTCTAGGTCCTGGCGGACAGCCATTACTAATACTACTTGGCTGTGGTGAGGCTAAAATGAATTCTATTAAAAGAAAAAATCCTAAATAACAGATATGTTCACAAGTTGCTCTCCATTTAGCATTCAATCTGTTCTGAAATATTGGATTTTTTAATCCAGAATTAATATAAAATTATTGCATTTCAGCTTTGTATTCTGTATTTTTAAATTAATTTATTTACTTTTAATGGAACTGTAGTTGACGCACAATACTATATTAGATTCAGATGTATAACATAGTGAATCATAGCAAAATCGCTACATTATTTGACATTTACATACATTACAAAATGCTCAGCATGGTAAGTGGAGTTACCATCTGTCACCATATAATGTTATTACAATATTGTTGACTATATTCCCTGTGCTGTACTCCCTGTGATTTATTTATAACCGAAGTTTGTACCTCTTAATAAGCTAATTTTTTTTGGCCAAAAAACCATATTGAAATTTGGGGGAAAAGCAGTCACTTTGAGAGTGGGTAGCCTTTTTTGAAAAAGAGAGGAAAAAATGCCATTGATTCACAAGCAAATGTTTGTTTCCTCAAGCTTAATCCTATTGGAATTAATGGTCATGTTTCAAGGTCACTTCCTGCCATCCGGACATCTTACTTGCCATTAAATTAAAAACAGGTGTAGCAACACCAGCATAGTCTACTACAGTTACACCTTGGTATTTTAAATCTAGAAATTCAGCATTGTCAAGTGTAGAGGACCTGGGTAAATCCAGTTGGAGGCAGCTATCATAAAAATTCTCATTTATGCATGTAGTTGTAAAAACACAACAATAATTTGTATCTTCAGCAGAAGTAAATTTTTAAAATATACTGAATGACAGTATCCCTTCATGAAAATGGAATGTATTATGAAAGTGTAGGTTGAGGGTGACTAGGAAGTTGAGGTGCCCATAGATGCTGAAAATACCATATTTTGAACATTGCTAAACAGCAGAATTCACCAATAAAGACAGAGAAGACCACAATTTTATCAGAGGTATGCAAATACCATTTAAAATTTTTGCCTCAAACTTTGATTAGATACTTTTGCCTGTGAAAACCATGTTGCCTTGAAGCATGTATGGCACCCCATTTTCCCAAGCAAGAGGTAAATTTTAAAAAGACATGGCAGAAGGAAAGCCGTACATAAGAAAAAGAAAAAAAAAAAAAAAAAACACAGAACAGAATATGTCCCTGGGCCAATTCTCTGTATCTCAAGATCCATACATGAATATAGATATTCACATACGAACATAGAAATAGACAAATTATATGCATATTTTGTGAGGGAAGTCACTCAGCTTTTATCCATGATATCTTTGTATAGAAGACAACCTTGAAAGAGCGATGGTATATCCCCTTAGGAGAGGAGGGTTGGTTTTTGGTTGGTTGGTTTTTTTGTTGTTTTTCTTGCTATTTATTGTTGTTTTTGAATGTCCAGTATGATAGAAATAAAGTCTTACTCTGGGACAAAGGTCAGGTAGCTTTGCTTACAGACCACCATAAAGGATCTGGATTCTTTAAGCTTGGGATTCTTTTTTTTTTTTTTAAGATTTTATTTATTTATTTGACAGAGAGAGATCACAAGTAGGCATAGAGGCAGGAGAGAGAGAGAGAGGAGGAAGCAGGCTCCCTGCTGAGCAGAGAGCCCGATGCGGGACTCGATCCCAGGACCCTGAGATCATGACCTGAGCCGAAGGCAGCGGCTTAACCCACTGAGCCACCCAGGTGCCCAAGCTTGGGATTCTTGAGCTGTGTTGCAAAACCACTTGGTAGACAGCATCCACTTGGGCTGCTTGCATCACTGAGCAGACTTGAGGAGCAAGAGGGGCTAACAAGGAATGTAAAACAGGCTTCTTGATACACCATAAGTAATGATGAGGTCCTTAGTCTTTGACCCAAGAATCTTGTGTCTCCTACCAACATCCTCGAAACTCCAGCAGGCTAACTTGTTAGCTTGCAAGTGGAAAAAAATCTCAGACCCTTCCCATTTCTTGACACTAGGGATGGAACTAGGACAAGTTAAAAGAGATGCCTTGGACATGAAATTTAAGGAGGCATTCACTCAGGATCTCCAAATGGGCCTTATATCTGCAGGTACCTTCCTTAACTCATTCTAGTCCTGGCCTTGCTGGACATCTTGTGTAGTAAGTATTTAAATAGGCATCTTATACATCTTACAGATAAAATTTATAGATGTTTTTAGCCCCAATTTTGTCTCCATCCAAATCACATTTTCCAGTATATATTCATGCATGAAGTGTTTGCATGTTTAGAGGGCCTGAACTATCAATGATACCAAGAACTGTTGAAGAGAACTAGAATTACGTGATAGAAAAAAAATAAAACAAGCTTTTGAACTGTTTAGAAAAGAGCAGACATTTTTATCTCTGATACCATTTTGACTTTGGAATTCAGAAGGCACAGCTCCCCTTGTCCCACAAACAAATCACCATCTACTGGGCTCTGCCGCTGAGCGATACAAATGTATTACGTGGCCTTCACACAGAAGACACCAGAACTCCCTTCGGAGTTTTCTCAGTCAAAGAGATATCCACACCGTAGAAGATTGGTTGCTATGAAAGAATAAGTCAGTCCGAACTAAAATGCTTTGCAGACCATGAAGGAAAGTGGCACAGCCGTAAACACTAATGGACCTTGTAAACAATGGTTTCAGACATTATATCTACCACTGTGGCAGATGAGTCACACTCTTTTTTTTTTTTCCCTTTGGTGTCAGGTACAAGTGCGTGTGTCAGATATCACTGGCAGCTTCATTTTATGCTAATGATAAATTTTATGAAATATAAGAGGAAAAGGGATGTCAGGGAGACTTAAAATGATACTTTCATCCAGACTACTTAAAGTTTAAAAATCTCTCCTAAATGAGGTGCTTAACTCTCTATTAGAAAGGTTAATTTGGGGGACGCCTGGGTGGCTCAATAGGTTAAGCAGCTGCTTTCAGCTCAGGTCATGACCCCAGTGTCCTGGGATCGAGTTCCACATCGGGCTCCTTGCTCGGCAGGGAGCTTGCTTCTCTCTCTGCCTCTGCCTGCCATTCTGTCTGCCTGTGCTCGCTCTCTCCCCCTCTCTCTCTCTGATAAATAAATAAAATCTTTTTTTTTAAGATTTTATTTATTTAATTTGACAGACAGATCACAAGTAGGCAGACAGGCAGGCAGAGAGAGAGAGAGGAGGAAGCAGGCTCCCTACTGAGCAGAGAGCCTGATGTGGGACTCGATCCCAGGACCCTGAGATCATGACCCGAGCCAACCGCAGCGGCTTAACCCACTGAGCCACCCAGGCACCCAAATAAAATCTTTAAAAAAAAAAAAAAAAGTACTCTTAAATTTATAAAAAAAAAAAAAAAGAAAGAAAGAAAGGTTAATTTGGGAATGTTTGAGTGAAAAACCTGACAGCATTAATAGATTACTAACATTAGAATTGGATGTTGTTCCATTTGGTAATGTAAAAGGATGAGAGTAAGGAGGGCAGAAAAGGTCAAATTTAAACATTGAAGTGAATGGTTTATCTTAGAAAATTAAAAGCTATAAAATACTAAGTCATAACTAGGGGTCCTGAAATCCCAGCCTTGGAATGATGAAAATTATTTTATATTTAATTGTGATTAGATGACATAGCAAGCATTAAGAAGGCAAGACCCATATCAATGAATGTAGATATTTACATACAAACACATAAATACAAATTGTATACAGATACATCTGTGCATCTGTTTGTGCGTGTGTGTGTGTGTAGACACAGACATACACTCAGACTGACAGTATGCGCTGGTAAGGTGATATTCAATAAAGAAGGCTACTTACTCTGTTTGCCTATCATGGAATCCAGTCCCCTTACTGAGATCATTTGGTAAAATCCTTTCACTCCAGCTGTATCTGTATCAGTCCAAAGGTATTTTTTTTTTTTTTTTTTTTAACAATTACCTAGAAGGCTTCTTTAACTTAGAACTTTATGAAATAATAAAAGACTTAATGAAGAATAATCGAACTGATGTGGTAAAAGACTTGTTTTCCGTTTTACTGATCAGTTAACTTTCACACTGACACTATATTACCTGAGGCAAGTTATTTAACGTTTCTTAGCTTCAGTTTTCTCCCAAGGAACAGTAATAGGAAGGAATACTTTACTATCCTTGTGGATTAGATGTGGACAAAGTGCTTGGCACGTCCTAGCTTTTAAAAATGTTAGCTATTTTTTTTTTGTCATGCATATCGTGGAAAATACTCTTCTTCCTCACTGAGAATCGGTGGACCATTAGCTATATATGATGCTAAGCATCCGATCTACAGTTCTTCTCTTCTGATCTCTAGGCTCTGCTTACCGTCCTCAGAGCCTCTCACAATGTTCTTACTCTGCCCTTCATGGAGGTGGGGGGGGGGCGTGGGGGGGGAGTACATGCCTCCCAGCCCCAGGAAAGAGAACTCATAGATGTTATCTGCAATATCTCAAAAGTTCACATTTCAATATCCACGTCTTTGTCTACCCTGGTAAATGATCTTCAAACTCTCCTCCAAAGTGCCCCCTCGGAGTGCCTGCCAAGGATTACTCATGTCTCTGAAAATGGTTTCTCTCTCGCTATATGCATCCAGCAGCTGCCTGTTCCTCTCGGAGGGCTGCGTGCCTGACACCTCCCTGCACTGCCAGATCTGTGTCCCCTGCTCTGTTCTGCCGCAGGGATGGGGGAACCTGATTCCATGACATTTCCGGGAGGAGAATCGACTCTAGTGTGGTCATTGCTGAAAAGAATTCCCCATTGTGTTGCATATAAACCACGATGACTCTTGTTTGGCTCAATTGAACATCAACCTGCCTGGCAACAGCAGCAGAGAAAGCTCGCTTTTTACGAATTTCATTCCTGAAACTTTGTGTACTGTAAAATACTCGAGATGGGGGGGATCAATTTTATAGAAACATACTCTAGGGGAGTTATGATTACAGACACAGAAGCATCTCCCAAGTCCCTCACCAGCAAACGCATAGTTCTTTCTATACACCACGTATTACTCTCAGTATTGTACATATAAGCATCCTCTTAATCCTCAACAAGACTATGAGATAGACGCTAGTGTTCTAGAATTTAAGGCACAGAAGTGTTAATAGGTACCCATGGAGACTGCTAGTTAAGTAGCTGAGCAAGGATTCTGATCAGAGACAGCACCCTATTCCCTTTCAGATAGTATCTTTTGAGATTATACACGACGGTTACAAATCAAACTTACTATTGGCCATTCAATAATTCTGAAATTTTAATCATTGACATTTATGCAGTTTTATCCAAAAGAAGAGAAAAATTACTTCAAATTCCCAAGAGAAGCATTTTGGATACTTAACATTAGAAATAAACTATCTGGAAATAAAGTCACTTGTCTTCTAGCAGCTTCCTGCAAACAGAAGTAAATACAAGAGGCGAGAGAGATTACAAAACCAGACCTGCACTACATTTTATGCATTCCCTTTGCTGAAGAAAAAATGCAGAATAAATAACTATTTCATGAAACGTTCTTAGGAGAATTATGTGTACCTTTAGAAGTAACTGCAACATAAGTCAACTCTGAATGTCTTGATTAATACTGCCATCTAATGCCCGATGGAGAAATCCAAATTTAGTTTAGACTGAATATATCCTAGTGCTGTCCTCCAAAATTACTAGCAGAAATGTCAGCACAAATTGTATTATCAACTAGGACCCATTAACTTTATCAATCATTTTGAGATAAATTCTAGAAAGCAAGGAGGGTTCCGTCTCTTTATAATCACAGTCCAGCTTAAGGCACCTTTGGTGTTCAGACTCACTATAAAACTGATTTCATTATAGCTTCCCACAGTGGATAAGACAAAACACGGCAAAGTAGCAACAGTAAAACCATGTTGATATATTCAGTATCTGTTCTGGTTTCAATTTAAATCTTTTTAGTTTTTCAGGTTTTTCCCCACTTTTTCTTGAGAAGCATATCAGTAAAACATTTCTTCCCTTGGATAAAACATTTCTTTAGACATATACCAAAAGAAAATGCAGAAGTTAAGGAAAACCAAAAGTGTGAAGGGTAAAAACAAGGTGCTGAATGCATAAAGAGAGGCACAGCCTGTTTGCACATCCACAGATATATATTAATGTAAGTGTGGGGTTTTTTTTTTGTTTTGGGGGGTTGTTTTTGTTTTTGTTTTTTGCCATTTTTAACTCCCCGAGATGATTTCCCAATACTTGATTGAAAATTATTTCTGGATGTAAGTATTGGGTGATCCAGGATGAACAAATGTTAGTTAGAATGTTCGAGATAAAAAGGAAAAATTATTCATTGTAATTTCTATATTTGTAGTTTAAAGAAATTTGACCCATCCTTAAAAGCACCTCTACCTTTTATGTGTTCATTTCTTTACCCAAATTTCAAATAGTCTAGGTATTATTGCATTTTTATCATCAAAATCTTTGTTAATGATATTCTGTTAATAAGACTGGTTGATCATTTATTTTTTATTTTTTAAGGTTTTCTTTATTTATTTGAGATAGAGAGAGCACAAGTAGGGGAATAGTAGAGGGAAAGAGAGAAGCAGGTTTCCTGCTGAGCAGGGAGCCAATGTGGGACTCAGTTCTAACAGTTTGGATCATGACCTGAGCTGAAGGTAGACGCTTAACCAACTGAGCCAGGCAGGCACCCTGGTTGATCAGTTTCATATGGACCATCCCCCACTGAGTGGCTTGAAACATGGCTCCACCAAGAGCCCATGGGCATATGGAAGGACAGTTTAAGCAGCACACTGGGCAGAATTTTTAGGCTAGAAGAAAGGATACATAGGTGGGCTGTGAGCTTGCCATGGTTTATCACCTAGCATTCTTTCTCCCTTTGCCTTTGCCTTAAACTCTACTAAGGTTACTAAGAAAAGTATGGTCATTGTTTACAAAGGAAAATCTTCCAGGGCTAGAATGTTCTCTGGATGCAGACCAGTTCCACTTTACAACATTTACACAAGTATCTAGGAAAAATAAGAAAACATGGTATCTGTGCAATTCCAACTGGTTTTTTCTTTCCTAACAAAGAGGTAATTTGCTGTTAAAAGTGATTCTGAAAAGTAATAAAATATTGTCCAATCTGTAACCAAGTAGCTATTTTCAGAATAGCAAGTGGTTTTAGTACAGTCAACCTCTACTGGTCACATCAGTTTGTGGTTTGGTCGGCCAAAATCACTTACTGGGGTACTTGGAATTGAGCACAAAGGAAAGGAAATAGTCTGACCTGATATTAATTAATATAATGTTGCTAGGAGCAATTTAGCTTGCTAGATGCAAGACCAAAATTCTTTGAGATTTAACCTTCTGGTATGAAGTACTTCTAAGCAATTTTTAGCAACTCTATGTGGAATTCTTAAAATGCAGAACTAACATTATTAGAATAATGCCTATGAACCAAGAATAGGAGAGAAGCAGACATTCATCCTGACAGAGATAAATAACAGGCAAAGTAAATTATTAGCTGGATACTTGTTATACATGAACTAAAGCATCTCACTTATATTTATACACAAAGCATAATGCAAAAGGAAAAACAACTGCACTGAAATCCACTCAAATGAGCACAATAGTAGTTACTAGGGAAAAATTATTTTGATTGTATCATTAAATTTAAAGCATTCATTTTAGGCACTGAGCACAGCCCTCCAGTGGGCCTTTTATCATAGGCTTAATGTGAAGAGTGCAAAAAACCCAAAAACCAAAAAAGAAACCAACAAAAGACTTGCAAGCTAATGTTTTTAGCATCTCAGGCTCTCCTCACTTTGTGGTTGAAATATTGAAAATAGATACTCAAAATTACATATATATATACTTATATACACGTATATATGTATACACACACACACTCATATGTGTGTGTGTGTATATGTGTGTGTGTGTATATATATATATATATATATATATATATATATATATATATACATACATTGTATTCCTCAAAGCAACTTCAAAAATAATGTGGAAATATCAGAAAGACTTAAGGGAGGGGGAACCCACTTCTGCTGATTTTCTACCTGTTCAGGTTAGTGAATTTTATTGGCATTAGGGACTGTGAAGACCCATTCTCTCTCTAGATTTCATGAAAGACAAAAACCAAAATATAGGTCACTTGAAAAGTATAGGTCATCTATCGCAAACTGAAATAAATGAACATTAAAGTTTTAAGAGAGCAATAAATGTCCATGTTTTGGGAAAATTTCCCCTTGTTTCCCTGAATTTGCATCCCTGAAAAACAGAAATATCCATCCAATAATTAAAGTTGACCGTTTGAGTAACAGTCCCTAATCTTAATTCTTGTTGTTGTTGTTACATATCCCTTTGATAATCTGATGTACACCCCCAAAAATCTACATACTCATCCCTTTAGTTCTATATATTTCAATGATTCATGGTGGCTTTCTTCAATTTATAAGGTGATGATATATAACACAATGACTAAGCAATTCTGGAACAAGGCTTGGATGGTTTGAGACCACTGTGCACAGCCCCATATAGATTATGAGGTGAATGGTGTCCTGGTTCTGAGGGTGTTCAAATCCTGACACCATGTTTCATAAGCTCCATGACTGGTTAATTTGTTAGCCTTAGTTTGCTCATCTTAAACCCTGTATCACTTTTGAGTATTAGCAGGATTAACACCTATAAAATGCTTTTTTTAAAAAAGGAGCCTGATACATAGTGAGCATATAATATATTTAAGCTGTTATCATTATGTTCAAGTTGGAACTAGGAAAATATTAGAGAAGGACATTTCAAGCCATTTCAAGCCAACCTCTTGGATATTTCTTCTACCTGGTTGTACTTTGCACATGTTATTTCCTGTTCCCTCTCCCTGGAATGCTCTATTTTCCCACAGCCCTTTTTATCCTCATAAACTCCTACTCAGTATTTCATACCCAACTCAAATATCTCTTCAACTGAAATGGTTTCCCCAATTCCCTTAGTTAGCTATTCCTTTTCTGCCTTTAGAGCATTTTTAATCTCAATTATGTAATTCATTACATTATATTGAGATTTTAAATCCACCCCTTACTTAGATTGTGACTTATTTATGTCTGTTCCCAGGAAAAGACTGGCAAAAATCAAATGTTTGACAACAGATGGATATAGATAAATGAAAAGGAGGAAGGAAAGAAAAAAGGAAAGGAGAGAATAAAAGAGAGAGGGAGCAAAGAAGGCGGGCTAGTTGCATAGGCTACTTCAGATCACACCTAGATAAAAGTGAACCCAATATCTTCTCCCACCTCCCAATCCCCTTTGTAGTACTCTGTATTTTTTCAGTGCTATCACTGTCTCCTACTCCCAGGCTCAAAGCTAAGACTAAGCCTACTCCCAGACTTAGTCTTGTTTTACACTTTGTTCCTCAACCCCTTTGTAAAATTTAGCAATTAGGAACCCAACCCATCTTTCTCCACAGAATGTCTAAATCCGTCTACTGCTTATTATTCTTTTTGCACTAGTAATTTAGAATTTGCACCTAAACTATTTTCAAACCTTACTAATTAGTCTCCCATATTTGGTCTCTTCTGTTCTCTCCCTACTGAAAAATTAATTTCCCTAGAGAAAAGCTAATCATGTCATTTTCTTGTTAGAAAACCTCTAGTGGTTCCCCACTGCTTGACATTCCAAGGTAGGCCCCAGCTAACTTTTTCAGCATTCTCAACATTTTTTGTATTCATCATATACTCTTGTCACATTTCTTTTATTCCATACCTTTGTCTTCTTAATGCCCACGACATCTTTGTTCAGGGTCATTCTCTTCTCCAGTGCCTCTCCCTTTTTTAGCTCATCTAAGTCTTGATTTATCTGAGACCGACGACCAATAATTCTTAGCCTGTTGAGTACTAGAAATCATTTTAACGTTTAAACAACTAAAAATGTTGATCTCTAATTCTGTCAGAACTGGTGAAGGATCTAAGATTTTCACTTACTTACAAGCTAATAAGGTAGCCTGTGAGTGCTTCTGGATTATGTTGGAAGTCAAGAGACTCCTAGACCAAAGACAAAAGGTGTTTTAATCCTGGTAGCACAAGAAAAAACATGAGCACCGCATATGTGTTTTCTTAGCCCTTGTCTCTAGTCTCACCAAGGCAACACTGCAGGCACAGATAGATGTTACCCATGCATTGGGTTTGCTTCACAAGTGAGAATCCGAGGGACAAGGCCCAGCAATATTTTTGAGGGAGCAACAAACATTGTAGCAAGTAGCAGCTAGTCCTCCTTCATTCAGGGAGCATGAAATTACAAGGAAGTCAGAGTGTGATTCTCCTGACCTACTAGTCACCTGTATAATTAGCTGCAGAAATAGCTCAGCACTAGGTGATGGATAAGTCGCAGTTTGACACACTCAGCAGTACGCAGGAATATTCAAGACCTGTAATGGACTGTCCTTAATGATACTGAGTGACAAACCTCAGGACAAACAAGTATACATTCATGAACTTTTATTTTTCATTTTGTTAGTCATAAGCATTATCTCACTACATTTTAAAAAAAATTATACATTTAATTTGCAAAACGTGTTATTCAATCTACAGATAATGCAACTCGTATTTCTCTGGTTGGGGTCTATAATATAAGTAAGTTGGAAACCATTAATTTTTATTGTAAAGCTCTTTGAGGCCTCAGACTGCATTTTGATGTCTTTTTGGTTCCCATGGCCTACCACAATGTTTTGTTTATCTTAGCGATCTAATAAAATTTTTTTTAAGATTTTATTTATTTATTTGACAGACAGAGATCACAAGTAGGCAGACAGGCAGGCAGAGAGAGAGGAGGAAGCAGGCTCCCGGCTGAGCAGAGAGCCAGATGTGATGCGGGGCTCCATCCCAGAACCCTGAGATCATGATCCAAGCCGAAGGCAGAGGCTTAACTGAGCCACCCAGGTGCCCCTCTAATAAATATTTTTTAAAAAAGAAAATGAAGTAGAATTTTCCAGGAAATTGGAGTAGAAAACTGCAGAGATAAGTTGTCCTGAACAATATCAATGAAGCTATTGACTTTGAAAATAATATGAGACAAAGACTATCTGGTACAGATCCAGGATGTTGGGAGGTAGGTTCATGTATGAGGTCCTGAGCTAGTGAGAAAAATCTAAAGAGAGGAGAGGAAGGGTTAGAGCTTTATGCCGATTGCCTTTATAGGAATTAGTACAATAGTCAAAATTTCTATTCCCTTGTTACTGAACTATAGAGAAGTGTCAGTTTCATGATCCCCAATTGTATTTACCTCTAATTGAGGTCAATTGTAAGCTCTTAGAGGAGAGTAGGAACATGCCTTACTTACCTTTGTATCCCCAATGTACTCAAGCCTAGGGCATTCACATACTTTATCCCCCTGACTTGTCCCAACAGCTCCTAGAAGCAGGTTCCATTATTGCCATCATTCGGTAATGGAACGGTGACTCAGGGAATTTATGGGACTAACCAGAATCACAGAACTGATAAGCAGTGTTGTTGGAACAGAACTTTTACTCAATACTTAAAGGTACAGGTAATGAATCTCAGCTGCCCAGACTCATATCCTGCCTGTGTGTGTGTGACTCTCTGTATCCCAATTTCATCATCTATAAAATGGACATAATAATAGCACTTACTAACTGTAAACACTAACTGGGTAGTATAGTAAATGCTCAACTAACCTATGAATTATTGTGATTCTATAAATGCCATGCTCCATGTCCTAGAGTAGCAGTTTCAGTCATAAAATGTTTTAAAGATAATGTTCAGGAATTATGCAGGATATGACATACTTTAATTTTCATATATTTGTCTGAATGACATTTCCTAGTAAGGTTGATAGTAAGTAGTTGGTCTGACAATAAAGTCCTTCAGTGTTTAATTTTTCATTTTTATGTTTTTAGTTTGTCTACTAAGGAGTCTTTCATCAGACCGTGCTCTTTTTTTTTTTTGTCATAGCACTAAATATAACATATAAGAAGTAAGCTTTCAACTTGGTATTTTTCTATTATGATTGCTTTAAAATGGAAACGTCAGAATTTGAGTGGATAGTTAAAATTTGACTATAACTTTCCTTGGTATATAATAGAATTCATACCAAACATGTTAAAAGTCCTGAGGATTTCCATTTAATAGCCAATGAAAGTTCCTCCCAGTAGTAACTATCTAGTAAAAGCACCATGGCAGAGCTCAAATGGTAGTAGATTATTAACCAGAAGATCTAGATTCATTAACCAGAAGATCTAGATTCTGGTTTAAGGTTTTTCTCCTAACAAATTGTGTGTTATTTGACATACACTGTCCGCCTGGGTCTCAGTCTCCTCATCTGCAAAAATAGGGATAGGGCTGACCTCTATAGTGGACGCTACTGGGGCCTCACTATTGGAGATAGCAAAACTATGGTCACAATTTTTTTTTTTCAGTTCCTTCCATCAAGAGGTGGAATCTATTCCCTCAATTCCTTGAATATGGACTGGCCTTGTGATTTCCTTTGACTAATAGTATTTGTCAGAATTTCTTTGTGCATGTCCCAAACCCAGGTCTCAAGAGGCCATCAGCTTCCACTCTTAAACTCGGACCTCTTTCCTCCACTACACAAGCCATCCTATGCTAGCTTGATAAATCAGGGTCAGCAAACTTTTTCCTGTTGAGAGTCAAATGGTAAATATTTTAGACTTCGGGGATCATACAGTGTCTGTCAAAACCACTCAACTCTGTCATTTTAGTAAGAAGGGAGACATGGATGATACAGAAACAAATGAGCATAGCTGTACTGCAATAAAGCTTTATTTACAAAAACAGGCAGCAAAGTAGATTTGCGGTCAATGTGGTAGATAATAACAAATTCTGTGAAGAGAGGCCAAAGTCACCCCAACTATCCTAGCCATCCAAGCTGAGGCCCCAGACGAGTGAGAACAGCTGGGACCTCCTAAGACCTAAAGGATCATCTACTGAGCCCCCATCAAATGGTCAACCTAAAGAAATGTGAAATGCCACAGATGTCTGCAGTGTCGGGCCAGCAAGTGGTTTGTCACATCCCAATAACTTAATGATGCATATATTTTCATCTTTACCAGTCTTGAGTGCCCATTCTCCAGCTGCTTTGAGGTTGCCGAGGGCTCAGAGCTGACCCTGATTCCCAAGAATTGCCTTCCTGGGGAGATTCCATCCACGCCTGGGACAGTCCATAATAAAGAACTGACTGGAAGGACAGCCAACCTCCTGCTTCACAGTGGGGCCAACTCCGTGCTCCAATTCTGGTTCCACAGGCTCCTTCTGGGAACAGGATGAAGCTAGTTTCCACCTGAAATCTTGCTTAGCTTGCTGAAGGCCTATGTTGCTTCCCCTACTCCCCTTCTCCTGCAAGAAACCCTTTACACAAGAATCACCATCTCACGTTCTGCTTTTAGGAAGCCTGGCTAAGGTAACTCCCAAGAATCACTTTGTTATCAGGCATAATCAAAAGGCAACCTGAGACAAAAAACTGAAATGCAAATGGTTAGGGTAATGGAATAAACCAAAAAGACAAACTTGAACCCACTTTAAGAAGTAGCAAAAAGACCCCTTCCTCTACCTTGCAAGCCAGACTGAGCCACCCTGATAGATCAGGGTCAGCAAATATTTTCTGTAAAGAACCAATGGGAAATATTTTAGGCTATGGAGATCATACAGTCTTTGTCACAACTATTCAACACTGCCAAGTTACTAACAAAGCAGACATGGACTGCGTACAAACAAGCAAGCAGATCACAGGCAGTGATCTACTAGCCCCCAAACACCTTGTATGAATCTAGAAGTGCAAGTAAGGGAAGGGAAACCCAAAGTAGAATTTCTTGAAACAAAATTAATTCTGGTAATTTTACTCCACTTGATATTAATATTAATATTAGTGAAGTCAAATAAATTTTTAATATAGGTATATTGTTCCCCCAAGACCTGTCCTATTCCACATTGTCCCCAGCTTCTAGATAACAGCAGTCCCAAATTCTGTCTTCTCTATTCACTTCCCTTTCACTCACACAGGGGAAAAACAAACCAACCCGCTACATCATGGGAAAATGAAGACTATTAATGAATTTATGCACATAAATTACATTGAGATTACCAGATGAAGGGTACTTTATAAATACAATATACCTACTATCATTATTATGCAGAAAACATTCTGAGTATTTTGAGTAAAACAAAAAAGAGCAAGAGAGTAAAGGAAAGAAATATTGCCAGCAGCAGTTTCCCTCCAAACTGGGAACTGGGTAGCTGGCGAAAAGAGAGATCTGAAGGAAATCTAAAGAAAAAGTCATGATGGCGGCAGGGTTTCCCTTTCAAGAGAAGAGAAATACGGAATTGTCAAGGAGGAAACATTAATAACTAGCGGAGTGAAGTTTGTGGAAAGAATCTGTAAGAGATGTGAGATAGAAACAGAAAGAAAAGCCTAAATCTAGAGGCTAGAAAGGGAATATATGACAAAAGAAACCGCATTTAGTGGAAGAGATGAAGATGATTCTCCTATGTTGTTATGTCTCCTGGAGATTGAAATACTCAGAAAAAGAGTGTAGTGGAGAATAAAATCAGGGACAACCTGACAGGCATATAGTGGAATTTATGCATTCTTGGACATCGCACCATTTAAAAATTAAAATTTAAAGTAATATTTTCATATTAAAATGCCATCACTGCAATTGCTTGATTTTTTTTTCTTAGTCATAATTACTATCCAGACAAGAGTTCTGTCACACGTGCTTTCTTAAAGGAAAGAAGAAAGAAAGAACATGGAGAATATCTCAAAATACAGACTTCTTTTTGAAACCCTGAGTACATCATCCAAATTTTCTACATTTCAGTTTCCTCATCTGTAAATGAGAAGATCAGGAAATGTTTTGAAATTTAAGAATTCTTGGGGAAAAAACTGAGTTTCTGTTACATGAATACTAACTAGAGGAAACATTCTAAATGGCATTTTAAAGTCAAATTGCTGTTTTTAACCTTAGAATACAACTTAGAAAAGCAATACTTTCTGCATTCCCTAAAATCATAAACTAAAGTACTCAAGTAAGCTAATTTTGTACAGCTGGAAAGAGATCTAAGGATGTATGTTAATTTAATGACTGTTTAGTATAGGAAATTATAGCTTAAATAATTTATATGAATTTAGATATTCATTAAGGTTTTACAGCATTTCAAAATGAGTTATTTTAAGATCAGGAACTAAAAATAATGGCATTTTCCTTCACGGAAACCAGAGATAAGTATATGGCTTCATTTTAGTGTTTATGCAAACCAAGAGTTACAAAAAATAATAACTTTGAGTTAAACGTGTGTGAATATTTACAGAGAATGAAAAAAGTATGCAAGATTGAAAAAAGAAACAACTAGATTCTCTTTAAAATTAGCAGAAAGACTTAGGGAATTGTTGTTATGGATAGAATTGACTTAGTTATAATCAAGAGGAAGGCGATAAAAAGGAAAATGAGGAAAAAGATGGCCAAAGAGAAAAGATATTTAGGAAGTCCAGTCCCAGAAGTAGAAACAGCAAGAATCCTGTACTCCCATGGAGAGGAATCCTGCCGGAAATGCAGAGAAACCAGGTTCCCCAGAGATAAGCGGGAAGGGAGAAGACGAAGGTAAATGTGATTATTTGCCAAGGCATTCGCTTTTTCTTGAACTCCAACTCTGATCTTTTTATCTGATTCTACACCACTCCTTCTTGGCCACCCGCAGGGAAAAGGAAGTACTTCTTGACCTGATGTAGTTGAGCTGCTTTTCCCTGTGCTCTGTGTCCATTTTGATAACTGCCCTCTGGGTACGGGTACTTCACAGATGGGATTGGGTTCTGTAATGCATTCCTCAAATTACTATGGGTATTGCCCTCGGAAATGTCCTGTTTTTCCGTCTCCTAAAACTATCCATCTGTATCCCCACAGTTGTGACTATTTGGTCATCACGAAATGAATTGTCTAATCAAGATATTTGATCCCCTTCACGTTCAGCAGGAACTATTTGCACTTCTATTTGGTATCAATACATTATTTATATATATATTAGTTATGCTTACTTATGTATGATTATATAATAGAAATATATGGATAATTGTATTAATAACAGTATTAGGGATTTAAAATAAATTAGCATGTTATTAATACCAAAACTAAGTATTTTTAAAATTACTTTATTTCCTGGTTGAGTATCTTGCTCATAGCTACTCAAAATCTTTCTATTAATTGCAAAATAACGGGGCACATGGGTGGCTCAGTGGGTTAAGCCTTCGTGGGTTAAGCCTCAGTGGGTTAAGCCTTCATTTCAGGTCATGATCTCAGGATCCTGGGATTGAGCCCCGAATCGGGCTCTCTGCTCAGCGGGAAGCCTGCTTCCCCCCCACTCTCTCTGCCTGTCTCTCTGCCTGCTTGTGATCTCTGGCTGTCAACTAAATAAATAAAATCTTTTTAAAAATTTTAAAAATAAAAAAATAGATGCAAGATAATAGGGCACATGGGTGGCCCAGTTGGGCATCAGACTCTTGATTTAGATTCAGGTCCTGATCTCAGGGTCGTGAGGTCAAGCCCGGTGTCAGGCTATGCACTCAGCAGGGAGTCAGCTTGCAGTTCTCTCCCTTTCCCTCTGCCACTACCTCTGCCGCTTCCTATACCCGTGCTCCTGCTCTCTCAATCTCTCTCTCTCTCTCTCTCAAATAAATGAATAAATCTTTAAAACAATGCAAGAAAACATTCTCAATTTCCTATGATTATTTTGTTGCCAAATATTGACCTTTGTCATTTAAATAAAAGAATGAGAACTACTTTTCTCATTAACAAAGGAATCACTATCATTTGGGAGTCTTTGTCAAAACTTGTATAAAAGATTTGGAAGGAGGTGGTTATTTGAAAAATTTGTTTCTTGTTTAATTATCCTCTGGACCAGTTTAGTTATAACTGATGTCCTTATGAAATTGCAGTTTCAGTGGCTCCACAGTCTCCCTTGGAACATCTAGTAATCACTCAAAAACGGAATAATATGGACTGAAGCTTAATTAATGAATAAGGTTGCACTATTCAGAAGTTTGTGTTTAAATATTAGTGGACATTTTTCAAATGAAAAGAGCATGGTTTAATTGGATTCTGTTATCTCTCTAATTTTATTGACAATTTTTAAAAGAAAATGAAACACCTTAACTGAAAAACAAAGGTCATTTAATTTCCTTTGCATTGTTCAGTAATCTTTTTAATATTTTAATGAGAACATTCACGTCAACATTTATATTTCCTGCACTTTAATCTCTTTACTTTATTAAATATACTCTCATTACTTATGTTAAATATAAAAATAAACCACAAATGACCTACAAATCACATTTTAAAATAATATATAATTAAAACTTCGAATGTTATAAATGCAGAAGAAATATGTTAGAATCTTTGATTTCTGTGGCAAAAAGTAACATCTAAATGCTATTTTTATAAAGGAAAAAATGCCGATTCCTATATGTATACATGTCCAGAGTATTGTAATATATATGTGGAATGCATTAAGTGTAATATTATATACCTATATCCCACTATTTTAATTAAACAACAATAATCATTCATTTATTTAATTAATTATCATATATTAAATGCCTGTAATATACCAGGCATTATCCTGGAGAAATCATTTGACATATAAGATAACTAAATTTCCAGCATGACAAAGTCTGCGTTTACTTGAACTTCATCACCTTTGAATGCCTTCTGATGAAGAAAATTAATCTTAAAACTTTAAGTTAACATATGTATGGTATAGTAGACCCAGTATGGGTTTTGACTACAGATTGACCTCATGGTTTCAAATACTTACACCACTCACTGGATATGTGATTTATGTCAGTTACTTAAACTTTCCAAGCCTCGGTTTTCTTATGTGTAAAATAGAAAAAAATAGCATAATGGGTTTTTTGGGGTTTTTTTTTTTAAGGTCATTGTTGCATGATGATTAGACCCCCCACACACACACACACACCCCTTAGCATGATACCTAATACATCCTAAATACAACTCAAAAGACAGTAATGAAGTATCAGTACACTGTGACTTAAGAAAGATCATGTACAGTGATACTGTATCAGTGTCCTATCGCCACAGTAACAAATCACTCAAATTTAGCAATTTAACACAAATCTATATCTTACAGTTTTGTAGATCATAAATCCAATACAGGTCTCAGCAGGCTAAAATCAAAGGGACTGCATTCCTTTCTGGAGACTCCAGGAAAGATTCTGTTTTCTTGCCTTTTCCAACCTGTAGAGGCCACCTGCCTTCTTTGGCTTGTGGCAAAGAAAGTAATAGTGAGTTGAGTCCTCACATTCTTCTCTCCATCTACAGTCAGAAAAGGTTCTCTACTGCTAAGACTCACGTGATGGAATTGGACCCCCACAGATAATCCAGGATAATTTTCCCCCATCTCAAGGTCAGTAATCCTAATTACATCGGCAGAGTCCCTTTTGCCACATAACGTAGCATGATCAATGGTTCTGGTTAGAGCAAGATCTTTAGGGAACCCTTATTCTGCCTACTGCCGGCACCATGGGGCCACCTGGAAGGTGCCTATATTGTGGCACAAAGGGCAGGGACTCAAAGGTAACTACTGCTTGCTCTGAACATTGCTAGCAGTATGTCACCCAATCCTGAAGAAGGTTTCAATTCTTGTCTTATCTATGTGAAAGTGTGCTTAGAGAAAATTCCATTAATTTAGAAGCAATCATAGCACTGACTACCTAAAAGGGAATGCTGTTTAAGAGGAATCAGAATTTAAAATAAGTCCATTTATGCTGAAATCCTTGGGCTTTCTGAAACTACCTACATATCATAATCATTATATCTTCTGGCTGCAACTCTCTTGGACCTTTAATATTTAACCATTTTATGCTTTCTGGGAATATCATACTGTATGTTCTTCTGAGCAGTCTTAGCAAGGTGACTGGTTCAGGTAGCTTCAGGTGCATGAAGTGAACAGATGACTCTTAAATGGACCTACCAGTAGTTCCATCATGCCTCTAGCTCACATTTGCTGCCTCGTGAACAAAGATAAAATAAACAATTCAAGTAAATCATTTGTTAACTATATTTCCTTCATCTTATAAAGGATTTCCTTCATCTTATAAAAGGAATAATATACTTGCCATTTTCATAAGCATTGAAATCATGTGGAAAAGCCATTTGGTCTAGTCTCAAAGTCAAAGTCAAAGAATTTAACACAACTTCTTTAAAAGTTCACAAATAGTTTTGGTATACCTACAAAGTTTTAGACACCAGGTTAGGCACCAGTACCTCGGTAGATGAAATCAGTATGTTCACTGCACTCAAAGGGGCTACACTATAATGAAGGCTGAAAATCTAGAAACTCTACCATCCCAACCCCTCATTTAAGCATTAAGGGACCAAATTCCAAAAAAGATTAGAATGCAACCAACCGGTTTCACCTTTGATGCATAATCCACCTTCATATCCACTAAAGTAGAATTCATTAGCAAGATTGGATTTTTTGAGATTAGAGAGGTCAGGGCATTCAGCAGAACACTGACTCCAATTATCCTGGTAATCCAATAAAGAAAGGTGGTACCAAAGATACCAAGCACATTAATATTATTAGAGAAGCAGTAACAGAAATAGCTAGGGCTCCCTCGTCAAACACGCCGGGTTTTCATTGCAGTCTGGCATGTTAGCTTGTGATCTTCAGTGAAATGCTTGACCTTTCTAAGCTTCACATACCTCATTTGCAAAGCATGGAAGCAAGGTGCCATAGAGGGTGAGAACTGGGCCTTCTGGCTTCAGAATGACTTGGGTTTCATTCTTGATTCTACCACCTTCAAACTGGGACATCTTGGGCACATGAGATCATATAATATTAATCCCATTAATATGGGAATAATAATAATACCTGCTTCAAAGTTTTGTTACAGAAAGTACATGAAAACGGTAGAGCACCAGGGACAATGTCTGAATCAATCAGGCAGTCAATAGATATGGTAACCAGTGTTACGACATTTAGAGTTTGCAAGTGTGAAGATTAAAAATAAATGCAAATCACTTTCCCCACAAATGGCAGTGTTACGAATTTCTGCATTCTAATAATTCCAGATTTTAAAAGTTTCTGTAACCAGGGACCCTGGCCTCATCTCCCAACGACTATATGGTTAATATTTTGCCATTTTGCGAGGCGGGAATTGACTTTGGAAAGCTCCAAATGGTTCAGGATCATATATTAGAGTGGGAATGGAGAAAGAATTCAAACTCAGTGACCCCTGGCTCTCTATTCACTGTTTTACCTGTTAAATTATATCACCTTGGCAGTTTAACAGTACACTGGAAACATTTTCAAGGAAGAATATTTATATACACAACTCTTGGCACCATAAATATTTGTCTGAATTTATCCTGCTCCAGGCCAATGAACACCTTACAAAACTTGTGATTTAAAAGGCTTGGATTTTTATTCATGCAATATTAATATAATGGAAAACAACTCCGTATCTCCAGCAGAAATGATTTTATAGGCATTAAGCAGGTGGCAGACTACATAAACTTTACCTTTCTTGACATTTTAAAACAACTCATATAGTTTTAAAGCATGTGTATTTTTGTATCATTTAAATAGTGAAACTATTAATACTAAACAAGGTTTGTAAGAAGCGGGAATTTGAGGCATTTTGTTTACATTGAGTTAGGTACATATAAACTTTGATAAATGCTAATGGGAGTGACCAACATGCATTCCTTTCATAGCAGTGGAAGAACATTCTGTACAATTCCAAATAACACTTTTAACCTTGTGAAAAATGAATAAAGAACTGGAGTGTGTAAAGCACTAACGCATAATAAGAGCAGAAATCAGTGAGCTTATTCCAGTTCATTTTCAGGCTAAATAGTAAGAAATAATTCCAAACAAGTACAATTCATGACGTTTATACTTTCATGGTACTTTCCTCCTGAACTAGTCAATAAAGAACACCCTTATTTATTTATTTTTTTTTACTACTTATTTCCCCATAACAATTTTCTGGATTCTTTATCTTATGTACTTTCATAATACCATATTGAACTAGAAATATAGTTAGGAAGTTTCTACTAATATATTCCGCAAGTATGTATTTAATACCAGGTGCCATTTACAATAATAGACAGCCTTGTCTCCCTGCTCTCTAAGAACACAGAGTCTGACAGGGAGAGCAGAAAATTAAGTAAGAGATGTCAATAGAGTGTGATCAAAGCAAAGTTACACAATGTCATAGCTAAGGCATGGGTAAGTGGGGTGTTCTGGAAATACACAGAAGTAACCTATAAATAGGATTCCAATGCTAGACAGAGAGAACATACTGAGCAAGTCACTGAATTAGGACATTATCAAATACATGCTCAGTTGCTAGTGCCCAGGAACTTCACTGTTATTTGGAAGATATAACCCAACATTCTCTCTCCTTTTCTCTAGAACCAGACATCTCCACTTGGATGTCCCACCATGGCTAACACAATGTGCAATACTGAATTTGTGTTTTCTTTCTGTCCCCAGTCCTGTCCTCACCTCATACATTCTCTATCTCAGCAACTAGCCCTAATCCATTCAATTACTAAATTAAAATCAGGGGAGGCATGCTTAGCTTAGCAGCTCTTCATGACTCCTCTCTCACTGCAAAAGCATAGAACAATGTTTGGGAAAGGGGCTGTTAAGGAGTGGGACTAGTTCATGAAAGCTTTGAGTGATAGACTAAAAATCACAGAGATTATGCTGCAGATAATTGTAAGTCATTAAGGCATAGCCGGCATTGCCACGAAAGAATGGTACTTCTAATGTATAGAATAAATTGACTTTTAACATCTCTCTAGAAAACATTATTAGGAAGAACATTTTTTTTAAATCATCAAATGTATTCAAAAAATATTAATGGGAAGAGATCATCATTAAGTAAACACACATGTACACTTAGGCATACATATACATGTATAGCGTTTCTAAGGCCAAATATAAAAAGGCTTTCTATTTTGAAAAATAATCAGCAGATAATACACGTCAAATAATGTTGTCTCTTGAAAGCAGTTATTTTGGTGGACAATATAGATAAGTGTTTAAGAGGAAGGACCCTTGCATCAAGTAGGCTTTAACTTACCATTTGCCTGCTGTGTGACCTTAGTTTCAGTTATGTCCCCTACAAAACGTATATAAACCCAACCTTTCAGTTTTGTTGTGAGGGTTGCATAAAATAGTATAACTGAAGCACTGACTGTGAATAGTAAGAATTCAATAAATTGTTACTACAACTATACTTGCTTTCAAGGAGAATCCAAGGAGGAAAGTGACATTTTTCCCAAAAAGAGGTCATTCTAAAGCTTCGTTTGGCTTTTGGAGCATTTAAGGAAACAGCCATTAATAACCCTATGACATCAGATGATGAGATAGTAGACTATCATGAGCTAAAAATTATCCAGAATGAGACACCTAGAAATGCTAGATAAAATTCACCTGAATGCATGGTTGAAAGCCTGAGAAAGGAGAGTTTACAGGAGTCTAAAACAAAAGAGAGTTGAAAACGAATGCAGTAAATGAACCAGATGGGTAGCTACTCTTGTCCATGAGTGATTGATGTGAAAGAGTAAACCCTGGGACTTTGGTTTAAGTGTCTGTGAGGGGCAAGACATCAGGTCCTGGGCCTAAGCAAAGTAAAAAATTAGAACTAGAACTCCCATTTTTGTAAATCTGAGACCTCGAAATGTCTCACTCTCAGTGAAAAGCCGAGTAGGAAAGAAAGAACTCACAAATTCAACATGCTAGCAAGGAAACTCTGTCTCTGCCATGGGTTTTGGTAGGAAACAAATCTAAAAACGTGGGCCAGGAAACTAGATGGGTATTAGTCTACAGTGCACCTTCTCCAAAGCCTGCATTCTTTTGATGTGTTTCAGTCTGTTTCTTTACCCATAAAACAAGGGACTGGGGAAATTCATATTTTCTCTCTACATTTAAAATAACATGGCTGTCATGAAATGTCTTCAATGTTAATTCTTCAAACTAAAAGTCTCAAACTGACAGACATAACATATTGTGTAAATGCATACCTGAATATTAATGCTACCTACTACATAGAACACTTATATTTCTAAGAGTAAAAGTAGTAAGAGAAGTAACTACCAAAAGCAGGATTTATTTTTACACTGTTATCATTTTAAGGTAAAAATGTATGATTTCCAAGTCACAGTAAAATAGAATAAGAAAAATATATCAGTGATAATAACATTCAGATTTGTGCCATGAAGACCCTCTCCAATTGTCTTTACTATGCTAGTTAATCAACCACATCACTGAAAAATGTTACTTTACAGTTTTATTAAACTGCAGTAGAAAAAATAAAAACTCATGTCCAGAATTTTAGAATCATGGAATTTCCTAGATTTAGACTTTAGTGATCTACCTTATCTAAACCTACCTTGAAGATGAAGCAGACAAACTTGGGAAAATTGACTTTTCCATGGTTCTTCTATTTTAACATACTATATGTTCTCAGTGGGGTGATGGGGGTGTCATCCAGATTCTTAGGTCTCAAAACAAACAACAGCAACAACAAGAAAAACTATAACAACCAGTACAAAATCTCTCCTAGGGATGAATATCATACTTAATTTGTCCTTAAAATATTACATGAGTAAAACCAGCAGTATGCAATAGACATCATCAGGTCTTTTAGGGCATAATTTTAATTGGTTTGAAAATCAGTAGCAACTAGATTTTGCTCTATTTATAACTTTAAAAGGTTGGATTTCATGCATTTCTTATATTCGGTCACAAAAGATATGTCAGCTCTTGAGTTGTTACAAAGTGTTGCCCTATTTTAAATATGAAAGCTGAAGAGCCAATTAAAAAATCTTATTATTAAAAAATATGAAGTTCTTGATGCTAAAAGATATTTTTATATTCCAGCTTGATGAAATATTTCTAGAGGAACTTAACATGAAGTGGATGGCTAGCTGAGAAAAAGGGAGTATTTGAAGTGTGTCTTTGTGGGGTCCTTGATGTCAAGGAGGAAAATGTCATTGTTTGTGGCCTTGTATGAAGTGTATTTTTTAAATGTTTCATGGACACTTGATTAGTTGTTTTCTGTTGGTAGGCTCTGACCCAGTCAATTAAATTACTTTCTGATTTCACTGTAATTTCCACTTTGAAAATGCGATTAGAGAAATTAAAAACATTTTTTTTTTCCAAATCAGCCAGTTGGGTAAATTTCATGAACATTATAGAATATTTTCAGTTTATAATGTCTTAAACATTCTATATGTGTTTTAAACATTCTATATACTTTTAAAAGATGCTTGAACTGCCTGAGAAATAGTTATCAATTTCAATAAGTGCAGCTAAATGGTTTTTTTTTTAAAGAACAGAGAGATAACATTAATTTATTTACATTGAATAAATACTTACAGATTACCTAACTATATTCAAAATATACTATATAACCAATAAGATCTATAGATTAAGAAGCTAGGTAAGTTTATATCTTTTATAAACTACAGTGATATATTGAATTTTATTTTTTCTTAACTCTTACCACAACAAAGAAAATGAAGTCTTTTTGAAAGAATACAAATGGACTGGGCATTACAGTCTAGGAAAAATATACTCCTTTGTTTGGAACTATAAACAAATATATAAAATAGCCAAAAATTAGCATCCTCACAAGCACCGTCAGGCTGTTACAAGAATCAAAAGGTAGCCAAAGATGTGTTGTTTTCTGAAAACTACCAAACCAACAGGAAGTAGAATGACAGTTACCCTATCAGTAGGAAGACTTTCACTTCAAAAACTACCTTAAACACAAAATTATAAAATGTGTGAAACTCGGTTTTTTAATAATGGCATTAAAGTCACAGAAGCTAAGTAAGCAAATAGTTGGAGAAAAATAATAGTTGTCCAGTTGTAGTTTCATATCTCTTAACATGGCAGAGAAGTAGAAATTAGGACTGAATTGGTTAAAATCAGTGGGTCTACAGCCAAGATTTCAGGGGAGAACTGAAGACTTTTGGTTATAATATTGTGTTTAACCTCTGGGTGAGTACATGACTTCCCTATAGACCTGTGTTCTCATTCCTATCACAGGATAGTGATACATTTATATGGCACACAAAGAAAAATAGTAATACCTAATGGTGACTAGGAACTAACAAAATATTTAAAGCATTTTACATGTACTAACTCATTCAGTCCTCGTAAAGGCCTTTTGAGGGATGTAATTGTATCTCTCCATTTGACCCATGAGAAGACAAAGGCAAAGCAAGGTTAATTTCCTTGCCTGTGGTTCTTTTGTTAGAAAAGATAGACAATTTGAATATGGGCCATCCATCTTTCGAGCCTATTGTGTCTGTGTGTGTGTGTTTCAAAATATATATAGCAAAATTTGTCATTTTGACTATTTTCAAGCATGCACATTAGTGTTATTAGGTATGTTCACAATATTGTGCAGCCATTATCACCATCCACTTCCACAACTTCTTTGTCATCCTGAAGAGAACCTCTATACTCTTTAGATTTAAAAAAAAATCCTCATTCCTCCTCCTTTCTAGCCCTATAAGTTCTCTTTTGAATGATTACCGACTTCTTTTTGAGTAAATAAAAGTGAAACTCTTTAATAAAGAAGAGGCACAAAACAGAGAAAGACAATGTACAAAACACCAAAAATCACCAGAAAGTGTATCTCCGAAAATCCTTTCTATTGGAAAGTCTAACTGTATTTTAGGCAGAGTGAAAATAATCCTGGAGGGCGGATGTGAAAGCAAGAAGGAGCTATAAGTAAAGATATTGTTAGATTTGTGATTAAATCTAAGCAAGTATTCAATGTATAAAATAATAATAATATTAATTTCTGGCATTAAAAATATAGAAAGGGGTGCCTGGGTGGTTTAGTAGGTTAAGCCTCTGCCTTCAGTTCAGGTCATGATCTCAGGGTCCTGAGATCGAGCTGCGCATCGGGCTCTCTGCTTGGCAGGGAGCCTGCTTCCTCCCCCTCTCTCCCTCTGCCTGCTTCTCTGCCTACTTGTGATCTCTGTGTGTCAAATAAATAAGTACAATTAAAAAAAAAGTTATTAGCCATACCAAAAAAAAAAAAATATATATATATAGAAATAAAATACAGTTAACAATGCTATGTAAATTGGAAAGGAGATATGATCAGAATTAAAGCATTCTCAGATTTTTTTTATTTTCCAAGGGGAAGTAAATATTTTCACAATTCAAAACTTTGTTAAATATGCAGGTTAAAATAATTAGAAGAACTTCTAGAAGAATAGGCACAAAAAGCATGACCCACTAAATAAGTTGAGAAGAAAAAGTAAAATGATTTTTAAAAAGACTAAATTCAGGGGCTCAGTGGGTTAAGCCTCTGCCTCCAGCTCAGATCATGGGTCCTGGGATCTCGGGGTCCTGGGATCGAGCCCCGCATCGGGCTCTCTGCTCAGCGGAGAGCCTGCTTCTCTCTCCCTCTCTGCCTGCCTCTCTGTCCACTTGTGATCTCTGTCTGTCAAATAAATAAGTAAAATCTTAAAAAAAAAAAAAAAGGCTGAATTCAGTCTAAAAGAAGATAAAAAAGACAAAGCAGACACAAAACAAAAACAAAAAAATGGTTGATACAGTTACAGTGGAATTTAGAGTTTAGTACACACCATGAAGCATTTACATTAGAAAAGTAAAAACACCAATATTAGTGAGTTCAGCTCAAACATTTAGAAAAAGAATAGAAAAACAAACAGAAAGGAAATCAAAGGAAAGAAATATCAAAGATAAAATCATAACAATGAAAATTTTAAAAAACAACAAAAAGAATCAACAAAGCCAAAAGTTGCAAAGGTCTGAGAAAATCGATAATACATAAAAACCTATGCCTTGGTTAATCAAAAGACACAATATAAAAAAGATATTTGTAATAAAAAGGGACATAACTATAAATGCTGCAGAAATTAAACACATAATGATGAGTTATTAGTAGCAAAATTAGCATCAAATGTTTTGAAAATAAAGACAAAATAAATGAATTCCTAAAAACTGAAAATTTCAAAATTAACACAAGAAGTAAGTGAAATGTTGAATAGTCTATAACCATTAAAGAAATTAAGTCAATAGTTAAAAATCTTTCCCCAAAGAGAACATCAGGCCCAAATGACTTTATAGCAGTTAATTTTCATTGTGCCCAAGCTTTCAGAGAATAGAAAAAAAAAGTGTCCTCCATGTTACCTTTTATGGAGTTATCAAACTGTGATATCAAGGAAAAACCAGGAAAAAAAATTACCAATCTCACTTACGAGCATAAAGTCAGAAAATTGAGCACAGCATGGTTTAAAAGAAATAATATATCATGAACCAACTGGAATCACTCCAAAATCATAGGATGAAATTAATAATAGAAAAATTGTTGCTATTATTCACTATACTAATAGAATAAAAAAAAGAAAATTAAGGTATCACCTCAATGAATACAAAAAGGGGATTTGATAAAATACAGTATCTTTTTTTTTTTTTTTTTTTTTTTTAAGAGACAGAGAAAAAGAGCATCCAAGCAGGGGAGAAGGAGAGGGACAGAGAGAAAGAATCTTAAGCAGGGTCCTATGCTCAGGGCAGAGCCCCACATGGGCTCTGTCTCACCACTCTGAGATCATGGCCTGAGCCAAAATCAGAAGTCAGACACTCAACCAACTGAGCCACCCAGATGCCCCAAAATTCAGTATCTTTCATGAGAAATACAGACAAACAAGAAAATGTCAGACAAAACAAGAAAAACAGAGAGAGGAACTTCTTAACCTGAAAAAGGATAAAAAGAAAATTAAAACACTTACTGGCGAAATATTGAAAGAATACTCTTTAAGATAAAAGCAATTGTATGACAAAGATAACCATTTCCATCACATCTATTACCAAAAAAAAAAAAAAAAAAAAGTAAAATGTCATCTATACCTTACATGAGACACAGAAATCAATTTTAGAAGGATTAAAGACTAAAAAATGTGTTAGTTTTTGAAGCAGTATGGGATCATATCTCTATGACTTCAAAGTTGAGAAGGAGTTCTTAACACCCTGCAAGCTCAAAATCTATAAAAAAAAATTGATAAACTCAATTTCATGATAGTTTCAAACTTATGTGCATTAAAAGATATTATAAAAACAATAAAGTAAGAAGAGCCAAAAGGTAGGAAATCATTTGCTGTGTGTATAACTGACCAAGGATTTGTGTTTGTAATATGCGAAGATCTTCTACATATCCATATAAAAAAGAAAATCCAACCAAAACATGGACATAGAGGCCCCTTCTGAAGTTTCACACTCAGTTGTCAAAGAGATCACACTTTATTATGTAACCACAGTGTCCTCCTAGTCCCTTAAAATCTAAATAAAATGGATTCAAACTCCCAGTCCATGGATTGTGGAAATGCAAAACCTTCCCTAAATCTATCCAAGTTCCTGAGAATGAAGCAGGTGGAGGTGTGCCTTAAATTCTTACAATCTCTTCCAATGGAATTTTCTGACTCAAGTTAATTTGGGGGGGGGGGGTGTATGCTCTGTCATTGCTGTCTTTATATGTTGGTCCTGGTATTATCTCAAATGTCAAACAAACATGCCTCTTCTAATCCCTCTCTCAAAGCAGCAACAAGGTCAAGCCTGTTAGCTATAGGAAAATTTGATTGGAGATTTGGGGGGCTCCAGGAGCTGTTTCAGCCAGTTCCCCAACTGACTATAACTGGCAGATTCATCACCAGTAGGTCCCCAGCCGCAAGCCTGTCCGGCTTCTCTGAGTCCGCATGTCACCACTGCCACCACCTTTTCTGCTCCTTCCCTCTCTTCACCACAGGATCACAAAAGCCCCACAATTCTTTCTTTTCTGTTACTCCTGCCAATACCCTTATCTCCAGGGTCACACCTGCCCCAAAGAATATTGCAGAAACAAGAGCAGTGCTTCCCTAAAAGGAATTCTAGAGCCAACTGTTCAGAGAACATATTTTCACCCTGTTGTATTTAAAAGAAAGAAACGGGACTTGTGCCAGGATCTGCAGTAAGTAATGATCCTTATAAAAATATCCTATACTTTGGGATTTTTGAGAACACTCACAATCTGTTAGAAATTGATTTGTAAAGTGAGCTATATTAGACCATACCTCCACATGCTTCTAACCTTTTGACTATATTCTGGCAAGTTATTATTTGCCCAGACATTTCTTTTTTATGCGTTTAATGTTCTATCTATTCCTTCTGTCTATTTTATCAATCTACCGTTCTGTCTGCCGTATAATTCTGGGTGACTTATTTCATTTTATTTATTTTTAAGATTTTATTTATTTATTTGAGAGAAAAGAGAGAGCACAAGTTAGGAGGAGAGGCAGAGGGAGATGGAGCAGTAGGCTTCCTGTGGGGCTAGATCCCACTGGGATCACGACTTGAGCTGAAGGCAGACACAACTGAGTGAGCCTCAGGTGCCCGGCTAGCTAACTTATTTTAGATTAGAAATCTATGTTCCTTTTGAACATAGCTTAACATTATTTATTTTTATGTGTTTTCTATAAAGTATACTTTTTTCTATCATAGAACATCTGCATTTTAGGACTGACTGATTACTAAATATTGCAAGTATTTTTTAAAGTTAATTTTTTTTTTAAATTAAAACACTGTATAGACACACGACTTTGATCCTGCTCTCTCATCTCCAACCCCAAGCAGTTTTCATTGCTGTGGTATCTAACTTGGACACCACCATCTGCCCTTCCCCAGATAACGGCTGGTAAAGATCGGAAATGGTGGCCAAAGTGGTTCCTTAGTCACGACTGTGATTGACAAGTTTCCTAAACCACTTCCTCCCCAGGTAATAATGCCCCTTGGTTTTCTGACTTCCTCATTTCACACAGCACTTAAAATTATTCTCAGAACCAAATGACATTCCATTGATAAAAAGAAAAACTAAATGACAAATTTCTAACCAAAATTCACAAGTCGTATTTGCATTATAAATACTTGAAACAAAATTTAAGGGACTTCTGTTATTACAGTGGAACTGCTTTTGGTGTAAACAGTGATGTTAAAATTAGTGTTTTTGTTCCTTTACTACTCCACCTGTCTTTCAGTGTTTTCACTGTCTTGCCTCAGGCATCTACACTTACCACTTGGGAATTGACAGTTAGCATAGCTCACACATAGAACTGTTTCCACACTTCCTTAGGACTTCTCCCAAGCAGTTTGTCACTATAATGATGTTTACAAATTGTGACAGGGAAACTTGATTAGCTGCTCAAAGGAAAATGGATTTCTTATTATGACATTTTAAGACTTCACATTCTGGTACTGGAACACCATCTATGTAGGAGAGGAGAAATGACCACAACCTAACAGGGTCTGTAATGGTTACTTCTGACAAAAAAAAAAAAAAAAACAAGGCCTCCCTGTCACCTTATTTCACAGCAGCCAGAGTAGTCGTGACCACAAATCATTCAAGGTTTGGTCTGGAAGAACAGGAAGGCTTACCTAAAATAAGTAATTAAAAATTCAGCCCGAAGCAACCCATTTTAAATTTCAAGTCTTCTAAATTCCAGTGAAGCAGGAAATTGTTAAGGGGTTAGGCCCCTGGTACAATTCAAGGTTTCCTATCTTGACAGAAAAGGAGATGAAAATCGAAAAGTGAATCTTAAAGTGTTTCAAGTATTTTAGCTTTACTTGTCTTTTTTCTCAGCAGGTATCTCATCCAGGAATAGAGAAGCAGAAAGCAGGGAAACTATGTATGCAGAGTCAAGACAATAAATTGCCTCTTCCAGGACCTGAAAGTGGCCCCTGAAATTGGATGCAGCTACCAGGTAAAGAACATAATCTTTTTTTTGGAAAAAAAAAAAATGTAGTTCTATGTCTTGTATACTGAGTATAAAATATACAGTTGTTACTAATGTTTAATATTTAAAGTAGTCATCAATTTAAAAATTAGTATATGATTTGAAAATAAATATTTTCCATTTTAATTGAGTATAGTTGTCCTGAAAAGCCATGGTTCTAACTATATGTCATTCTGGACAAGGCAAAACTAGAGACAGAGTAAAAAGATCAGGGTTATCAGTGGTTATCAGGGACTAAGGAAGTGGAGGGATGAACAGGTGGAGCTCAGAGGATTTTTAGGCAAGTACTATATATTTTAATGGTAAGTTCATGTCATTATACATCTGTCAAAACCCATAGAATGTGCAACATTCTATGGTGTGGACTCTAATGTAAATTATGGACTTAGGGGGATAATGATGTGTCAGTATAGACCATCAGTTGTAACAAATGGTCCACTCTAGTGTGGGATGTTGACAGTGAGGGAGGCTCTCCATGAGGGGGGGGGGCAAGGATATATGGGGAATCTCTGTCCTTTCACCTCAATTTTGCTGAAAACCTAAATCTACTCTGAAAAATGAAGTCTGTGTTAAAAGTATAGTTGGAAGCTGTGTAAGTAACAAAATGAGAGATGGCGGTTACTGCTCAACAAAACCTCACATTAAGGAATCATAAGTAATTGCAATAAATATTTTAAGAGGAACTGCATATGACACCAGGAACAAAGGCTAGCCTCAAACGGAAATTCTTGTACAAAAACCCATAACCATCTGATTGCATGCAAAACAGAAGCATTATAATGGATCACATGTGATTATATACACATGTTCTCTCCTGAGAGCAAGAGGTTACAATATGTAGGCTTTCTTGGTGTGTCCAGCTTGCGAACAGAAACATGCTTTAGCAATAAGACCTCTTCAACTGAAAATAGAATTTGTGTTCAAGTTTGATCTATACCTTCTTTCGATGATGTTGAGTCATTTCCTGTCTTTAATCTTGATCTGAGAAGCCAGAATTTTTCCTGGAATATCAGGTTATTTGAGGATTTCAGAACGTTCATGGTGATGTAACACTTATCTGTACTTAGAAAGGACTAGAAACCCTGTTTGAGTCGTTTTCATGGGATAAACTCATAATCTGTGTTCTTTTTATTTTTTTTTTTACTTTCATATCCATTTTTAAATTTATTTTAACAAGACTCCCTTAATATAGCCATATTAGGAATTACTTTCTCCACTGTAAGGACCAAAAAGAGGAGGGTTAGCGATAAGATCACATAGGCCATCTAATGCCAAAGGAGTATGTTGGAGAATAAAAATTCATGGTAAAAGTAACTTCGATTCCATCTATATAAAAACATGGAAGCTCTTTCTTATATGGTCAACTCAAGTTCTGTGTATTCTCTATATGATAAATTCCTTCAGTTACTTGCTTTACAGGAATTGTTTGCCCCTGAATCATGCCCTCTTCCTTGGGTGTTCACACCCCATATGCTCTCCAAACAAGTTACTCTCATAAAATTTTCCGAAAATACTCAAAGACAAAACATTTCATATTATATGCCTATATTTCTAACTTTTCTTGCATATACAAAGTCAGTATTTATGTAGAATGAAAATAACTTTAGAGGACTTTTGATTCTCAACGAAGTAATTATTAAATTGAGAATGAAGTAAGTGTTCCCTAAATTTCTCTTGGCTATAAAGATATCTCTTGAAATCTATGGGAGATTTCAAGAGATGTTTAACTGGAGTCAAGTTCTGGAAAACTTGGATGTGTAAAATTGTCAATACTGGGAAAATGCAGAAGGTAAATGGAGAATGTGGTTGAATGTAGAAAGAAACTATATACCGTATGAGGGTAAAGCTAAAAATTATTTACAAATGAGAAAAAAAAAAAAAAAACCCATGTTCAAGCTCAACTAAAACTCCCTCCAAGATATCTAGCTTTTACACATTTTACACACAGGCAGAGGAATGCTGAGTATCATACATTACCCAAAAAAAAAGCCTGTGTTCCTAATAGAAGGAGCACTTTAGAAATAATGTAATTTTCACAAAAGCTTTGTAGTCTTACCATGTGATTTGTCAAAGTACAAAAAATTCAAAATCCTCTAGTACAATAGAAAGCAAACACCCTAAAGGTTACTTCACAATATAATACATGTATATGTAAAATTTATTCTTTCAATTTCTGATTGGCCAGATTTTAGCCACAAGGAGCAGTTCCAAAGCCATTCAGTTCTACAGAGTATATGCATAAAACGTAAGCATCTATATTTCAAGTTATTCAGACCTTTTCAGAAAAATAAATAATAGAAACAGATTATGTTTATCTCAGAACACAAGCACTGACAAGAGCAGGAGGACAGATTGATGATCAAAAGTCTCTTTCTATCTCCAACCATTGTGATGGATGGCAGAGCTAAACCACAAATCAAAGAGATATAATGCAATTTACAATGTTTTTAAAAGTTTCTCATCCCATTCTTTAAATTCTGAAAATGACAGAACATTTATTTTTTCATGGAATTATGTTCATAATGAAAAATTTAGAAGAAAAATAGAAACAGATTGGTTTTCCCACTTACCACTTCTGTGCTGCTTTGTTTATGTGCCACTGAGGTCCCTTACTGCCCCAAGCTCTACTTTTTAGCAAAGCCAGTAACAAACATAGAATGTATTCTGTATCTCATTGTTGTACTATATCATAGAAAATGAAACTGAAAGATTCCACTGGCTTCAGATCCTAGGGTTTAGACCCATCTTCAGCAAAGATGTGAGGATCTCGGGAGGTGGCAATTTTCTCTCCCCCAACTTCCGAGACACCAGCTCTGCTTTAATTTTATTTCTCGGACTTCCCTGTGGATACCTGTTTAAAGAATGAGTTCACCTGTATCATAGATTTAAGAACCACTGTTCTAGAGAGTTTGAGCTCTGCATTTAAACTCATGTGGTCCGATGCCTTATTTCTTTCTCTGTTAATATATTAAGGAAAAGATAGGTCAGCAATATAAGGCAAAAGACAAAGTAAGGGAATCTGATCAATCTATGTTACGTAACTCCAAGTATTTCATTAAGAAAGTGCAAAAAGAGGGGCGCCTGGGTGGCTCAGTGGGTTAAGCCTCTGCCTTCGGCTCAGGTCATGATCCCAGGGTCCTGGGATTGAGCCCCGCATTGGGCTCTCTGCTCAGCAGGGAGCCTGCTTCTCCCTCTCTCTCTCTCTGCCTGTGCCTCTGCCTCCTTGTGATCTCTGTCTGTCAAATAAATAAATAAAATCTTTAAAAAGAAAAAAAAAAAAAACAGAAAGTGCAAAAAGAGCCAGTGTAGATTAGGGAAACTCCAGGAGTAATTATTAAAGAAATGTCTTCATTCCCACCTTTGTAAACCTGTTACCCTTCTACTCACAGGCCTCTTGAGGCCCAGTATCGGACATTTTCACCTTTTTGTGTCTACCTTTGCATCCTTATCCCAATAGCTTATTTTATTTCAATTTAAGTTAGTAAGTTGTTTTTATACTGCTAAAGCCTGATTTATAATGCATTGTCCTATTAATTAAAGGCATAGGAATATCATTTTGAGATCTGAAAGAGATAAAATATCTTGGAATCCAACTTCTAAAGAAGATCAACTCTGATATATTTCACAAAGACTGTCCAAGTGCAAAATATCTGTTTATTTTCCAACCAATGTTTATTGTGCTGTTACTGAGATCCACCTAGGCCTTTAAAAAAACATTCCAAGAAGACTCAAAATCTCAGGATGGAGGAGGAACTGGTGCAGGTGTGGCTTTCAGCCTGAGAAACTCAGAATCCCACTTTTATCCGTTTACTCAGAAGCAGAGGGCATGGGGACCCTGAACATGTAGAGCAAAGATCACAGGACTTGAAGTCAAAGATGCAGGTTTGAGTTCTGGCTGCACCTCTTAGTAGCTGTTTGTATTCTTAAGCAAGTGACTTAATCCCTTAAAAAAAAAAAAAAAAGAAAAAGAAAGATCTAGGAATAATACCTGCCTCAGCAGACTCATAGGGTTGTTGTGAAGATCAGATGAGATGGCGCATATGAAAGAGTTTTATATACTGTCCCGGGGCTCAGCACGTGTTGGGTAGATTGGCTTGTAGAAGAGAGACACTCCCCAAAGAAAGGGGACTCCTACGTGCCCGGGGGCACCCAGCAGGGATTCCCTTCTGGCAGCCTTTGAAGGCTGATAAGTATCTCCAACAGCTGCTTAAGAGAATACAGGGACCCAGCTAGAGGGCAAGGGTCATGCCCTTTGCCCTTTTTGCTCTCAGCTCAAAGGACATCTGCTAAAGATCCCCTGCAGGGAAATCTAACTCCGAGAAGGGAGGCCCAAGGAATGTTTCAAGGAGTCCTAATTCCAATGGCCGGAAGATCCCTGAGTATGTTGGCTTGGGAATTAAACTTACTTTACTTATTCCATCACTTCTAATTTAGTTTTTATCCTCTATTAGAATTTTAGAGGTTATATTTAATGCATATATGTGAAGACCTATACTTTATATTCTTTGCTCATGTATATATACATGTATATTTTTACAGTATATACATTTATGATAAGTGTGCATGTATACCATAGACACGTGTGGTATACATCTTATATAACATATGGGTAGCATATACAGAAGAAAAAAACCAACCTGGAAGAATATGTACCAAAATGTTAGCAATGCTTCCTCCTAGAAGGTGAAACTATTTTTTTTTAATTTTCTTATTTTTCTTATTTTCTTTCTGTTTATCTCTATTTTTCAAGTGTTTCTTTATTTCTTTTAGAATGAGAAAAATCACAATAAAATTGTTTGGTTAAAATATATTGCTTGCATTAATTCAGCCTATTTTAATTTATTTTTTACATCTATTAAGTGATTTGATTCATCTTAATTGTTTCAGTTTTTTATTCTGTTTTTGTTTATTTCAACTTGTATGTTCTCTTAAGTTGTTGATTTTGCTTACTTTTCTTACTACTTTCTCCCTGGATTTTTTTTTGTTTCCTCTTGTTTGTTTGTTTGTTTGTTTGTTTTCTTTGCCATTCAGTTCCCTGTCACCATTTGCTTTATTTTTCATTTTGTATTTTTATTGCATATGGCAAGCACAAAGCTGAGGATTATATCCTTCAGAATTGCTCATAACTTGACCAAGGAAACTAGGCCTTTTCCCTTACAATTAGCCCTGCAGTCACCACCTTTCACCTTTAATATCTCAAAACAGAACTACTTAGTTTTCAAATACTAAGTTAGAAAACTAGAGAGGTTAATTGACTAGAATTATCCATAAAGCAAATATTAAATCCATCTTTAGCCATCAGTAAAGATTTATTTCAAAACATAACTATACCTTCAACTAACATCTGTGTACCTCTGGGCCAGGTATCTCTCCAAAGCCCAGAATCACAGATCTACCTGTCTATACCTGTACTCAGAGTTGACAGGCCAAAATGGAACCCATCATTCCTTTACCCTCCAGAAAAACAACTGCTACTTGTCTCCCTTTCTCCTAAAGAACGGGAAATCCTCCCATGCCTCTGAACATCCCACAGGGATTACTGACATTGCCATTCAACCAGGTGCCCAAGTCAGAAACTTGAGGATTATCCTACACTCCCCATCCTCCATAGGTCTCACACCAAATTAACTAGTTTTGCCATTTTAATGCCTGTCCAATTCTGTGCTTTTCAAGTTGGAATATGACATCTATGGACAGTGATGTCATAATAGGTAATATAAGAATGCACAGAATGAAAACAATTAATCTTCCTATAATGCCCTCCCCCACCCCTTGTCATCTTCATGTTAATAAGTAATTTTGAATATCACATTTTATAAAAATAAGTGTATACGTTATGAGGAATTCAAAATGAGCATTTATTTTTAAAATAGTGTGTCAACAATTCAAAGAAATATAGGGGTTATAATAGGACGCTTAAGGCTCATTTGTTATAACCCCAAAGCTTACACAGTTAGTTCTCTATGTTACTGGAGTACTTTGGCTGAAATATTTTAGAAGGATTACTCATAGTAATTCTTGTGACCTTAAGGATTGCTCCTGACTTGACCAAGACCTTCCTTCCTATCTTTCAGTGTGGCACATGACTTCTCATTTCCTACTGGGCTACTGGGACAACCTCCACAGTGGTCTGGCTGGAGAGTCATTCAGCTCCAAATCACATCCACATGCACACTGACCTCAAGAGTGGCTTGTACAAAACATTAACCTAATCTTGCCGTTTTCATGTATGAGATCATTCAGTGGCACCTACTTCATGAAGAGTAAAGTAGAAGCCCCTTAGGATAATACACGACACCCTTCAATTCCAGCATCTGCCCTCTCAACGTTCTCAGCTCTACCTTCCTCCCTCCCATCCTATGAGCTACTTGCAGTTTGCCATGTTCCATTCATGCTTAATCTAACATACTGTCATGCTCAGTCCAAGCATCACTTCTGAAAGTCCATTCTGGATTTTCCAGAATTGTTTGGGCTCCTCTCTTTGGTGCCTGCATAACACTCATTCTTGGTAACCCCCAACCACAACCCCTATCCCTTTACACAGAGCTCCTTAAAACAAGGATCATATGTTGCTCATCTCTGATCTCTATTCTACTCTGTCGTTCCTCTGAGATCATTGCTAAGGATACCCTCCTTTGCATCAGGGGTCTCAAATGCACTGCATAACCAAACTACATCAGGATCTACTGGAATCTGTTTCCAATGTAAAGATTCCTTGGTCTTTGCAATTTTGACCCCAGAGTTCTAGATTAAAGCACTAGGGATGCTGTCAGAACATTAAAATAATAATAATAATAATAATAATAATAATAATAGTAATAATAGTAATTTTAAAACTCCCCAGGTCATTCTGATGTAGCTTATCCATGGACTGGCATTTGGACCCACTACATTCAACAACTGTGATTATCTTGATAGGATTTAAATATTAAAACAGCAAACAACATACTTCTATTATTAAAGCAATTACAACTGCCTTTTTAAAATGTATTAATAGTATTCTTTTTACTTCAGCGTGGTATTTCTGCAGTTGGAGAGCTTACAGTATATATTAACTATGAGTATCAAGTTCAATAAGGATGTCTACTTCTGATTTTGTTTTCAAATTCTTGTTTTTCCTTTTTTCTTTTCAAATTCTTAAGCTTCTTACTATAGATTCTAAATCCTTAACTACTATGATTATGAGAGTTGTACACCATCCACTTATAAAAATAACCTAGAAATTCAGTTTTAAAAATCACTGCACAGATGTTAGAGAAAGAAGATGAGTCTATTTCTTTCAGTAAAGGATCTCTGAACAACCACAGACTGCTTTTCTATTGAGCTGCTGGTACTGGCATCTTCATAGGAGAGGGAGATGGTTGAACACAAGTGATAATCTCACAACCACAAACAAGAACACAAACAAAAACTCAGAGAGGGAGTTCTTCCAACATTCAACGTTAACACCCATCAATCACATTGGATTTGAAAACAGATATATGGGGTGTGACATTCAGTAAAATGATGGTTTAAAAACCATCTGTCACATATCATAAACCCAAATAAATGTTGTCCCCTTATCAAATTCATTTTCATCAGAGGCTTTAGACATTTTCCATTGCTGCTATTATGATCTAAGATCCTAAACCTCTTTTGAAAGTAAAAGACAATGATGTAAAAAATGCAAAGGTGACAAACTGTGTTGATAACAGATTTGCATTTTGAAAACAAAAAAAGAAAAAAAAAAGAATTTTGAAAACAGCCTGAAAAGACATGGCTCTCACTCTGACAAAAAGTTGAAAGAAAGGGCAAGAAAGTACAATTATATAGTAAAAATAATTTTTGGTGTAGTTTAAATTTAGATCTAAAAGATCTAAAACCTAAAACAAACATAGGTTTTACAAAATGATACTATCATTTGAATAATAATGAAGATTCCTAGGATGTATTCTAATATATTTATTTGGAAGTTTATGTGCTAGAAGGTAAATAAAGTCAGTCATGTAACTTTATAGTCGTACTTCATAAACTTTAGGATAGAAATTATTAGTTTAACATTAGACCTTTAAACTACTTTAAATATTTATATGATTTCAAAATTAAATCTTTTTTTTAAAGATTTTATTTATTTATTTGACAGACAGAGACCACAAGTAGGCAGAAAGGCAGGCAGAGAGAGAGAGAGGAGGAAGCAGGCTCCCTGCAGAGCAAAGAGCCAGATGCGGGGCTCGATCCCAGGACCCCTGGGATCATGACCTGAGCCGAAGGCAGAGGCTTTAACCCACCCAGGCGCCCCTCAAAATTAAATCTTTAAAAAAAAAAAAAAAAGCTTTTCCGATTTGCATAAGGATAGCCAAAGCAGCAGATGGCTCCTGTCTCTGTTCTTCTCCCAGCTCTGTTCTCTATGTAGATTTTCTGTAATGATGTTAAAACAATTCTTCATTGAGAGCAAGAATTTAGAAAAAGAAATATTCAAGGTGCTAACTAAAAGAACTACTTTCATAGAAAGCAGAAAGTACTTGGCATGATAAAAATAAGTTATGTAGGAGAACTGAGAAATAAGAGCATGTTGCCTGAGGTGTATCATTGCTGGATGCAAAAGTACACCTAAGATGTGACTAACAGAGAAGTAGAGGTAAGAGGGCACCAAGACCCTCTCTGTCTTTGGATCTGACCTAAATTTGGGCAAAACTGAGGAGACCAGGTTTGTTCTGAACCTCATCTCTACCCCCTTTAATTATTCAGTGCTCCTCTTAGTGATCCTTATTAAGGTAATAGCTAATAATTACCTAAGGAGTCCAGAGTATCCAACCCCAGCACATAAGGCAGTACGTGTGCTGAAGACAAATGTCCCCCTGACCCAGATATAATGTCCCCATTGCCCTCTAAGGGCCACAGCGCCTTGAGATTGTTACTTCATCCTCTCATTGCTAAGTATGACCCTGAAGGTATACTTACACCTTCACCTAGAGTCTGTAAAAGAGAAAACAAAGTTCAAAATTCAAGGAGAAGAAGCTCGATGTCAAATCTAAAGGGATGTTGTACAGACAACCTCTGACCTCATTTTCCCCTCACCAGGCTGGGGGCCCAGAGCTCTGCCTCCTGGTGGTGCTTACTCACCCCGCCCTAGTCACCCACACTGCCTTCTGCGCACTGTGAGAGGCGCAGTAAGATTGCTCAGCAAATACGTCAATGATAGCTAAATTTTAAAAAGGATTCTTTGACATTGATGTTGGGTGACTGAGCAGTTTTCCAGCTCTCTCTGCTCATTTGTAGGAGGAATCAGAACTGACTGTGCTGAATAAGTAGCTTTGTATCTTGACAGTATTATGATAGAAACACCTCAAGGGAGGGAAGGAAGTCACCCGTTCAATGACTGAGATGCATTTCATCTGAAAGTTTGAAAGGATGATACCTCATCTGGAAATTAATGCATTGCATTTAAGATGTATTAATTGTCAGATGCACAAAGTACATGGAAGGTGGGAAGGACCCAAGGCCCACTTAGGCCCTCATTCGGATAACAGAATTCCTTAGTTCTTGCCTTCTCTAACCAGCTTTCAGTTTGAGTTTGATTCCATACTTGTCACCCCACACTTCCCTTAACAATCTGGGTTCTCTCACACCTCCAACGTAAGAGGAATAGATAAAACTTGCAATCTTTGTCAATAAAATAAGCGTAGTGATAAAACTGAGTATTTGAGTTGAGGAATTCCACTGGGAATGTTACTCACGTTTCATCCTCCTGTGTTTACCCTAGGTTGGTGTTACGCAGGAAATCAGAGTTATAACTATGTCTTAGACACACTCATATTTGATAATGTAAATGTATATTGTAGACTTTATAAATAAGACGATGTATTTAGTCAAACCTCCACTTCCAAATTTATCTTTTCTCTCATTTTTTGGTAGAAAATTACTGAAAGTAATATTGCCACTGAAGGAAAGCATCCAAATTTATTCTTCAGAGCAAAATAGAAATAAAACTAATTTATGTGACTTTCAACTCAAGTAATAAAACAAGAACATTTCATTAATTTCTGCTTCAAAGACATATTTTAGTATGACACAGTCATAAATATTCATGTAATAATAATGGTAACAATAATAATGTAGTAAGTGTCCTTTGAATGTAGAGATAAGTCTCCAGCTACACATGATGGAAGCTCTAGGAAAAAAATTACAAAGTCAAATTAAGTATGCTGATGGCACTTTCTTGGTTCCTTTTTAGGTAAATCTTGCCTGCTTCCAAAGCACAATCTTCCATTTCTCACTTCTCAGCTCCTAAATGTGTAGTGTTCTCATTGGCAGTAACCTCTGTGGGGGCCTGCCTCCTCTCCCATCTTGTGACTTACGCAGGAATTCCCCAGGCCCCACTGCTTGCTAAATACACACCGCCCCCTGGCTCTAAGTCACCATCCCTCCAGATTCAGCCAAACACCAGTTCCCTTCCAGCAAGAGTTAGACAGGGTAAGTTTAAACTATCTAGCTTCTGCAGAGGTAGTCTTCAGTTTTTTGTCATTCTCTGTATTATGTACCACGAAGTATTGTCTTTTCTTGAACCCTAATTTCCCTCTTTATACCGGGAATCACCTGATCTACAGGTAACTGGTAGAAAGGGCCAAGTAGAATACCCAAGTGAGGCACTGTACTGTCTCCAATCCGCAGAGAGTCCATTGAGTTACTTTTCAGAAGCATGAAGAGACATAGTTTTTCCTTGACTGCTGGAGGGATTACGGATTCTGTGAATTCATCCACATAATCTCTAAACACTTTACTTGAGTACATTTCCAGTACTTCCTACTCTGCAAGTAGGAAGTAGTCAATAAACATTTGATGAGTTTCAAGATCACTACTGGGCGTAAACCCCAATAGCTCTCAGCCCCTGAATTAATTACTAATTATATCATCCTGTTCCCCTTCACATTCATCCATCGATAGCTACAGATGACATTCCTAACATGTTAGAAATCCAGTATAAGCAAAATATTCACAAAAAGGCAAAACAGCATTAAAAGTTAAACCATCAGTATCTGACATCAGGATAATGATAAGTGCTGGGACATGCCTACCAAATTTGAAAAGAAAGGAAATTTCGACAAAGTTTTCCAAAATAAGAATGAAGTCAGCATTCTAGACAAAAAAAAAAAAGTTTGTTTCTCAGACAGTGCTAGTCGTTAGGGTTAGCCACACAATCCAGAACAGGAAAATGCACAGAGACAGAAAGCTTATGAGTGGTTGCTAAGGTCTAAAAGGAGGAGAAAAGGAATGGGGCATAACTGCCAGTGAGTATGAGGTTTCCTTTTGTTGTGATGAACAAGTTCTGGATCTAATGCCACTGCATTGTACACTTTAAAATGCCTAAAATGGTGAATTTCATGTTACATAGGTTTTGTTGTTGTTGTTGTTGTTGTTGTTGTTGTTTTTACTACAGTTATTTAAAAAAATATTATCCATGGAACTGAGAATGAATTATTTTTAAGTTGAAGACACCAAACCCATTTCAGGGATAGTGTGGGAAAAAATAATAAATGGTGAGGCAAGAAGGGAGTATACATCTAAGAGTATCTAAGAGTATCTAGAAGAAACAGGGAGTGGGAACCTAGATTAAATGAAATCAAATTTCCATTAGACGTTTATGTGTTGCTGTGCAACCAAGATTTCAGTATTAAAAATACATATATATATATCCAAACATATGTAGTTCAGTAGACAGGGTCCTCAGGACTTGCAGCACATAATTAAATTAGCCATCAGATCAAGACACTGGCTAGCCATTTCCCTACCTTTTACATGTCAGTTTACCCTGGTAAAGAATAATAATCTCTTTGAAAGATAGAATTTACATAAGTGTATCCATTGTCTTGAATTCTAAAGCCAAGTTATGGCATTTAGGAGTCCATTCTTTTTTTTTTTTTTTTTTTTTTTTGGCATCCAGGTTTAGGAGTTTATTTCAAAGGGTGAGGACAGCAGGATGACTAAGGACTGGGTGTTATAGAAGGTACCCTCTGTCAGGAAGATCCCATTCTATTCGGTTGACCACAGAAGCAGAATTAATGGACTTGCAGCACCTCTGGGACTTTGTCTCTTCTATATCAGAATGGTTGTGTTCTGATGAGATTTCTCTCCCTGCCTTGGAGACAGCCACCATCTCACTGTGTGTTCACATGGCTTTCCTTGATGAGAGAGGGAAAGAGACAGAAAGAAAGAAAGAAAGAAAGAAAGAAAGAAAGAAAGAAAGAAAGAAAGAAAGAAAGAGAAGAAGAGAGAAAGAAAGAGAGAGAAGAGCTAGGAGTCCATTCTTAGTATAGCCTACAATACAATAGGATTGTAGCCCAGGGACATAGTAAATAATCAATTTAAATGATTTCTTCTGATATGTGTTTCCACCAATAAATATTTATCCCTGTTGGATGCTCCAACCTTGCTTTTTAAGAGCAAAACTCAATGAATTACGTAACTGGAGACTGTGCTAAGAACCCTGTGGCTATCCTATAAATATTAATAGAATCAAAATGCAAACATGGGGACTGAGAATGCCTAGAAGTAAGAAGTCCTTGCTGAATTAGGATCATCTTCAGTGCTACAATATAAGAAACATTACAGTCTAAAGAAGCCCCCTTCCTATGGAGATATCTTAACTCAGAGAAGCAGTCTTGGGATATTTTAGTTTTTGAGACCATCTGTCTCTTTGAATGAGTTTTATTCAAATGAATGAATTTAAGCTGAAGCTATAAAAATTGGTCAGCAGCAACTGATTATTTGGTCAACTAGCTTCTTCCTCTTTTCATTGTCTAGAACAATTTTGGTGCTTAAATGACTGAATAGAGTCATGATGTCACTGGGGCTTCCTCCCTCATTAGACTCATGAGGTCACTGAAGTCAGGGACGATGTCTTACTTATGCTTGTCATCCCAGGATCTGACTTCAGAGTCAGTTGGCATTAATAATTGTTTCTTAAGAAAGACAGGCTTCAAATAAGCAAAACTTGAATCAGCAAGTCTACCATGGCCACAGTGTTTAGTTTCTTACGGTATCTAAACCTGATGATAAGAAAAATGAGTATATTCCCTACGGATGTATCATAAAAACAGATCCTATCTGAGCTCCTAAAGAGTCCCAGGGTAATAAAGAAATGACCGATTAGGGGAATTCCATACATTTTATGGACTTTGTGATAGCTTTTCAGCCTCCATAAGTGCCAGTTTGCTTGATTTGCTTAGTATTCTTTAACCAAAATTGAACCATATCTCCTACCCAAAATCCACTCCAGAGAGAGAGACATTCTGTTTTATAGATAAACCGGTTGAAATATCATCTCAAACATCCACTCTGTTCCATCATGTTCCTTTACCATAACAGTAGTCATCCTTAATGAACAGGAGACAGAAGTTTTCAGTTGAGTGACACTCTGGATTCTGTCTTTTTTATGACCTACCGTAATGGAAGAAGCATAGACCAAGCCATTCTTATATTCCGGAGGTTTCTGACCATTTCAGATCCTCGCTTCTACCCCCACCATAAACTAAGCCCAGTACTGTGCTTTGAAGATCCCAGATTTCCCAAAGTGTATGTGTTAGTTGGGTTAAACAAAATGGTTTCTGATCAAGAGGGCTATAAAACTCAGTTGATAAGAGAAAAATGCAAGCTGGCCTCAACAGTATTTTGGAGCAATTAGCTGAAAAACAAGAAAATCAAGAAAAGTCTTCCTACAGAACAAGTTTACTCGGTACCTTTTTGTTTGTTCAGATTCCTGCTCAGAACAAAATAATAATAACAAAATCAGTCATGAAGATAATGGTAATACCACAAATAGCCTTTTTTGAGGGCCTACTCTGTGCCAGTCAGTATGATAAATATTTTATGTCTGTAATTACATTTAATTTCCACCTCAGCCTCACTAGGTAACTACTATTATTATCATCCCGATTTATGGTTGAGAAGACCAAGACAGAGAGAAATAGGTTAAATACCTTGTGGGAAGTTTATCCAGGCAGCCAATGGTGGAGGCAGAAGCCCACACTCTTAAGACCAGGCAGCTGCTCCCGGAGCTGTGGACACCCTGCTCCTTTTCAGCGTCTATCAGTCCTATTCTGTGTGAACATTATGCATTCGTGTGGCTTCGTATTAATCAAATAGATAAAGTTTCTACTTTGTGAAAGGCAGAAAAAATGTCTACAAAACTGGAACTGAGAAATGCTCCTGTCTATCTCTTCCTTTATTTTCTCCCCCCTTAGAAAGGCTAGACAACTTAGTAGCTGCAAAATACCGATGTCACTTGAAAGAAATTGCATCTTGTCCTGCTTGCTTCTTCTCCAATTTTGGGCTTCAACCACTTGGAAACTGGTATGAATGTGTGTAATGATGACCTCTGAATGATCACTGCGAAATGACTTTCCCCAGTAATGTTAGATTTATCTGATGATTTTAATACCCTTCATTCTAAAATGCTATTATCCTGAGTGCATGCAGGGGACAGTATACTTAGTCATGAGTGATGGATGAATTCATTATCTTCAGCCAATTTTAATGGGTCATCTAGAAAGGAAATCACCAGTCAGTTTTGGCTATGGAGCATTGCTACCTCACGTACCTTATTAAGCCAAATATAAAAATGGGTGGTTTTTCATTTTCCTGTCAGACAACAAAGGTCACTGATCACCAGCTTGAGAGACACTGAGGTTTATTTCTCTTAGGCCTGAAAAAATGGATAAGCATTGAAATTTTTATCTTCTTCCATTGCAAACTGAATATTTCAGAACCGTGAAAAGAGGTAAGGTGCTTTGCAGGAATTCAGAATGAGGAGGTTTCTCTGCATAGGAATAGAAGTTGACATTAATGAATTCCCTGAGTGACATCGTTAAGGTAATGGCACTACTGAATTGTAGGACTTCAGCCCCATCATTAAGAGCTGGAAGTAAACAGTGTCGGATTTAAGCACGTGTGCCCGTAAGTATCACAGGTACTCCGCTACCCACAGCTACGAGAAACTGAAAATATTTAACACACACAAAAGTATTGCTCTTCATGTCTCAACCTAGCTTTTCTGGTCTTGGTTGGAAAATCCTGACATCTTAACTCGTAAATTATCATCCTTCATTTGACTCATCAACTTGAACTTTTTCCTCTCAGACCTGGTTCTGAACATCCGACAATCAACAGCTGTTGACTATAGTAATGGCAAAGAGGTGTATATTTTAGGATCCATGTTTGCTACGAGCTAAGCCTTTCCTGCTGTTAGTCCCTGTTCGTGTAAGATTGACTTCACGCGATCGTAATGCATTTATATGCTGAATAATTATTTTGCTTTGTCTGAAACTGCCGTGACTAACAAATTTTCTGTTATCAAATTGTTGAATTCTACAATGAAGATGTTTAAAGAAAAAAGTTAAGGAGAGAGGCATGTTATAAATATTCGAATGCCAACATCTTATACCAAAATAACCTATAAAAGATATTGAGACTATACTGTAATTTCTGGGTAGAACTAAAATGGAAATAGCTGTCTGAATGCTCAGAAAATAACGTTACACTTTGATGATTGAGATTTGACCCAGTTCATCATTTTAACGTCCTTAATTAAGAAATGATCATTTTACTTTGTATTGTGGTTATTAGTTGTGTTTAGTAGAAAAAGCATTATTTCAAAAATAAAAAAAAAAATCTTGGTGAAACCTCAATAAATTAAATATGCAACAGCAGAGTTAATCTGTAGAAGTAGGATGTTTGGGGAAGAAGTCTTAGCCCAGCCACTCTGGTCGTTCTCTGTGGAGGTTCTCATGGACCTCTCTGGAAACATCAGGACTCCACAAAGTCTTTCTGAAATCAGGCCTAATCATCTTAAGGAATAGACCATAACTTGGAGGGGTTTTTTGCTCAATGATTCCTTCTAAAAGATAGTCCTTTAGGGACACTTGCCTGAAAAGTAAATGAATACCTCACTAGCATTTTTCTGTATATAACTAACCCATCTGCAGCTTTGAGACTTACAGGTTCTAGCTTTTAAATCCAGCTTAAAAAAAAAAAAAAAGTCATGAAATTTGTTCCAAAATGATAAAGTAGTAAGCAAATAATCAGAATTTAAAAGTTACATTTATTTCAGAAAGCATATTTCTTCCTGTTATATAGTAAAATAAATCTATGAAATGCATAATGACAATAATTTTCTATAAAAATTAACTGCACAAATGAATTTCGTTAGGTTTGGGTTTTTTTAACAACAGCCTAAACCATTACTATACAAATATTTGCCTATACTTTTAATTAAACATAATTATTTAAGAATTCCTTGAGAGTCTGTGTGATATTTCCTGTCAGTTTACAGGTGTGGGAATAATGTTCAAGGCGTTTCCCTGTGGTTACTTTATTTTTTTTTTAATTTTTATTTATTTATTTATTTTTTTATTTATTTTGAGAGAGCGCACAGTCAAGTGGTAGGGGAGTGGCTGAAGGAAGAGAGAGAGAATATTAAGCCCAGGAGCCCCACCTGACTGTGGTTACTTTAAAACTAAAATCAGGCAAATTCTTCCCCAGTAAAGAGGGACATGGTTACATTCTTTTCTCAGGGTTAACAAAGTTAGTGGAGACAGAGTAGCTTGCTTTTTGTTCAGTAGAAAAACATGCTCATTATCAAAACAGGGAAGCCTAGGTAAAGAATGAAAGTAATAGTACTAAAATGCTTTGAAATTTGTAAAAAGCTACAGAAATTAATTAGAATATGAATTTTTCCATGTCTGTCTCCATGTCTTCCATGAATTGAAACTATCATCTACAAACAATGATTTTCTCAGGAATATTGACTAATACAAAAACCCAAGTAAAGGCACATTTTATTTTTCAAACTTAGAGTTATCCAGAAGTATTGAAATATACCTCAGACCTTATTTCTAAAGTGGATAGAATACTGTCCATAATTTAAAAAGCATTGCCATATTATAACTTACTAAAATAAATTTTAACAGAAGTTACCAAGGATTTTAAACAGATGCAAGTTAGTTCTACCATATCCTATGTTTGTGAATATGGCCAAAAAAAATGCTTAGAGAAGATTTTAAGCGGTAGCAGATAACACAAGTCCATCTGCTTATGTCATCTGCTACTCTTTTTGTGACATGGTAAAGATTATAAAAGGAAAATCAAATTCACATAGCATTTATCTAAGAGGCTTCTATAACTGCATCCTTAATAAGGAATTTAATTTTTTTCTTTTAACTCTAGCAACTAATTAAAATAGTAAACTGATATTTTTAATATGTTCTTTGCTCAAAACAATATTTTTGTTATTCACCAACCCAATTTGATATGTTCAAATTAGTTTTTTCTTAACAGATCTCTGCCTATCACTCTGTGGAAATACCTAAGAACACATTTGTTTGAATTAGCCCTCTATTTTTAGTTATTTTTAAATTGTGTGTTAGTGTTCAGCAGCATACACATGATCTAACAATAGGAAGTCAGAGTTCTCACCACGCTAACTTACGTTCTTACCACCTTGTTCATCCACTGTAGCACCTTCCTAACTGCTGTCCCAGACTACAACCCTCCGACTCCAATCCAAGCCCAAGTTCACCCGAGACTTTTTGTAAGGTGGATATTTTGACCACTAGGAGGAGCACAACATTCTCTGTCCCTCCCCACAAGTCCTCTCTCAGGGGGATCTGAGTCAACCTCAGACTCCTTGGACAATAACGGAGATGAAATGTGACATAACGCAGGCTGGAAGAGGTCAGTGGTCTGGAGGCAGTGTGGGGCCACCCTCTCTCTGACGAGCTTTGTCAGAGTGCTTATTCCCCGGATAGATAAGGGTCGAGAGCACCTTCCTATTGGGAAGGGGCGTCCCATCTATTGGGAGCTGTGGGACAACTCCAGTGAAATCCCTCCAGGCTTTAAAGTGTGCTTTTCTTTGGGATGTCCTTCTTCCTTTGTCTACCTTTCTTCTTCTTCCCTCTGCCTACTCTACTTCCTCTTCTCTTCCTCTCCCTCCTTTTCCTTCTTTTGCTCGTTCATCCATTTATTCATTATTCAACAAATATCCATAGTGAATGCCAGTGCTGTGCCAGGCAGTGTTTAGGAACAAATATAAGGTGGTTCACAAGACACTTGTGGTCACTTCTCTCGTGGAGCTTTTGGTGGATCAAGCAATGTAGATATTAAACAAATCATTTGGGGCGCAGGTGGCTCCGTTGTTCCGCATCTGCTCTCAGCTCAGTTCATGGTCCCTTGGTACTGGGATTGAGCCCCACATCAGGCTCTTTGCTCAGCGGGAAGCCTGCTTCTCCCTCTCCCACTCCCCCTGCTTGTGTTCTCTCTCTGGCTGGATCTCTCTGTCAAATAAATAAATAAAATCTTTTTTTAAAAATCATTTAAACTGTGATGGTGTAAGGAAGGAGGGAGAGCAGAATGTGATGGGAGCAATGACAAAGGCCCTTCTGGAGTCCGTAGAAAGGAAAGGCCACTTGGAAGAACTGATTTCTCAGCTGAAATCTGAAAGAAAGATTAACGAGAGGATTTGGTAGGAGTGCGGAGCGAGGGGGAGAAGGAATGTTGAAGCAGAGGAATATGCTGAAAATTCCAAAAGAGGGAGAAGAAAAGAAGGGAAGGGAAAAAGCAAAGGCTGATGGATGTCAAGAACTGAAGAAGTTCAACCCAGCAAGAATAGTGAGTGAGGGAGTAAGGAGCAAGAAGTGTCAAGGGCAGAGCAAAATAACTAATTGTGCGAGGTCCTGCTAACGAGCAAAGAGTAGTCTCCGGAACAACAATAGAGAGCATGGGCTTATCCAGGAGAGGAACGCCTCTGCCACTGTGACAGAAGGGAAGGAAGAAAGGACCGTTTGTGGCTTTGGTGGTAGAAAGCTCAGGGAGCGCCTCTCGGAGGACTTACTTTTTTCTGTGAAGCAGGGAGTGAGTTCATTTGCTGCAAGAAGGGGGCGGAGATTTGAAATTTGATTAGGAAATACATTAAGGTTACCAGGCCGGGTTGAGGGCCCAGGTGAAGTGATGACTGTGAGTTTATAATGGTATCCGTCTTCTCAGTTATGTAATTTTCTCCAACAAGTCTTATCAAGCAGAATAATGACTTAGGGTAAAAGTTGATTCATTCAGGAATGATGGCTGGCCGGATAATGTGATGAAAAAGGCCAGAGCTACAGGCCGGAGACTTGTTGAAATAATGGTCAAGATAATTTACCATCAAACCCAAGGAGAAACAGCTAGAAGGGGCTGATGGACAGGGCGTATGCAAAACTATCAACTGACTGAAGAACTAGCAATTCTAAACAAACAATTCTTACTCCCTAGAAATAAGCTCTCCTCGGCCAGGGGGAGCCATAAAGCAAACAAATAAACAAGGAAGCCATGATAATTAAAATGTGGTGAAATGTTAGAGTGCCAGGGTTGCTCTTCCATACTAGATAGGGTGTCTCAGGAGACCCCATTTAAGTTGAAATCTGGATAGGAAACATTCAGTTTTAATATGTGGAAGGAAAGAGCAATCCAGAAAGATGAGAGCAAACCCAGCTGTACTAAGGTGGGAATGAACTTGGAATGGTAAGAAGCCCATAACACTATGGTGCGTGAATTCCAAGCAACATAAGCCACATTGTGTACAGCTTAACAGAAAAAGACAAGGAGTTTGCTCTTCCTTTTAATTCAAAAGACTAAGGGACAGGAGTGGTCTGCTTTGTGCTTTAAAGGTTGATTATTGTAGCTCTGTGTAGACTGAACAAGAAGAGCTGGGGAGGGGGAAATAAGGTGGTTGTCATCTCCACGGATCCAGAGAGAAGCTCACATTCCAGGAGCTAGCATAGTCTGAAAGCTAATAATGAAAAGGTGAGACTTAGGGTATGTTTTGATGGTTTGGTTGTGGGGAACAAGAAAAAGAGGATACAAGCTTGGAACTGAGGTAACTGAAGGAAAAGTGGGGTCCTTTTCTACGGATGAAAGATCAAGTAGCAACAGGTTTAAGGACAGAAGTAATAAATTCAGTTGACAATATTAAGTTTGAGTTGTTAGGTCTCTAAATGAATATCCGTTTGGAGCAGAACAAATAAGTTGACATTCTTGTCAGGACCGCAGATACAAATTTGGAAATCATCGGCACAGAAATGTGAGAGGAGGCAATAAGGACTAGCAAGAGGGATGAGTAGCTGAAGGGAAGTTGAGTTCTTTGGACACGGAAAGGTCGTTGAACGGAGGGACCATGATCTGCACATTCCGCCCACTTGTGTGGGCTATCAAAGTTGCTGTGCTCAGGAGAACCAGGCTTTCCTGTTAAGACTAAAAACCAGTGGAGACTTGAGAAGGACAAAATTGGTGGAGAGTTTGGCCTGTGAGGTAGGGAGAAAAAGGAGAGTTTTCTTGCAAGCTTAATGTAGAAATAGGGAGAAGCTTCCATGTTAAACGAAGAAAGGAAATCTAGAATATGAAGAGTGGTGGCAGGAGTTCTGACACTTACCTGAATCCCTGGAGAGCTTAGCTCTGCCATGGAGGGCTGTGGTAAGTGTATCCTTTTCCTTATACCTTATGGCAGGATCAGCAAACTATACTTGCTGGCCATATCCTACCCACCACTTATTTTTGTAAATCAAGTTCTAATGGAATACAGTCATGCCCCTTTGTTTAAATATTACCAATGGCTGCTTTCACACTACAATAGCCAAGTTGAATAGTTGTGACAAAAACCATGTAGCCCACAAAGCTAGAAATATTTATTATTTGGCCCTTAACAGAAAAAGTTTACTGACACCTAATCAATGGGACTATAAAGTAGGAACAATGACCAGGGAAATCAAGTGTAAACCTTATCACCTAAGACATAGATGAAGTGCTTCCTGTGGCCTTTCAATAAATAGACTAAGAAAGATTATGCAAGTAATCACATGCCCTAGACGAAAGCTCATATAACATGATGCTCTATTGTCGAGAACTTTCCATTACACATTTCCTCAAAAAAGCCCTGATCTTTCTCATCGTCTGTGGAGGAAAACAGGGCTTGGGTTATTCCTTGGAACAAGACTGTGCAACCATTGGTCTCAATGCTAACTGCACAGAAGTTCAGTTGTCACTATTAGCAATGTAATCCTCTTGGTACTTGGTAGAAAACGGTGCCATTTGTATGTCTTGGTCAAACAAGAAGAATCTCACCACAGAGTTCCTGGGATCCAATTCAGTTCAGCTGTTTTTAATTTATAAGCACAGAGCTATTGCCCAAAAGCAAAAACATACTGCCCATGTGGCTGGACTGGTCTGAGTTCGAACACCAGTGTGGCAAAGACAGTAAGGCTCCGACGTGGTTGGGACTATAGATGAACAGCATGGACCCAATGTTGCACTGTAGGGTAGAGTGGGAATTGTAGCACACTGAAGAACTCTGGCTCTACTTAACTTCAGCTTTGTAGTCATACAGGAAAAATAATTGAGCCCCCAAAACTGATTATTCAAAAGCAGTCATAAATTTGGATTTGACGTTAAATTTCTGGTTCCTTTTGATCACCATCATTGCCAAACAAAACCTCTCAACTCTGGCCCAAACACTGCTCATTGTAATCCAGTTTCTGGAAGAAATCAAAGAAGCCGGTCAGCTTGTCGTTGGTACAGAATTAAGACCCGAGTCTCAAAAGCAGTCTCTGTTGTGTGTATGTGTGGAATACTTCAGCTCACCAGGAAACAACCCAGGTGTTCGAATCCTAAATCCTGGTCCAGTCCTAGTCCTTTTCATAGCTTTGCTCTTGGGCTTGGGCAGCTGGACTCCACCCGGTACTAGTCATGCCTTTTTACTGAGAGCCTGAAGGAGAAAGCACAAGCTGGTGCTCAGCATTTCCAAATCTGTGAACCCCCTCTGCTCTCACATTTTTAGGGGAAGGACTTTAGATGAAAAAGGCAAGCCAAATCCTTTAGCATGATATACAAGCTCTTCTATAATTTAATTTTAACAAACTTTCAAGCCTATCTTCATTCAATTCTTCTATACTCCACTCTACTGGAATGCTTATTATACTCAAATATATTATACATCCTAATTTCTGTATCAGCCTCCCTTTACCTGAGTCAGTAGTTATATCTTTTCTTGTGTGACCTTTTCAACTATATTGTTTGTTGCCTCATATTTTGCCTTTCTTGATAATGTTTTTAATTTTCCTTGAGTATATTTGATTTTGTCATCAGTGTGTTAGGCTAGTGCTCCAGAATAAGATGTCAAGATGAGATTAAATGTGCAAAGATTTTTACTGGGGGAAGTACCTGTGAAAGAAAACAGGGAGCTAGCTGGAGAAGGTCGGGAGAACCATCCAAATGCAAAGGAAGTCTTAAGGAGAACAGGAAGAAAGGTTGGGTGGGAGCCTCCTAGATTACCTTGTTGTCAAAGGAAGTCCTGTGATTCTCAAGGGCAGAGTGGAGCATGGGAGTCCCTAGGATAGACCTACCTCAGTATCTCCGCCATACTCAGCCGTTGGGTGGGAACAGCCTCTAGGAAACATGGTCTTAGGCAAACATGGCAGTGATGAACTTCCGAGCCCAGCCCCAGAGGTGCTTGGTTGACTCTGCTCCCTGAATCTGCAAACCGAGATGCACATTCTCATGGCTGCACTTAAATGTATAATAACCTCTTCAAAGGGAGAAAGTATTTTTAACATATTTATTTTTTCTCCTACAGCAATTAACAAAGCGCCTTGTTCAATAAAAACATACATATGTACATACATTACCATAAATTCATACCTACATACATACATGAGATCCCTAGGTAATAGACCATAGAAGCGTGTAGGTTTAGGTCCGACTCAATTGTGTGCTCATGTCTTAAAATGGAAAAATATAGCAGTATGGCTATACTCCCTCTATTAATAAAGCTACTTGACTAATCTAATATTAACTCATTTTGTTTCTCTAAATTTTTCCGTATTTCTTTGTCTTTGAGAAATCCACAAACAAAACAAGCAGCAACAAGCATTACAGCTGTACTGGCCAAAAGGTATGGTGGCTTGAAAGAATTATTCCCTCTACGACCCAGCATACCATGATATATGTACCCAGCATACCATGATATATCCTTAAGGAGCAATGGAACCCAAAAGAAGACTAGCACTTACTTGAAGGATTTCAGGAAAATGCACATACATAGTATTTTAAGTGCTCCCTCTTTTTAATTTTCTTGTGTTCCTTATTTTTTACTTAATCTGCATATAGATGTCATGACAATATACTTAGATTCTTCCTGCGTACTTCCCACACTTTCATTAAACTAATTATCTTGAAATATAATTAGCTAATTACTGAGAAAGGTAGATAATGATAGTGAATGGAATGTAAGATAAGCGTTAATGAACAACAACACGATCCAAATATTCCAGTCAGGGAGAAGACATTCAGGGTTGGCAGCGAGACAAGGAATAGTCAATAACCTTTTGATCAGTTGCACTTGAATCAGAACTAACAATGCTACACTGTGTTATTGCAACTGGGTAGGAATCCAAGTCCTCAATTTTTAAATCCTAACAAAGCCCCTTTACATTTCAGTGATACTGAATGATGTACTGAAGTACCCGAATGCAGACCAATTGCAATTTGTCAACCAGACTTTTCAGTCTTTCTCTTTTTTGCCTTTTTAGAAAGCATTATGTGGAGAAGATTTGTTTTCATTGGTAGCTATTGTCAAGCCACAGAATTTATTATAATTAAGTTACAACATGTTTTGGGAGGGCCAATATTCTAAATTTAAAATGTTCACAATAAGGTAAGGGCATATTTATTTAAAATATTTTTTTTTAAAAAACAGGTTGAAAATAGATTTTTAATTAACTGGCTCTGGATCAGAGCACTTTTCAAATGAAAATACAATAAGGCATCTAATCAGATAAGTTATTTACCCAGAATAATTGGATCCATGCTATAGCAAAGTCCTTTAAAATGTGGCTTTGTTTCAGTGTTTTTCAGATATTTCAGTGTGTTCAACTGTCTACAGCAGAGAACTATTGTAACATGTATCGTAAAATCCCTGTATGAACCAACAGCCTCATATGAGAAAAAGCATGCCAAGGCCAAAACCAACCAAGAGACTTCATCTCCTCTAATCATTGGATTGGTCGTAGGAGTAGTAAAAACCCCCAAACTTGCTGCACAATGTGTTTATCATATCACTTCAGAGTAGTTTACTTGCACAAATTCCCCATTAGAGTGTGAGCTCATTTGAGGACAGTTAGCCTACCTCACCTTTCATCCCCTCATCTAATCCCTAATAAGCCCTCAATAGATGTTAGTTGATTTAAATTGCAAAGAGTGAAGAAGACTAAGACTAATTTAATTCACTATATTATTTATTTATGCTGAACACAGAGCTGGCTACAAATGAAAGAGAAACCCTAAGTATCATCTGGGAATGTATAATCTTCTTGGAAAGATAAGACAGCCACCCATGAAACATCTACCCCCCAATAAGGTGCTTTATAAGCTGCATGTGTTAATGACTGGTTCTCATAGAAGGTGCTGACAGAGATGAGAGAACAGAGGCATCTTCATAAGGCAGAGTGACCAGCAAGCACAAACACCATCATAAGGAAAGGAAAGGGGAAAGAGAGGGAGAACATCTAGTAGGTAGAAGACGGTGAGTAATGTGTTCACAGCACAGTTGGGAAATGGGTCTGTCTGGAGTGGATGATTCATGATGGGGAGAAAAAGGGGAAGGGTATGGAGGTAAGGTGAGAAATCAAAATCCCAGAAGCCATTCTGAGAAGTCTGAAACATGTCATGGAAACATGTCTTAGAAAGCACTAAAACTAAATCAGGAGATCTTGTCCTAGGCCTAACTTTGCCTCTTGCTTGCTCTGTCATTGAGTAAGTTAGTGTACCTCTCTGGCTTCAGTTTCCTTGTGCATGAAGTGAGAGATGCCAAAAGACCATGACAGCGCCAAGGTCTTGGCAAGACAGGATCCTGTGGAGAGAAACTATGAGTGAGGGAATAGCATGAAGGAAGAAGAGTTTGGGCAAGATGGGTCTGGAAGTAGTGCACAGAAGTAGGCTTGGAGGTAGCCAAGTAAACGTGTGCAGTACCAACCAGTTACTGGAGGATGTACTGTTGGAGTAAGGGACTGCCAAAGGAAATGGGAAGATAGGGGAAATTTAGAAGGTATTAGCAATCAGACTTAGAGACTTGTAGAAGTCTTGACTCACATGTAATGCCATTATTTTGAACTTAAGTGATTGGATAAGAGTCGAATTAGAATAAAACTATATTAAGGATAAAGCCAGTGTGAGACAAAACCAAATAAAAGCCTATGTTAGGGGGTGCCTGGGTGACTATCAGTTAAGGGGCATGCTCTCGATTTCAGCTCAGGTCGTGAGATCAAGCCCCATGTCAGGCTCCACACTGGGCATGGAGTCTGCTTAAGATTCTCTCTCCCTCCCTCTTTCTCACCCCCAGCCCCACCTCCAGCCCCCATATGCACACATGCTCTCGCTTTCTCTAAAAAAAAAAGAAAAAAAATGTTCTTCTTTTGGCTTTATCCACCCTAAATTCCTTCCCTCCACTGCAAGAACTGCCCTTTAGTTTCATCCTTAGGGTCTACATCAAGGATTCCTAGAGTCTGAACTTGCTCAGGACCCTTAATATTTACTGCTCTATAATCAAAAAGGCATACTGGGTACTTGATCATCACAACAACTTTGGAGGTATTCATTTTCTCTTGCTCTGTGTGACAAACTACCACAAACCCAAAAAATAGTACCCAGGTATTCGCTCACAATTCTGTAGGTCTTAAGTTTGGCCAAAGCATGGCTGAGGTCTATGCTCATGGTCTCACAAATCTCGAATCAAGACTATGACCACCTGAATACCCTTTTCCACACTCATTCGGGATTCTTGGAGAATTCAAGTCCTTGTGATTACAGGACCGAGGCCCACATTTCCATGCTGGCTGTCAGCCAAGGATCACTCTCAGCTCCTCAAGGCCACCTCTGCTCCCAGAGGCTACACACATTTCAAGCCATGTGGCTTCTTCCATCTTCAAAGCCGGGCATGGAGAATCTCCCTCATATCCAATCTCTCTTCCACTTGGTTCTGACTTTGTTTCTGACCCTTACCCAGATTCAGATGGCTCATGTGATTAGCTTCTCAAATGAAATCAGAAGTCCTTGTTGGGTTTTGTAAGGTCCTTTATTTTCTGACACCAGGTTTCCCTTCCAGCCACACTTCGAATCACATTCTGCTTCTCCCATTCACTCACTCCATTTGTGTTCCTGGAACATGCAAACAAACTTCTGATTCATGCTTCTTGCATTAACGGTCCTCTGAAGGAAATGTTCTGCCTCAAAAACAAAACAAAAACAAACTACACAGAAACTTCCCCCACATCACCTCAGTTGTATCTCCTCTGAAGGGCCTTCCTGGAACCACCTTGAGCACTCTTCATCACTTTTATCTGCTTCATTTTTATCAGTTATGTATTCATTAGTATCTTTGACTCTGTTTTTAGCATATCTTTAATTTTGTCTTCACTTGTTTACTTATGTATTTATTTGTTGACTTGCCTGTCTTCATTCCAGTGAAATAGAAACTCCATGAAGGCAGGGGGATTTGTCTGTTATGTTCCCTCTCTTGTGTTTAGCATAGTTTTTGACGCCTAATAAGTATCCCAATATATTTGCAAGGTAAATGATGTAAGTGTTTCTCTTTCATCCTTCAATCATTTATTCGAATAAGCTCTCATTTGCGCAGTAAACACCATGTGATCATGATGCAACAGTCTCTGTGCCAGACGCTGGGTATATAAGAGTAAATACAATACATGTGGTTCTTGCCCTTTTGAAATTTAAGGAGTGGGGAGTCTGGGTGGCTCAGTTGGTTAAGCATCTGCCATCAGGCCAGGTCATGATCCTGGGGTCCTGGGCTTGAGCCCGGCATTGGGCTCCCTGCTCAGCATGGAGCTTGCTTTTCCCTCTTCTTCTCTCTCTGTCCCATGAATGGATAAATAAAGTCTTTTTTAAAAAAACTTAAAGAATGATAAAAGACATAGACAAACAAACAAAAAATGGCACAAAGAGCCAACACAGTATGTTTTAGGAACACAAAAGGGCCAAATCTCTTTAAAGAACAAAGAATTACCAGAAAAATTGAGATCTGAGGGAACTGTTAAAGTTAAGGGTTGGAATTAGGTTGGGGTGATGATAAAGATTGGTTTTCCACTTGTGTAGACAAAATGGAAACATTCAAACAGACTGGTTTTTAATGGCCTCAAATTTTACTTAATAACTAATTTAATCCCCAAATTATTGCCCCAATCAAGATAAGTATATGTTTTTATTTGGTAATCTCAGTTGCTACTTCAAATCAAAGACATTTGGATTTTTTTAAAGAAAAAATATCAAAAAAGAAACAACTCCCATATGAGCTATTTTTTCCTTTGAATTATAACATCATGCACTACCAAATCCAAATAATGCAATAGATAGTTACCAAGGATATATCATTTGCATAAAGGTAAGTAAGTAAGTATACCATTCCCCCAGGAATGTATAATTTTTTACAGAATGTGAGTCTATATGCACCTAATTAAAATGCAAAATGAGCAATGAAAAAAATACTTTAGGAGTGATTCAAAATCCTTTGAAAGTAGAGAAGACAAGAAATAACATTATTTGCTTGACTAAATGAGTTTACCACATATGCAAATAAAGAAAAATCTAATTGCTAAAGCCTTCAGAATAAAAGAATTTTTTAAATATCTAGAAGTCATTAGTGACTCACAGCAAAAAAAAAAAAAGTATATATTCATATAGATAGTTGTTGTTGTTGTTGTTTTTCCCCAAAAGAAAGTTTAAGAATGTAAAAAAGAATTAAGGAAAAGATCAGACAAGAAGCTTTGTCTCATCTCATCTGAAATTGAAGGTGAATTTTCAATAATGAGGATAAAAAATATCATCTTGTTTATATTTTAAGCTAAAATGAAGAGTGAATTATTAATCTTCACCTATAACTATCAAAGGATTATCCCAGGTTATGTGGACATTCTCACATAAGATCCAGAGCTCTCCCATTTGTTGTTTATATATTCCCCAACAAAATATATTCAGAATAATCAAAAAACTTGAAGGAAAATAAATTTCCCTGATAGATTCCTTACCATTGGCAAGCATGTTTTAGAACGCAATTCCTCTATTATCTTTCCTTATCACAGTAATATGAAAATTAGAATCCTATCCATATTTAGTAAAATAGAACTTTCGTAGTGCTGCATATAATTTCTTGGAAGATTTTAGCAGGAAAATATTCTTTATTTCCAGTAACAGTTATATGAAAATTATAGTAGCAGTTCTTTGCTTGATTCCTTATAACATAGTGCCATCTAGAGATTAAAGCTGATGTTGCTACAAACTACATTAACTACAACTTAGCTTCCAAATTATAACATCATATTTTATGACTAATAAGTCCAGTGGGAGGAACTGTAGTAGGGGATATCTATATGAAGTACACTTGAAATAAATTAATGAGCACATACATGAGTGAATTTACATCTAATATATCAACATCTGATCATCACATTGTGTGGCTTCTCCTTTGGGAAGTATTCTATTCATTCCTGTGCTAATATGTCTAGTAGTTTAGTGACACACCACAGTCTTGAGGGAAGTGAGATGGAGGCATAAGAATGTATATTTGATTAGATTTGCTAAAGAAGCTTAACCAAATTTCCATGATGAAGCAAGACAGTTATTGTCATAAATATGACGTATGTTTTAAGTGCCTGCCTATTAAGAGCATGTGTGTAAGTTTCCTGAGGGCTGCTATAACGAATCACCGTACATTTCGTGGCTGAAAATAAACAAAGTTTATTCTGTCATAGTTCTGCAACCTATAAGTCTGAAGTCTAGGTGTAGGGGGGCTGCACTCCTTCTAGGGACTCTAGGGGAGACTCTCCTTGCTCCCATATTTCTTGTGGATATTGGCATTCCTCGAATTCCTTGGCTTGTGGCCACATCGCTCCAATTTCTCTCTTGATCTTCCCATCACCTCCTCTCTGTGTCTAGCTATGACCTCATCACTTCATAATTGAGGAAGCGGCCCATATGCACAGATCGAAAATTATCCAGATCAGAGTTTCTCAACATAGATAATGACATTTGGGCCAAATAATTCCTTATTGTGAGAGATGTCCAAAGCAATTTAGAATATCCCTGACCTCTACCCATTAGACGTCAGTGGCATCTGCCTCTTAACTGTGACTTAGAGCCTGCTGAATCAGACTGCAGATTCTGGAAGGGCCCAGTAAGCTGGCTCTAGCCCATCACAGCCAGAATCCGTCTATAGTCTTGCTGGTCCAGGGACCATGCAGGAGATGCTCACATATTCTTTTTTTTTTTTTTTTTTTTTTAAAGATTTTATTTATTTATTCGACAGAGAGAAATCACAAGTAGGCAGAGAGGCAGGCAGAGAGAGCGAGAGGAGGAAGCAGGCTCCCTGCTGAGCAGAGAGCCCGATGCGGGACTCGATCCCAGGACCCCGAGATCATGACCTGAGCCGAAGGCAGCGGCTTAACCACTGAGCCACCCAGGCGCCCCTGCTCACATATTCTTGATCCCAGCTACAACCCTGGAAACAGCTCTGTACCACTGAGGACTGAGCCATAGCCCCCTTTGGCTTGATCCTGTTGCTACCATCATACACCAAGGGACCTGGGAACAGTCAGGCCCACCCATGCATCGGGTAATAGGAATTCAGAACCTGGTCCCAGCTGTGGACCCTCAACTGGCACATGAAATAGCTCCATGCCCTGTCAGCCATGGTCTGAGAGCCCCTGAAGGTAAACCTGGAAAACTTGGAGAGATTAGAGGTCTCTCTGAAAGGACCTGTAACTGGGCTCTTATCCCAGCCACAGTATGCGAATGGTCTTACTTGCACAGAAATGGTGCAGGAGACGTTCTTCTCTCTGCCCCTGGAGAAGCTAAAAGGGCCATTTATACATGGCTCAAGCCTTCTCCCAGTCACGGTCTGCCAGTAATCTTGAGCATCCATGGTCCCAGTGGGACACATTTCCATCTGCATCCCCAGAGATCCTGAAAGACCATCCAAACCCATCACAGTCACACAGTTTACTAGCAGGCCTACCAGCCCAGACACCCAATAGAAGACATTCTTGTCTGCATTCCCAGAAATCTTAAAAGGACCCTATCCTCAGCTGTAGCCTCTCCAGCTGCAGTCTAGTCCAATCCATCCACGGACCTGGCAAAAGACTCCCATTCATGTCTCCAGAGCTAGATCTGCAGATGTCAGTTTTGTTCATTGTTTTCGTTGTTGTTGTTAATTCTTTTCGCAGAAGTAGACAATGTGTCACAATGTCACATTCTGTTTTTTGCATATGACACCAAAAGCACAGGCAATAAGAGCAAAAAATTATAAAGTGAGTCTACATCAAACGAAAAAGCTTCTGTACAACCAAAGGAAAAGTTAACAGAATGAAGCAGAAACCTATGGAATGGGAGAAGCACTTGCAAAGTATCAGATAAGGGGCAAATATCCAAAATACGTTGAGGAATTCACAACTCTGTAGCAAATCATCATCATCATCCAGTTAAAAACAGGCAGAGGACATGAGTAGGTATTTTTTCCAGAGAAGATATAACAGTCTAGGTATGTATGCAAAGGCACTGATTATAAATTACGATCTGGAAGAGATACTTGTATGCCCATGTTTTACAGCAGTATTCACAGTAGCCAAGGTACAGAAACAATCTCAGTGTCCATCAGTGGATGCATAAATAAAGAAAATGTGATACTATAGAGAGAGAATGGAATGTTATTCAGCCATGAGAAAAATGAAATTCTGCCATTTGCAAGAACATGGATGGACCCTGAAAGCATTACGTGGAGTGAATTAAGTCAGACAGAGAAAGATAAATCTGTATAATGTCACATTTGAAATATAAAAAAAAAAATAGCCAAACTCGCAGAAACAGAGAATAAAATGGCAGTTGCCACGGGTAGGCATGGGGGAAATGGAGAAATGTTGGTCAAAGAGTACAAAGGGCATGCCCATTCATTCATAGGATGAGTAATTTCTGGGGATCTACTTAATATTCTGTAACCTTACAGTCGTGAACAGTAATGTATTATTTACTTAAAAATTGCTGAGAGAGTAGATCTTAAATATTCTCCCCCCACACATATACAAAATTGTAATTATATAAAAATATGGATATCTTCATTAATTAGCCTTATGGTTATCAACCTTACTGACTCATTTTGTAATACATACATGTATCAAATCATCATGTTGTATGCCTTAAGCCTACCTAATGGTATATGTCAGTATATAGCTCATATAGCTAGAAGTGGGCAGGAACAAGTTGTCCAGATGATTATTACAAACACTATGAGCTGAAATTTAGAGGAGGAAGAAATCAAAACAGACTGGATTATTAAAGAAGATTTCATGGAAGAAATGAAAAGTGAACTATTCACTGGATAAAAAATAGCACTTGGAATTGTGAAAGAGATGTGGAAAACATTACTGGCTAAGGTACTCTTACTAAGAGGCACTGTGAGCTTGTTAAGACTAAAGGCCTTACCACACTCATCTTTATGTGCAGTTCCTAGCACAGCTCCTGGCATAAAGCAACTCTCAAAAACGTCTGTTACGTCAATGAAGTCAATGATGTTAAATTAATAGATCGCAATCAGAAGTGGAGGGTCTTTGATAATAAACTAGGGAATCTCACATTTGTTTTATTGGTTATGGGGAAATCTTGAAGGGTTGCGAGTAGGAAAGATAAACTGAATATAGAAAGCAGGGGCATATAAAAAAAATATTGGAGAGGCCAGATATAAGATCAAGCTAAGAAATTATTCGAATAGTTTTGCTATGAAGTAATGACTTAGAGACCAAGATAATGACAATGGGAATTAAACTGAGGTATTGATGACGGGAAAAAAATAATGGTCACATTTTCTTATTATTGTATTTGGATAAGTTGGAGAAAAAGGCATAAAGGAAAACGTTCAAGTCAGAGCAACTAAGACAATAGGTTTTGCTCACTTGAGGAAAATAGGGAAGTAGAGAGAGGGAGACAGATGAAGAGCATGAGATGAAGATGCACATCCTGGGGTGCCTGGGTGGCTCAGTGGGTTAAAGCCTCTGCCTTCAGCTCAGGTCATGATCCTAGAGTCCTGGGATCGAGCCCTGCATTGGGCTCTCTGCTCAGCAGGGACCCTGTTTCCTCCTCTCTCTCTTTATGTCTGCCTCTCTGCCTACTTTGTGATCTCTGTCAAATAAATAAATAAAATCCTTAAAAAAAAAAAAAAAGATGCACATCCAAGAACAGCTGTTCACTGAGACGCAGGACAGATTGCTTTTAGGCTTAGGGTAATCTTCGAAAAAAGTAACTATAGTGGAGAATGGAGTTAAATAAATCTGAGATAATTCATGATCAATTTTAAGAATTCCTTACTAGATATTAATTTCCTTAGAAATTCTCTAGATCTTTTGGACCCGTGAAAAAAAAATTTATTTTTGCAAAGACTTCTAGCAGTTAGAGTTCAAAATCATAAGTTCTGTTTTTCCTCAATGACTCTCAGACTAAAAGGATAGGCAATTCCAGATTGCTGCATCATTCACACTCTAACATGCCAGCCACCCTTTCCTCTGGATATGTTGATGTTCAGGACACAGAAAAGTTCAAATCAACAATTATTTTAACATGAAAAACAAGTTTGAGGAAAAAGTGTCTATAAAAGAGAAAAAATTTTAATTCATTGAACAACTGGATTTTTTTTTCATTTTTGCCAATAGTTTATGCAATCTGATTACTGAAGACATATAAAAATAACTGTATATTTATTTTATTTTTTCATTTTCTATTTTGTAATTTTTAGATTATCATCCTTTATAAGCATTTTAATGTTTTCAGTTACCGTATGTATTTTTTTGAGAGCGGAACATCATAATTAAAAAAATAAATACATTTTAAAAAATGATCACTAGGTTAGGAATTAGTGAATGGAGAACACAGGCAATTCAAACTCCAAATCTGCTTTAAAAAAATGGAGATTTTCTTCTATATAGGAGATTACTTAATTATCTGTTTAGAAGTAGTTTTAAAATCATAACTTGGTCCATCTGTGTTGTCATCAAATGACAACATTTCATTCTTTTTATGGCTGAGTAATATTTCATTGTATATTTCTAACACATCTTCTTTATCCTTCCTCTATCCATAGACATTTAGGTTCATTCCGTATCTTGACTATCGTAAATAATGCTGCAGTGAACACAGGGAGGCACATATCTCTTCACACTGGTGTTTTCATTTTCTTTGGATAAATATACAGAAGTGAAATTGCTGAATGGTATGGTAGTTTTATTTTTAATTTTTTTCATTTTTATTTTTGGGGGAGGGAAGAGTGGGCGGGAGAGAAAATCCCAAGTAGGCACCACAGCCAGCACAGAGCCCGATAGGGGGCTTGATCTTACAACCCTGAGATTACGAGCTGAGCCAAAATCAAGAGTTAGACACAACCAACTGAACCACCCAGGAGCCCCAACTATTTTTAATTTGGGGGGGGTAAGTCCATATTTTCATTGTGGCTGAACCAGGTTATATTTAAAAATTTTGTATCGTGGCAGATGGTAACTAGACATATCATGGGGACCACTTTGTAATGCATAAAAATATTGAATCAGTATGATACATGCCTGAAACTAATAGAATATTATATATCAGTTATACTTCAGTTTTAATAGTCAATACTAGTCAATAAGTGAGTACATACACACTGAATTCTGGTGTTCTGGTTTGGAGAACAATTTTTTAAGAAGAATCAACTATCAAAATCAGAGCTAAAGCCATTATTTTGTTCAAGTTTCTAATTAAATTTACTGTGTTTATTTGTGAAAGAAAAAATACATATGTTGTTAAAATCTGACCCAGATAGCAATATAAAATAAGATGAGAATTAAGATGGACTGAAAATAACTTTACATTTAGATCTCCCTCCCCTCAAAAACTAACTAAATAAAAAGTTTTTTTTTTAAAGGGAGCAGTGTTTCTTATAAATGTCCTTTAATTACATACTAAAGACAATTTCCCTCAAGAGCCATGCATTTGTCCAATAATTTAATTTAAAAAGTGCAGTAAAAAATGTCATTGATCTCACCACCCTTTTGAAAAGTTTATCTGAATTTCAGTCATCACAAATGGACCCCATTTCTAATGCCAGGCTTCACTGGGAGCCAAAATATGTACAAGCCTGGAAAGACAGCTGACTCGAGGTCTTGCAGTGTTTTGGTTCATTATTACAGGAGGCTTCCATTTTGTCTGAAGTCCTCTGGATTTTTTGCTTCAGAGCTATACTCCACAGTTAGGTTTAGGATGGGAGAAGACATCCTTTTCTTCTGTAGAGTGAAAGAAGGGTTGTTGTGAACTCGGGCACGTTCTTGGGCAGACTAATTTCATGAACCAATACCCAAACTTAAAAATGTGAAAAGTGATTCCGTTAAAATCACTCAGGGTGGGTACTCCGTTCATGCCCTCCCAGGCTCACAGAAACTGGCATAAATGATAAATTGGGTGAATCGTAAGTGGAGCTGCCCACACTGCATGAGGACGGGGACTCAGCTAGAGCTAGACCCACCAAAGGCCAGCTCTGAGGAAAACTAAGACGATGGTTGCCTCTGGGAGTGGAGGCAGTGTTGGCTTATCTTTAAATTTAAGAAAATCTCACAATCCTAATGTCAAGTAACCTGACTTTAAAATATTAACATAAAAACCTTTACAAAACATACAGGACATACCACACAGATCAGTACAGCTAATGATTTGGCCCAGTTTGTGCTTCCCATTGTTGATTATATTGTTGTACTCAAAATACATTCTTTATTTCAAGGTATAAGTTATAATGATTATCCTATGATCTCCCTGATATGAGAAAGTTGAGAGACAATGTGGGGGGCTTGGAGGGTAGAGAAGGAAAAAATGAAACAAGATGGGATCGGGAGAGAGAGAAACCATAAAAGACTCTTAATCTCACAAAACAAACTGAGGGTTGCGGGGGGGAGAGGGGTAGATAGAGGGTGATTGGGTTATGCACATTGGGGAAGGTATGTGCTATGGTGAGTGCTGTGAAGTGTGTAAACCTGGCGATTCACAGACCTGTACCCCTGGGGCCAATAATACATTATATGTTAATAAAAAATAAAAAATAAATTTTAAAAGATACAATGATTATAATTCCATATAACTAAAGTGTATAGGGGCACCTGGGTGACTCAGTTGGTGAAGCATCTGACTCTTGATTTCGGCTCAGGTCAGGATCTCAGGGTTGTGAGATCAAGCTCCACCTTGGACTCTGCTTGGCAGGAAAACTGCTGGAGATTTTCTCCCTCCCCTAATTGCACACCCTCTCTTTAAATATATACATACATAAAATCTTTTTTTAAAAAAGTTTATATCACCTCCTGATATCAACTGTACAGTCTTTTTATAGACCAATTACAAATGAAATTCATGACAATGCAGAATAAATTTTTGTAGTTGTCATTTAGAAAATTCATTCATTCATACAGCATACATTTAGTGAATGTTTATTATTTGCAGGTACATCCTAGCTATCCTCAGGATACAAATAAGAAAAATACATGGACTTCCAATTTAATATGAAAATGAAATTTGCAAATAAGTAACAATGATACAAATTTATGAGCCTTTTGAATTAGGAAATTTTTTAAAGCTGGAGTATAGACTCAAAGAGAAGTATATGATTATCCCAAGTAGAATGCATTATTCATTAAAAGATTCTTTGGGAAAAAAAGTAATTTCTGCTTTTAAAAAACATGTGTTTGGGGGTGCCTGGGTGGCTCAGTCGGTTGGGCAACTGACTCTTGTTTTTGGTTCGGGTCATGATCTCAGGGGTCATGAGATCAAGCCCTGCATCAGGCTCTGCACCCAGTGGAGAGTCTGCTAGAGATTTCCTTTGACCCTCTCCCTCTACCCCTTCTCCCTTGCCTCAAATAATTAATAAATAAATCTTTAAAAAATGAAAACCGAAAATGGATGTATTTGGGTCTCCAACCGTGTTAGATTATGAGCACTAAATTTATGCATTACGTTTAGACAAAGAACACTTAAAGCAGGAGAAAGCAATCACCGCTCGTCTTGAAAACATTTAAAAAATTCTGACATACATTGTGTAAGTTATGGAAATAAACTTTCTATATCCAATAGAAAATCTGACATTTCCTTCACACTAAAATGTGAATGCTACTTTATAAGCAAACCCTTTCATAAAAATCATGCTAATAAAGACAATGGCAGGCTATATAAATCTTCTATTGCCTTTCAAATCACATGCACTCAAAAACATTAAGTAACAGCAAACTGAGAAAGAAAGGAAATAATCTCTGACTCCTAATACTACAGCAAGAATTTTTAAAAAGTTGATAGCTTTTATCCTTTTATTTAGTGAGGCTATATATAATAATACTAAAAAGCAAGATGTTTATAATCAGGGCTGTCTAGGTGGCTCAGTCAGTTAAAGCATCTGACTCTAGATTTCAGCTCAGACCATGATCTCCGCATCCTGAGATCAAGCCCAGTGTCCGCCTCCGTGCTGAGTGTGGAGCTTCTTAAGATGCTCTCTCTCCCTCTCCCTCCACCCCTCTCCCACTCCTGTGTGCACACCTGTGTTACCTCTCGCAAATAAATATTTTTTTAAAAAAAAGAAATTTATAATCAAACAGAGTTTTATAACCAGACTGTATTTTAATCTAGGCTCTAATTCTCAGGAGTACAGACATCTTTTCAAAGCCTTAGGTTTTTAAAGTCACTGATTGAGATGAAAATAAGGTACACAAAAATTACCCTTGAAATCTTTTTGGGAATTGAACCACACTGGAAAACAATATACCATTTCTTAATAAATCATAATCATCAGTTTTCTTTGTGCCTTGTTTCTTTTGCTAAGTACCAGATAAATTAGTCAGTGTGTGTTTCAAGTTCACATTGTACAAAAAAAGTTAACTCTAGAGTCTCAGAAGTGTTAAGAATGGAATAACTGGTGATATCATCAAAATTTAGGGTTATCTTGCTTCCTGTCTTCTTCCCCTACAAGCATTAGTGAATTCATAAGATTGCACATGTATAATTTGATTATAAAGATAGATAAGCTTTCTTATTAATAGTTAATGAAAATAATATCTTTCTCAGAACTTTTTGAGAAGACTAAATTTTATGTCATCTAGTAATATAGTACTTAGGACAGTGCAACAAATGATTTTTCTACAAATAAATGTTATTAAGTTTAACAAAGTATTACTTTTCAATTTTGAAGATGGGGCAAAGGTCTTCCCATGCTTTAAAACGCACAGAAAGCTATATTTTTAAGGGAATAATATGACCAATCTTGTGTTTTAGAAGGATGTGATATTATATTTTCTATTTGCCTCTCCAGATGCACCCGTTTTCTTTTCCACTCTGCTCTGTGCCCTGGAAGGCAAAACTTTAGGGACTATATCTATGGAGCTCTCTGGCTTTCCTTTTCAGTTTGACCATTAAAAGGTCATGGCAGGAGCCTAAAGGGGAAGAGGAATAAAGGTCAGTATCCATTTCCCTGTTTCCCTCCAGGCCATGGATCAGCAACACTCTGTTACTTTACCAAAGGCCGCAGATTTGTCATGTGGACTCCTACAGTTAGAACTCTCTCTTCTGTTTGGGAAGGTGCTTCGGTCCCTGGCTGCTACAGGTAACGGCTCTCCTTTGTTGCTTGGAGGATAAATTGAAAGGGAAGAAGGATACAGAGAGAGTCTTTAGAATTACTTGTAGACAGGAAATAATGAGTATCTGACCAAAGCAGTGGGAAACAAGTCGGAGGAAACATAATAGAAATAAGATGCATTTAGGATATATCTCTACAGGAGACAAAATAATTGTAATTGAATGAAAGAGCAAGGAAGAGAATTCGTCCAGGATCCAGGAGGATGTCCTCCAAGCACTCTGCTTTAGCAAATCAATGAAGATTGAAGTTGATGCCATTCCCACACAGAGAGGTGTTACCAATCTGATTTGTGATTTTTGCCTGGTTTCTATAATCATTCATTTGGAAGTTGGATCCTTTGCTTCCTTGAATTGGCTCTTGTATTTTTTTTTTAAAGATTTTATTTATTTATTTGACAGAGAGAGATCACAAGTAGGCAGAGAGGCAGGCAGAGAGAGAGGAGGAAGCAGGCTCCCTGCCGAGCAGAGAGCCCGATGCGGGACTCGATCTCAGGACCCTGAAATCATGACCTGAGCTGAAGGCAGCGGCCCAACCCACTGAGCCGCCCAGGCGCCCTGGCTCTTGTATTTTATTCAGCATTCACTAGGACCTCACATAGTCTCCCTTGTGAGACTGTGAAAATTATTTGGATAAAAGGCTTTATTTTTGAGTCGTCAAAAGTTTTAGAGCATAATTTAAAGAAAATGGTTTTTTTTTCTTTAGTTTTAAACAGCTCTATTGAAGTGAAATTGCATAAAATAGACTGCATTTATTTGAATTGTACAATGTGACAAGTTTTGACATATGCATCTGTGTGAAACCATCACTACAAGCGAGACAATTAACATATGCGAGACTACCCAAAGTTTCCTGTCGGCTTTTAGTCAGTCCCCCTTCCCACATGGACATCGGGGTTGTTTCCAGGATTTTTTTTTTTTAATCTAGATACATAAGTTTGATGAGAGTGATTATATTTCTACATAAACTCCTAATCCTGCCATAAAAATTAGCAGATGCTCATACTCTGAGAATCTCAAAATTAAAAGATAAGATTAAATAAAATTGGGCTTCTGAAAAAACTTTTATTACTTTCTATTTTTATGACTTTTCTGTTTTTTAAGTAAACTAAATTTATGTATCCTAGGGTTCATTTTAAAAGAAACCTGAAAAAAACATATCACCCATTTGCCTTCAGGACATAATGAACTAAATAGAAAACATCTTGATGGTAGCCTAACTCCGTTTTATCCCTATATCTAGCATTACATGATTACAAATACAGAGTCCTGTATTTGTTAGAAAAACCATTGTCCTCTTTCAATCCAGTGGCATGAAAACAGTAGATGAAAACAAAAGGATATCATGAAAACAGAAAATAACAGTGAAAAATGTGTTGAATTAAATTTAGAGGGTTCCATACATGTTTGTGAGCCTAAAAATTGAACTAATACTGAATTTCAGTGTAATATTCCAGTAGACTGGACCACAACATCTGGACTGCTCTTGATCATTCTGAAGTTTTGTCTGGGTTTCCACCTCCTGTTGTCCTAGTTACCTGGAGATCATCCTGTGAAGAATCGTGCATGTGGAAAAGTCAAATTTGTCTTAAATAAGTATTTTCTTCCGTATGGCTTCAGAATGATTTCCTTCTGTGCCTGGAGGAGGACGAAAAGCACTTATTCCTCCAACAGGAAGCCTGGAGAAATACCCAGCTTCACTGTGTGGTCACGTGCCGCTTCCTGTTACATTCCAGGAATTGCTCTTGGGTATAAACAATCATCTTCCAGGGGACAGGCCATGGCTGCATCTGTCTTGGGTATCACTCAAAACTTGCCGAGCATGTGAAATATCTGACCATCGCTGTTAAATTACTTCTGGTAGAGCAGAAAGTCTCCATTTGTGGAATGCATCACACGTGTGTCAAGTTCATTCTGGTAAGCACAAGTTTTAGGCAAGCAAAATGCATTATTGATTGGATTCTATGCATCTTTTGCCCCCAATAAAGCATCCTTTGATTGTTTTACCATATTGAAAAGCATGTTCGACAAGGAAATTTCCATAAATCTCTTTTTAAGCTTTCCAGAGTCTGCCAACATTAATCATAATAATGAAAACCTGCCTATAAAAATACTCACAACATCATAAGAATTTAAGAATATTTAATTTGAGAAATTTAAAAATTGAACACAACCTTCAGAATAATGTATGTTCATCATGATTTAGGAGTTTACTGCACGAAGACATAGAAATCTCTATTCGATAACTAGAATAAAGGTGTAGGCAAGACATGAGGTGTCCATTCCAAAGCTGATTAAAGCTGTAAACTGTGTTGTTCAGTACAGGAGCTACTATGTTAGCATAAATTCAAATTAATTAAAATGACACAGAATTAGTATTTCAATTCCTCAGTCCCATCAGCCACATTTCGGGGGCTCAATAGCCATGTTTAGAAAGTGGCTATCACAGTACATAGCACAGCTGTAGAACAGTTCTATCATCTCAGGAAGTCCAACTGGACAAAGAGGGTATACAAAATCTAAAAGATAAAGAAAAATTAAAGGAACTAGGATTATTGCTCGTAGAAAAAAAAAAAAAAGGAAGGAGTGACTTGACAACATATGAAGAAGTTTTATGCCATTTCTATACATTTAAACATTTGAGTGACACATCTGATTTTTTTAAACTACGTTGATTAGAAGTTTTAACTATCATTAGATAGTACAGAGGGGCAAAACAAGATTTTATGGGACCTCAAGCTTATGTAATTTGGGGGGCACTTTTAAGGGAAGGAGTAATAAAATTAGTCATTTGAGAACATTTTTATAGAATGATAAACACAACAAATTATAAATTTCAAAAAACTGACAAATAGGGCACCTGGGTGGCTCAGTTGATTAAACGTCTGCCTTCGGCTCAGGTCATGATCCCAGCGTCCTGGGGATCGAATACCATATCGGGCTCCTTGCTCGGCAGGAAGCCTGCTTCTCCCTCTGTCTCTGCCTGCCACTCTGTCTGCATGTGCTTGCTCTTGCTCTCTCTCTCTCTGACAAATAAATAAATAAAATCTTTTTAAAAAAATAATAATAAAAATAAAAGTAAAAAAATGAAAATAATTTTTTTTAAAAACTGACAAATATCACAAACAAAAAAATTCAAGAAGCAGCATTTTTGTTGACTTCCTAACACTCTTATATTGCCTACATCTTGCCTCTTCATATGATAATCTTCTCATATGATTTTATAGGAGAGAATAGAGAGACATTTGATTTTACCTTCAAGTGTGGTCAATTAAAATTTGTTTTTTTATTACTGAAGTTGGGATGCACAGCCATACACTTTTTTTAATATTTGTAGATTTGTGTCCTACAAACATATTGTGATAAATTCTCCAACAAAAAGGAAAAGTATATGTGATGCATTAATAATTTTTTATGCTACATTTTCAAGTATTCCACATAGAGAAGGATTTTTATTTTGATTAGGTATTATGAGAACCATTTCTTGCTTATAATTTACAAGTCTGAAAAACTTTAAAATTTGCCATGGATTAACTTCCATCTCCATACACTTTTCAACCTTTACTTGTCTCTTCTTCCCACATAGGTCCAATGGCAAGGTCCATAGGATGAACTCACATAATTTTATAGTACTTGGCCCTAAATCATCATTTCATGACACCAGATAAGTCACCAACGGGCAGTAAATAGGAATATTCCTGGAAAGGATTCCAGCTAGCAACAACTGAACTACATATAGAGGTGACTAGGAACCATAGAAAAGTATGTTCCACTACACTCAAACTAAGTATATCCAACACTCAGCTCACCTGAATCCCAGAAATGCTCATGGTGGGTCTCCTGCTGCCACCAAGGGAAAGCATGACAGAGTATGCACACGAGCACAAAATGATAGTTTAACTGAGTACAACTAAAATAACTTACTTTTTCAAATTTTACTTCAAAATTTTACTTTTGAAACTTACTTTTTCAAATTTTACAAAAACATATGACCATGTGATATAATGCTAGGATCCCTCCCAGGGCCTTGGAAAGTATCTATGCAAATGAGGAGCTATGAAGCTAGATTCCATGAGTTTCCTGGTAAACCCATCTCTGACAAAAGATGCATTCTTCCCTGACACACCAAGTAATAAAGACTGAAATAGAAGGATTCTCATTAAATGTATGATAGATTTCCTGACACAGTTAGGGAATGTTGACATGACTTACTAGATACAGACTCACAAGTTCAGTATTCAAGAAGCTGTTTAAATTCCTTTGTAGTTCTTTTGCCTTTGTTTAAAATATACTGCCGCAAGGTAAGTGGTACCTTCTAAAATCTTCATGATCTAATATCCACATTTCTGTAACATAAGTTAACTGAGAGAGGGTCAGAGTGATACACGTGTATGTTAAATAATTCTCTGTAATATCAGAGAAATAGAACCATTACTGGGTGAAGTCTATTTTAAAGGAGTAAATGTTAAAAGAAAATAAAGTAACACTAGCCATCCATTTTACTTATCCTCAACTATTATTGATGCTTTACTAAATCCTTGTTCAACTGTTTGCTAAGACCAGAACAGTTTTTTCTACTCTCTCTGTTGTCAGGTTACTTATAGAATTCTAGTGTTATGTGGCTACAAAACCATTGGGGTTTTTTTTTTCTTCTTCTTCTTCTTCTTCTCTAGAAAGAAATAGCCAATGTTTCTCATTTCCTTCCCCTCCCCCCCAACCAGTCTCATATAATACAAACAAAACAAGGTACCCTAGGAGAATGATGGGTGGATATCAAAGAACAGCATCTCATTAGCATCTCTTTCCAGCCTTCCTGCATGAGCAAGGAAGAGAGACCATAGATCATAAACCCCCAGCAACCATGGACCCCCTAACTGAGTTTTCTCTCCTGCAACTGCTATTCTGTGGTTTCATTACATAGACTGTATCACTCTAAACTTCTTCCCCCTCTGCCCTAAAATCGCCAACTCAATAGCCTAGCCCCATTCGTTTCTGGATCAACACAGTGGAACAGACACATCTGCTCATTGATAAACTCACCTAGTGAAGGAGCATATACGGTAAGCCCCTCCTTATTCATGGGGGATACATTTCAAGAAGCTGAGTAGATACCTGAAACCATGGATAGTACTAAGGCCTATATATACTGTTTTTCCTATACATACACACTATGATAAAGTTTAATTTATAAATTAAGTACAATAGGAGACTAAAAACAATAATAAAATAGAATGATTATTATAATATACTGTAAGAAAAGTTACATGAATGTGATCTCTTCCCCTCTCAAAAGATCTTACTGTACTGTACTCACCCATCTTCTTATGATGAGGGGAGATGAGAAAATACCTACATGATGAGATGAAGTAAGTGACATGGGCACTGTGATGTAGCATTAGGCTATTTCTGACCTCTGATACTGTGTCAGAAGGATCACATGCTTCCAGATCATGGTTGACTGTGGGTAACCGAAACTGGGGAGAGCGAGACCACAGACGGCGTCATGGGGGTGGAGGGAAATACTGTAGCTTAAAATGTTAGACTTATATTATAACAGAACTTTAAACAGATGCATTTGATCAGAGCACATCAAGTTTCCTAAAAAGTGACATGCAGTGGTTTCTCCATAATTAGAAAAAGATCACTAGCTAAGACTGAACTTCTACAAAGTATAATTTATAAAGATGGTTTTAAAATCAACAAAGATTTCCTCTGTGACTGTAAGTATTGCACATGATCTACAAAAGTAACTAGACCCTATAGAAGACTGCAGCCTAGTTGAACAAAAGGATGTCAAAGGTCCTTCAGGTAATAATAACAGAATTAAGCTGACAACAACAAAAGTCAGGGAAATTCACCAAAAAAATAATTGTTATATGACTGTATACAGATTTAGAAAAATGATCCAAAGGAGTTTGAGTTACAATTGTGGGGGTGGATGGTAAGAAATGAATTAAAGAGCCAGAAAAGCATAAGATGTTTGGGGCGGGGGGGGGGGGGTTGGATCCACTTGGTTTCTCGTCCCAAGTGACCAGGGAAAATATCGGAAGAAAAACTTAAAATAAATACTAAGAATTAGAATATAGATGTGGAGCTCAAATACAAGTTAAATATTTTGTACTATAGATAATGCAACTCCAGTTGGAAAAAACTTTATAGATTAATGAAGCAGCGGGTAGCAATATTTTAGCAGAAGTGATCTGGCCATGCTATCAATATCATACCAAATATAGAGGGAAGATCAGAAGTGAAGAAATTTATTCTATTATTAGAACCCCATATGTTGAAGCATTCCTGAGTTCTGAGAAAAATTTATTTGGTCATGAGGAAATATTTTTCACTTATTAAATTAAATGAAATAGCATTTGATATAAGAATTTTATGTCTATACACATAGATGAGGTTGATAAAAGTTTTTCTTGATAGTGGAATCCTAGTAATTATTAATTATAAAATTAATAATAATTTTATTAATTATATAATTTATTGAGTGATTCCATGTGTCTAGGACTATGTCAGTTGTTTTCCATCCATTTGTGTGTCATTTCATGCCTATAGTAAGCCCTTTTTACTTTACAGGAGATGAAATTTAAGCCTACAGGTGGCTACTTGCCCAAAGCTACAAAGTAGTAAGTGGCAGAGCAAGAATGTGAACTCAGTCTGGCTCATTTACAAACTGGCACTCCCACCACTATTTTATTCTGTCTTATGTAATAAGATTTATTATAGAATAAGTCAAGAACTTTATGATCTTCCTATTTATTCTAGAACTAATTCCATATAATGAAAAATCTCAGTTTCTTTAAATGGTGTAGAAATCTCCTGGAGAACCTAATGTGGCTAGCTGTGTTTGCATGTTACACAATATTTAGACATGAACTTTCACATTAATTAAGTCGCATTTATGCACACCGTATCTATTATAGTCTAGACACCAAGTTCCAGAGCTAAAGAAATGATATGACAACATTCTTCCTCTTAATATCTCACATTCTGATGGGAACATAAGATTGTAAACAGGTACATTAAAATATCTGGAATGAAAAATGTACTGGAGTTACTCGACAGTAGAACAGGCAGAAAAGAGAATCGGCAAACTTGAATAGAACCCCATTGAGATTATCCTGTCTGAGGAACAGAAAGTAAAAAGAATTTTTAAAATGAACACAGCCTCAGATAAGTGATGGACACCACCAAGCATATGCATAATGGAAATCCCAGAAGGAGAAGAGTGACTTAAATGAACAGAAAGAATATTTGAAGAAATGGTGGCTGAAAATATTCTAAATTTGAAAAACACTAATTTATAAATAAGGGAATCTCAATAAACTCTAAGTAGGATAAACTCAGAGATCCACATCTAGACACACCATGATCAAACTATCAAAAGACAAAGAGAAGATCCTAAAAGCAGCAACAGAGTAGCAACATATCATAGACAGGGTAGCTTATTAAGATTTACAGCTGAGGGGCACCTGAGTAGCCAAATAGTTTTAGCGTCTTGCTCTTAATTTCAGCTGAGGTCGTGATCTCTGGGTTGTGGGATTGAGCTCCCCCATCCCAGTGGACTCCATGCTGGGCATGGGCCCTGAGTGGGATTCTCTCTCTCCCTCTGCCTCTCCCACTTCTTAAAAAATATAAAATAATTAAAAAAAAAATAAGATTAACATCTGGAGTGCCCAGGTGACTCAGTCGGTTAAATGTCTGCCTTCAGCACAGGTCATGATCTCAGGGTCTTGAGATTGAGCCCCATGTCAAGGTCCCTGCTCATCAGGGAGTCTGCTTTCCCTCTCCCTCTAGCCCTACCCCTGTCTGTCCCCACCTCGTGCATGCTTATGCTCTCTTTCAAATAAATAAACAAACAAATAATCTTTAAAAAAAAAAATAACAGCTGATTTCTCCTCAGAGGTCATGAAGCCATAAGGTAATGTATTGAATGAAGAATCTGTCAAATGAGAATTTTATATCTAGCAAAACAAATCTTCAATTGCCAAACGAGAAATTAATGCATTTCCAGATAAGCAAAACCTAAAATTATTTGTTGCTGGCAGACTATCCCTACAAGAAAAATTAGAGTCCTAACACAAAAGGACATTAAACTAACTCTAATCCACATGAAGAAAGAAGGAGCACTGATAAAACTAATAACATAAGCTAATATAAAAGACAATATAAATGCATTTGGGGTTTTTTTCTCTTACCCTACTGGAAAACAACTACATAAAGCAATAATGATGAAACTGTGTTGATAGATTTATAATGTGTATAGATGTAATTATAATAGCAATAACAATACAAAGGAGGGAAGAAGAAATGGAGCTGTCCTGGAGGAAGATTTTACATAATATTCATATCAAATTGGTATTAATATGAACTAAATTGTTACAAATTAAGGTGATAATTATAATCTGCAGGATTTCGTATATATGAAAGAAATAACAGTAACTAAAACGGTAGGTTAGAAAATATTTAAATTAGAAAAGGTGAAGTAAATAGAACTGAAGGGATAGACAGACGAATCAACAATAATATATGTGGACTACAATGCCCCACTTTCCTAACAGGTAGAACACCGTTCACACTTCACCAAATGTTAATAATTAGTGACAATACTTATAAGCTCATTCCAAAAAATAGAATAGATGGGTACATTTCACAACTCATTCTGTGAGGCCAAAACCAGATGAATATTTGATGAAAGAATGGCTGAAACATCCAAATTTGAAAAATGTTTATTTACAAATACAAAAATCTCAACAAACTCAAAGTAGGATAAACTCAAAACCCTGAGAACCAAACCCGGATGAAGACACCGTAAAAAAGTTGTATGTTGATAATACCTTATGAATGAACACACAAAAATCCTCAACATAATACTATCAACCTAATCCAGCAAGGATTTTACAGCATTACCAGGTGGGATATAACACAAGAATGCAAGGTTTTTCAGCATATGAAAATAAATCAGTGTAATACATCATACTTATGGGATTAAGGACAAATGCCATAGAATCATCTCAATAGACACAGCAAAAGTGTTTTATAAATTTCATGATAAAAACACTAACCAATTAGGAATAGAAGACAATGGGTTTAAATTTGGTACATGCTTTCTACAAGAGACCCACAGCTAACATCATACTTTATGGTGAAAGATTGAAAGCTTTCTCACTAAAATTGGGAAAAGTATTTTGTCAAATGTTTTTTCTTAGTCAGCTGAGAGAATCATATGGTTCTTGTCTTTTATTAATGTGCTTTATCACGTTGATTGATTGCGAATGTTGAACTACCCTTGCATCCCAGGAATAAATCCCGCTTTGTTGTGATGGATAATCCTTTTACTGTACTGTTGGATCCTCTTGGCTAGGATCTTGTTGAGTATTTTGGCATCCATGTTCATCAGAGATATTGGTCTGTAATTCTCCTTTTTGATGTGGTCTTTGCCTGGTTTTGAGACCAGGGTAATGCTGGCCTCATAGAAAGAGCTGGGAGTTTTCCTTCTATTTCTATTTTTTGAAACAGCTTCAGTAGAACAGGTATGATTTCTTCTTTAAATGTTTGGTAGAATTGCCCTGGGAAGCCATCTGGCTGGCCCCGGACTCTTGTTTTTTGGGAGGTTTTTGATTACTGCTTCAATTTCATTACTGGCTATTGGTCTATTCAGATTGTTTATGGCTTACTGTTTCAGTCTTGGTAGTTTGTAAGTTTCCAGGAAAGCATCCATTTCTTTAGATTTCTTAATTTGTTTGGCATATAGTTTCCGGTAATAACTTCTAATAATTGTTTCTAGTTCCTAGAACTAGTCATGTTAGTCTTGAGCTCTTCCCTTTCTTTCTTATTTTGTTGATTTGGATTTTTTCCCTTTTCTGGATAAGTCTGGCCAGAGGTTAATCAATCTTATTCTTTCAAAGAACCAGAGCCTCTAGTTTTGTTGATCTGTTCTACTGTTTTTCTGGTTCTATTTCATTGATTTCTGCTCTATTTTTTAGTATTTCTCTTCTCCTGCTTGTTTAGGCTTTATTTGCTATTCTTTCTCCAGCTCTTTTAGGTGTAAGGTTAACTTGTGCTTTTGGGATTTTTCTAACTTTTTGAAAGAGGCTTGGATGGCTATATATTTCCCCCTTAGGACCACCTTTGAAATATCCCATAGGTGTTAGACTGATGTGTTTTCATTCTCATCAGTTTCCATGAATTGTTTAAGTTCTTCTTTAATTTCCTGGTTGACCCAATCATTCTTTAGCAAGATGGTCTTTCACTTCCTAGTGTTTGAATTACTTCCAAATTTCTTCTCGTGATTGAGTTACAGTTTCAAAGCACTGTGGTCTGAAAATATTCAGGGCTTAATCTCAGTCTTTTGGTATCTGTTGAGACCTGATTTAGGAGGTATGTGGTCAACTCTGGAGAAAGTTCTATGCACTTCAGAAAAATAAGTATTCTGTTGTTTTAAGATGGAATTTTCTATATATATCTATAAAGACCATCTGGTCCAATGTGTCATTCAAAGCTCTTATTTCTTTGTTAATCTTCTGCTTAGATGATCTGTCCATTGCTGTGAGTGGAGTGTAGAGGTCTCCTATTATTAATGTATTATTACCAATATGTTTCTTTATTTTGGTTATTAATCAGTTTATATAATTGGCTGCTCCCATAATGGGAGCATAGATATTTATAATTATTAGGTCTTCTTGTTGGATGGACCCTTTAAGTATAATATAGTGTCCCTCTATATCTCTTATTATGGTCTTTGGTTTAAAATCTAATTTGTCTGAAGTGAGGATTGCTACCCCAGCTTTCTTTTGATGTCCATTAGCATGATAAATGGTTCTCTGTCACCTCACTTTCAATCTGGAGATTCTTTAGGTTCAAAATGAGTCTCTCGTAGACAGTGTATGGATTACCAGGGGAACACTGTAAAAGAAAACGAAACCTGGGGGCATCACGAGCCTGACTTCAAGCTATATTACAAAGCTGTGATAATCAAGACAGAATGGTATTGACACAAAAACAGATATGCAGATCAGTGGAACAGAAGAGAGACTGCAGAAATGGACCCTCAACTCTTTGGCAACTAATCTTTGACAAATCGGGAAAAAAGCCAGTGGAAAAAAGACAGTCTCTTCAGTAAATAGTGCTGGGAAAGTTGGACAGCCACATGCAGAAGAATAAAACTGGACCATTCTCTTATACCATACACAAAAATAAACTCAAAATGGATGAACGAACTCAATGTGAGACAGGAATCCATCAAAGTCCTAGAGATGAACATAGGCAGTAACCTCTTTGGCATTAGTCACAACAACTTCTTTGAAGACACATTTCCAAAGGCAAGGGAAACAAAAGCAAAAATGAACTTTTGGGACTTCATCAAGAACAATAACTTCTGCACAGCAAAAGAACCAGTCAACAAAACTAAGAGGCAACCCACTGAATGGGAGAAGATATTTGCAAATGACATCACAGATAATGGTCTGGTATCCAAGATCTATAAAGAACTTCTCAAACACCCATAAAACACCCATAAAACAAACAATCGAGTCAAAAAATGGGCAGAAGACTTGAAAAGACACTTCTCCAAAGAAGACATACAAATGGCTAATGGACACATGAAAGATATTCAACATCCCAGCCATCAGGAAAATACCAATCAAAGCCACAATGAGATACCACCTTACACCAGTTAGAATGGCAAAAATTAACAAGGCCGGAAGGAACAAATTGTTGGCAAGGATGTGGAGAAAGGGGAACCCTCTTACACTGTTGGTGAGAATGCAAACTGGTACAGCCACTGTGGAAAACAATATGGAGGTTCCTTAAGATGTTAAAAATAGAGATACCCTATGACCCAGCAATTGCACTACTAGGTATTTACCCCAAAGATACAGGTACAGTGAAAAGAAGAGGCACATGCACCCCAAGGACCATAGCAGTAATGTCCTCAATAGCCAACTGTGGAAGGAGCCAAGATGCTCTTCAACATGAATGGATAAAGATGAGGTTCATATGTACAATAGAATATTACTCAGCCATCAGAAAAGATGAATACTTACCATTTGCATCAACATGGACGGAACTGGAGGGGATTATGCGAAATGAAGTAAGTCCAGCAGAGACATATGGTTTCATTCATATGTGGAACATAAAGAGGACCATTGGGGAAGGGAGGGAAAACTGAATGGGAAGAAATCAGAGAGGGAAACAAACCTTGAGAGACTCTGGGACTCTGGAAAACAAACTGAGTGTTATGGAGATTATCAGGGTTATGGAGCTGGAGGATGAGCATTAAGGAGGGCACATGTTGTGATTAACACAGGGTGTTATACACAACTAATGAATCGTTGAACACTACATCAAAAACTAATGATGTACTATATGCTGGCTAAATGAACATAATATTAATAAATAAATTTAAAATAAGAAACTAAAATTAAGAGAAGTATGTCTGTATTTGCCATTTCTGTTCAGTATTGTGCAGAAGTTCTAGTTATGATAATTAGGCAAGAAACAGAGCCATCCAAAAAGGAAAGGAAAAATAAGATTATCTATTCATAGGTGACTTGATCATATATATGGAAAATTCTAAAATACAACCATTATAAATTATCAGTAATAATAAGCAAGCTCAGCAAGGTTTTAGGTACAGGATCAATATACAAATAATCAGTTTTATTTCTATAAATTAGCAATGAACAATCCTAAAATGAAATTAAGAAAAAATTCCATTTAAAATATTGTCAAAAAAATGAAATACTTAGAAATAAATTTAAGAAAATAAGTGTGAAACTTATGCAGTGAAAACAGCTTACATTATAGGAAGGAAGACAAGAAGACCTGAACAAATGTATGAATGTACCATATTTGAGGATTGGAAAACTTACTATTGCTAAATTGCAACACTCCCTCAAATTGATCTAAACATTCAATGCAATCCCTATCAAAATCCCAACTAGCTTTCTTGTAGAAATTTGGGAAGCTGATCCTAAAATCCATGGAAGTTCAAAAGACCCAGAATAGCCAAAACAATTTTGAAAAAGGACAATGTTAAAGGATGCAGACTAACCCATTCCTAAACTTACTACAAAGATACAGTAATCCAGACAATGTGGTACTGGCAAAAGGATAGGCCTGTAGATCAATGTAATAGAAATTGAGAGTCCATAGATAAATCCTCACATGTTTGGGCAGTTGAGTTTCAGCAAGGTTGCCAAGATAACTCAATAGTGAACGAATAGTGTTTTCAGCAAATGGTGCTGGATATCCACATGCGAAAGAATGAAGTTGGACCCCCTGCCTTACAACGTGTACAAACATTAACTCAGAATGGATGGAAGAGCCAAAGGTAAGAGCTAAAAATATAAAAATCAATGACGAAAACCACCCTTCGCCCACTGCAGTGGACAATGTCTGACTCTGCTTGAACTGCTATAACAAAATATCACAGACAGGGTGACTTAAAAAACAGATATTTATGTTCTTATAATTCTGGAGGCTTAGAAGCCCGAGATCAATGTGCCAGCAGACACGATTCCCAGTGAGAGCTCGTTTCCTGACATGTAGACGGCTGCCTTCTTGCTGAGTCCCCACACGATGGCTGGAAAAGGAAAGCAAGCTCTCTGGTCTTGTCTGTCTGTCTGTCTGTCTTCTTTTCTTTCTTCTTTGTTTCTTTCTTTCCTCCTCCTCCTCTGCCTCCTCTTCCTCCTCTTCCTCCTCTTCCTCCTCCTCCTCCTCTTTTTTTTTTTTTTTTAAGTATACTTGACACACAGTATTACATTACTTTCAGGTATACACCTTAGTGATTAGACAAGTTTATACTTTATGCTATGTTCACCACAAGTGTAGCTACAACCATCTCTCACCATAGATCACTATTAAAACATCATCGACTACATTCCTATGTTGTGGTGTCTCTCAGGACACCAATCCTAATCAGGACTCCCTTCTTAGGAGTTCCTTTAACCTTAGTTACTTCCTTACAGGCCCCATCTCCAAATACAGCTACCCTGTAGTCTGGGCTTTAACACATAGATTTGGAAAGTGACACAGCCATTCAGTCTATTAGACAACATTCTCTATTGAATTGCTCTCTTTTTGTTTCACCTGCCTCATTCCTTGTGTTTCCTGAGATTGCTTCCCAAATAAACCTATCCGTAAACAAGTAAATCAAGTTCTGTTCTTAGGGGAACTCATGCTAAGACAAGCATTACTTCCAGGAATTTCCGTAGCAACGTTGTTTGTAATGGAAAAAAATATATATACAAACAACAGAAACATCATTTGGCACAAGAATGGAAAACTGTGGTACATACATGATGGAATTAATCCTGGAGTTGAAATGACATAAGAGGTAAGTTACAAAGGATATACAATATAATTCCATTCATATAGAGTTCAAAAACGGACAAAACTCAGTAACATGTTATTTTTGTTTAGGGGATATGCTCACATGTGGTAAGACTATAAAGAAAATCAGAGAAACCATAAACACAGCATTCAGTGGTTATCCCTAGGATGAAGAAAAAGGGCTTCAAAGTTGTTGGTAATACATTTCATAAGTCAGGTTGCGGGTACATGGGTGTTAGTTTTACTACTTTTTTATATCATACATATATCTTTACATCATACATAAATCACATTTATAGCCTTCTATAAATGTATGATATATTTCTTAGACATTTTAATAAAAGCAGCTAATTTTTTAGAAACAAAAATATTAGCTTGAAGCACAAAAAAATGGGGTTTTAAAGTGCAAGCTTTACTAAATGATATATTCACTTAATTTAAAATTAGGCAACATGCATTGTGAAATCTACCAATAGAAAAGCATCTGCCAAGAATGAATTTCAGGAGAGAATAAATTTTATAATTTATCGTCTAGATGGCTGCCAAACTTTAGTGATTGAGGCTCTAAACCAAGAAGCAGTAGATTTAAGGTGCTTTTTTCTTCCCCTTCACGTTCCAGTTTGCTAACTGGATACAAGCCAAGACCTTTAGATGACTCAATTTTTCACTCTATAAGATGAAGACAATACTTGCCATCTCCCAAATAGAGGTTATGAGGATTAATCTGTCCATAAAGCATTTGAAGGTCCTTGCAATAAAGATTAAAACCATATATAAAATTTGTTGTATTTTATAGGTGTGAGTTTGCAAGACCAGTTACCTTGAAAGTGTTTATTCCACGAGAATTAGGCCTGCAGTCTAAGATTCTATGACACCAAATATGCGGCTCAATGGTAGTTAGGGATTCATGGTCTTGAATAACTAGGCTTCCCATTGACACAGTTAATTAAGAGAGATGATAGCAATTTTCCACTTACCATTTCTGCATGCATTTACACTTCCTGAAATATGAGTGAAGTTATAAATACGGAAGCTAGTTACTACTTGTTCCTAGACACCATCCTAGAAGTAGCACGGATGGGTAGTAGCTAAGATCAAGTATAGTATTTGTTCTTATCAGTTTAAAATTTAGAAATCTAAATTGTTAAATAAAAGGCAGGTACCTCAAGAAATACTTCTCACCTAGCCAAAGATGCTTTTTTTCTTAATTGAAAATCATGCTATCAGCATTACAGTTTGCCAATTAAATACTGATTAATATTAGTATTTAGGAAGGTATAACTAGTATTCCTAGCTTTAGGAAGAAAATGCCTTTTATCAACTCCTGTCTGCCTCTTCTCTAAATTTGTTAATAATTCTATTCAAAATATTGTAAAGGTATTTTGACTTTTCAAAACCTAAGACATGGAAAAATGTTTTAAGCCAGTGCTGCTCCAGGGTTAGAAGACATCAGTTTAGGTTTTAGAGATGTTGAAGTATCACAGCCTTTTCCATTCTGCCTGCAGTTTAACAGCATCTCTGAATACTTTTAACACACTTACTCTTCCTCCCTTAAGATTCATTTTTCATTCATTCATTCCTTCATTCATTCAACAGACATTTATTAAATACCTACCTACTATGTGCAGAAGCTTTGCCAAGGTAAAACATCTTCCCTGCCTTCAAAGAAATTCCTGATCCAATAGGCAAGATAGAGAAGGAAATGTATGATTGTTATTCAGAATTGTTTTTAAATCAAGAGTTCAGAAGAAAAACAAATGCATTTTTGTAACATCCATGTGTAAATGCTCATGTCAGACCTCTACTTAAAACCTCTCTGTGGCTTCTGTGGGTTTGAAGTGAACTTGAACCTGTTAGGACCATCGTGAGCATCCCTTGCTCCGCGTTGCCAGGACAGCACTCTCCTTTAGCCACAATGACTTCTAACACCCAAACTCTGCCATCTGTCTCTCTCTTCCCTTACCTATGTTGTGTCCTCTGTTTGGCATGCCTGATTGTGCTTCCTCTTTTTCTAGATAATTCTTATCCTTCAGGTCTCAACTGAATCCTCTAGAAAGCCATTTCTGACTCCTTTAGTTTTAATTAGACACTGCTCCTCTTTGACCCTATGGATTTGTGTGCGTATTTTATGGTATTCATATTTCTTTTTAAGTTATTTCCCCTTTTGGACTACTCTTCTTTGAAAGCAACACTATTTTATTTACCTTTGACCTTGTTAAATATCACAGTACTTTTCTTTCATAGTATCCACTCAATGCATTTTGTTAATGATGTGCAAAATAAATACATAACTATACAGAGATATATCTAATAGAAAAAAAAAACACAGAATAAGAGAAAAGAAAAACACATATCTCAAAACATCTGTCAATTTGGGAAGTGGGCAAAGGTTTGAAACCCCACCCACCCACCCCGGAGAGGTGGTATTCCTAGGGCCAGCCTTGGAAGGGATAAGCCAAGCAGGGTGAGGAGCGGGGAAAGCTTTGACATGAACTAGTGTCTTCTTGCAGAGAGGACATCATGTGACATGGCACAGACATGAACATGAGTGTCTCCAAAGCTCCTTGGGGATTTGACCTTTGGTTGCTGCTTTAAAAACAAGATAGAACTAAGGGCCCACCCACGGCCAAAAGGAGCATGAGGTAGTCACATTTTCCCTTTGGTCCTAACTACTATTAGGTTATAACTGTCTGCCTGATTAGGTCAGATGTTCTCTTCATCTCTTTCCTTCCCTCCCTGGTTCTTCTTACTTGCCTCTCCATGGCTCCCTTCTTCCCCCTCATCTTCCTTTTCTTAATATCCCTCCTTTCTCTTAAAACAATGGCTGATTACAAGTGTTTTTCCCCCTCACAGTTCAGAACCTTTTGGAACCTTAAAGATCACCCTGCCCAGCCCCATTTTACATAAAAGGAGCACAGGAATAAAAAAACAGATACAACTTTCTAACTTAGAGCCATCATTTTGAGTCTCCTAACTTCTAATGTAATACATAGCTTCAGAATCTGTATTGTCAAGCTGCTACCACCCAGATGAATCTTAAAAATCTATGAAAGCCCAGAAGAATAATTTTAAAGCACTGGTTTCTCATAGCAGGACAACAGTATTTCTCAATATGGACTATGATATTAGCTTCCTGGAGATTGCAATGATGTGACTGTGCGAAGCGATATTATTTTTATATCCGAGCATCATGTGTGTGGCAGAGTGGGAAGTTGCTGTATTAATGGCCAGCATTGGCATTCATCTTAGGAATGTTGCATTAAATTGGCTGGCCCAGGTCATGGGAAATGAGGAATAACAGAGTAGCTGGCAGAGCTAGTTATACCTGAAGACATCTCAGCTTTCAGTAAACTTATTAAAGATTTGAAATGTTTGGTGTGGAGTGATCTTTGGTGGGAACTGATGAATGACAAAACTGTTTGCCCAAATTGGTTTACATTAGAAAAGTAAGAAAGCATTTGTGTGGCAGCTATCACTAATACCTGTCCAATAACCATATACGCTTTTTTTCTATATTTTATTTATTTTAATTCCAATATAATTAACATACAGTGTTACAGTAGTTTCAGGTGTACAATATGCTGATTCAACAATTCTATGTATCAGTGCCCATCATAATAATTGTCCACTTAATCCCCTTCTTCTTAATTAACAGGGTCTCTCTCTTTTTTTTTTTTTTTCAGGGTATAATGTGTTCAAGTATGCAACTTGAAATGTAACTGGAGGAGTGCTGGGGATACGGGTTTCCTCACGTAGGCAACTCTCTGACAACCCCTTCTCCTTTTTCCTACTGGAAGTGTGGTCAGGAGATGAAAGGTGAAGGAACCATTTAATTAATTAATTAATTAATTAATTTTCATTTATTTGACAGAGAGAGAGCACAAGCAGGTGGAGTAGCAGGTAGAGGGAGAGGGAAAAGCAGCAAGAACCTGACATGGAGCTCTATCCCAGGACCCTGGGATCACGACCTGAGCCAAAGGCAGTTGCTTAACCAACTGAGCCACCCAAGTGCCCCATGAAGAAACCATCTTGCAACCAAGAGAGTAAAAGCCATGCAGAGAGGGTGCAGAAGCAGAAAGAAGGAAAGAGTGTGAGGCAATGATGACATAGAGAGCGAGGCTGAAAATAGCCCCGTATTTGACTGAGCCACTGCTATTGCCTTTCTGCTACACAATGCGAAAAGTAGGTCCAACTGATACACACACACGTAGGAGAGGAGAGACACAGGACCATGAGGAAATAAGTGGGAGAGGAATTTGTGAAAATCATGAGGAGGGCTTTGAATTCCCAGAGACCATGAATTGGGGAGTCCAAAAAATTATACCCCAAATCTGAGAAAAATGGCGGTTCCAGTATACCTCTCTACAGCATGGCATCCCAGGGACTTCAGTTTAAACTGAATCTATATCTATCCTAAGACTTGGGCATACCTGGGCAAATCTGTAGGTCTTTGGAGGTAGGAATGTCAGAAGCCTATTCCCATGAGAATCCAAGGAAACTTCTGGAGAAGAACTCATTCTTAGGGGGACAAAACATAGATATGTAGGAGATTGTTTCAAGGATAAAAGATTGTCATCACAGGGGAAATATTATGCACAGTATTTTTATATTAGATTGCTCTCTGGCCAAATGCCCAAGGACTTCTGCCTGAGTCCTAGGACAAGGAGGCTGCAAAAGGAAAGAGTAAAGCTAAAATGAGCTTTCTCCAAATACCCTCCTGTGACAGGCATAATGGTCCTGAAGATAATCACTGCAGTGGTGGTGAAAATATTGGTGTAAGGGACAGGCATTGTAATGACAATTTCAGTGCTCTCAAGTGCAGCCATGAGACATTCTGGTGCAGAGCTCTGAATGTACCCTACACATAACATTAAGATACTATTTGTGGTAGGCAGAATTCTAAAGGTGACCCCCCTCCCCCCCGCCGCCGCCACCACCACCGCAACCCACCCGAGATCCATATCACCAGGTTATTCCGCACTAATCTCGGTTCTGCTGTGTAGAGATTCTACAGATGGAATTAAGATTAGTAATTAGCTGATTTTAAGAGAAGGTGGACCCAACACGAAATCTTGAAAACCAAAGAGAATGATAGAAGAGTAAGTCAGGAGAGATGAAACAGAGAAGTCAGAGAGATTCATGGCATGAGAAGGACCTGGTCTGCCTTTGTTGCCTTTAACGATGAAAAGGTCCATGAGCCAGAGGATACAGGTGGTCTCTAGGAGCTAAGAATCACTCCCATTGCAACCAGCAAGGAAAAAGAACCTCAGCCCTCTGGCCACCTGCAACTGAATATTCCCCCAAAAGCTGAGTGAACTTGGGAGCAAATTCTTCCCCAGAGGCTCCAGTAAGGAACACAGCTTCCCAACACCTTAATGTTAGGTGAGTTCCACATTAGACCTCTGGCCCACCAAACTGTGAGATGATAAACTTTCTTCTAAGCTAAGTTTGTGGTAACTTGTTACCGCGACAACAGAATGCAAATTCAGTACCTTACTGCATCGCAATTATCTCTCTGTATCTCCGTCTCCTCTGCTGAATTCCCATCCTTAGGGCAAGGAGGGTGTCTTTGTCATGCTGCTATTTTCTTGTCTATTTCCTTTACTCCTCCAAACTAAAGCTTTTTGTCAATATGTTTTTCTACTTTGATATAGAAATTCTAGTGCCTTTCCTTTAAAATATTCACCATCTGTTTTCAAATACCTTTGTAAGAACAATGGTTCAAATACATTTGCAGGAACAATGGTATTTGATTACTGCTAAGGCCTTTTGCACAAGAGACGTTATTAGTCTGCCCAGTCTACCATAACAAAATACCAGAGACTGGGTGATTTAAACAACAGCGACAGGGACACCTGGGTGGTTCAGTTGGTTAAGCGTCTGCCTTTGGTTTAGGTCATGATCCCATCTTGCTCCTGGCTCAGCAGGGTGCCTTCTTCTGCCCCAGTCTCCCCGCTCCCCGCCCCCGCCACCTAACAAATAAATGAATAAAATCTTTAAACAACAGCTACATATTATCTTACAGTTCTGAAGGCTACAAGTCCCGGATGGAGGTGTATTTGGTTTCCGGTGAGACCTCTCTTCCTGGCTTGGAAACGACCACCTTCTTTACTGCGTCCTCATCTGGCTTTTTCTCTGCGCACAAGCACACAGAGAGAGACCCTTGTGTCTCTTACTCTGCTTATAAGGACACCACTTCTATCAGATTAGGGCCCCAACCTTATGACCTCCTTTAACCTTAATTATCTCCTTAAAGGCCCTATCTCCAACAGTCGCTACATGTGGGGTTCAGACGTCAACGTATGAATTTTGAGGGGATACACAGTTCAGTCCATAACAAAACAATAATATCTAGCCTTATTTGCATATTAGATAATTAGAGTTGTGCTTAAAATAGCCATGTGTATGTTGTGCTCACTTACAGTGAGTTTGATTTTGTTTCCTATGGTTACATTGGTTGTTGGTTGTTCCTTAGGGAGACCTGCTGAGACAGTGTTACTCCTCTTTCAATCCTCAGTGATTTAAAGACTGGTGTTGTCTTCTGATCTTTTATAATTGTATTGCTTTCACATTTGTATTCAATTCATAGTCCCAGAGAAAATATACTGTAAAATCTCTTTGGTTTTAAAAACTAGGTAAAAAAGCCCATGATATTTAGGAAATCACAAAATTAAAACTGTTGTTTCTATTTTTAAGGATAATTCCTCCCCCTCCTCCCTATTTAAAAGGTCATTAGTGTTAAGCTTGAGAAAGCTCTATTCTAGATTAAGCTTCTCAGCACAACTCTTAGTCTCTACTCCTGTTGCAGTTGGGAAAAGCAATCAGTTGCAGCGTCAGGAATGTCACCATCTCTTCCAGGCTCTGCACCAACCCATCCTGGAGGCTCTGATCTGGCCTCCATGCCCAAATGATGCAGTTCTCAATCAAAGTCTCACAGAGAACATCCAATGAGTGGAACCTAAATCACATCAGGCATCCTAACCGGAAGATACCCTCTAGTTCCGTCCATGTCGTTGCAAATGGCAAAGGTAGTTTTAGTTTTTTGTTCTCGGTACCCTTGAAGAGGGTTGGAAGGTACAATGAGCAAATCAAACCAAATTATCTGCCACAGATGCTTATTAGAAGAAGCACATCAAAGGAATGAAAAATATTAATTCACATTTTCTGTAAATTATTTGTAACCTGCATGTTGAATTATGTTATTTCTGAAGTCTTTGATTAATTTAAAAAGAACAAATTTCAACTCTGATTCTATCTCAATAGTCATTCTCTAAAAACCCTTATTTTGAGAAAAATGAAATTTACCGTTATTTTTTCAAAAAAAAATTCTGTGAAAATAGCCTCTGTATGTTCTTGCCAGGGGATACTGGCTAATATTAACCATCTAGAATTTTTAAGTTCGTATGTCTAATAACACAATTAGGAATGCCATCAAACAAACTTACCCTTTAAACTGTGTTATTTGTTCTTTTTCTTACTGGTAGAAGCAGACTCTGGAGGTGTGAAAAGGAATTTCTATTTTACTTTTCAGTCGACACTTTCAGGAACCTGTTTGTTAAATCTTTAAAAGCTGCATATTAAGTACTCCAGAAAGCTTTAAGCAAATACTTACTGCTTTTGGATTTGTGATTATCAAGATTATGTTTAACTAGAAATCTCAAAAATACTTTCAGATGAGAATTTCAGATGAGAACACAATGATCATTTAAATCATTAAATTAGGTGTGTGTGTGTGTGTGTGTGTCCGAGTAAAGAGAGAGAGAGAAAGAGAGAGATATCAGATAGTAAACATTTTAGACTTCAGGGATCATAAGGTCTTTTCTGTCACAACTATGTAATTTTGTCACCGGAGCACAAAAACAATAGAAGTAGGTGTGGCCGTGTGCCAGTAAAGCTTCCTTTACAAAATAACTCCAAGCGGTGACTGGGTTGAGCCCACGGCTTTAGTCTGTGGAGGCCTGATTCAAATCAGTGTTTCTGGTACCAGCAGCATCATCATCCTTTGGGAGCTTGTTAGAATCGCAGATTCTTAGATCCCACCCACATGCACGAACTCAGAATCTACAGGAGTGAGGTCTAAATCTGCGTTATAACAAACCCTCCGTGGGATTCTGAAGTTTGAGCAGCAGTGAGTTGAATTATGAGTAATGTATGTTAATGTAGAGTTTCATTAACGTGACAGCTTTACTTATATAATATTGATTGTAAACTATTAAAGGCAGTGCTGATTTCCAATATAAGAACCATACATAGTTTTTATAGTGTTATTGTACAGATTGAGTCTGGCTGGTATATTCAGGAATCATGGGCTCTTATATACATAGACTTTACATAGACTCCTTTCTCTATCCTCTACTCCAAGAGCACATAGTAGGTGCTCAAGAAACACTTATGAAATAAAATAAAAAATAAGAAAAGATGAAAAATAATGTACTTACAGATTTTCTTCAGAAATAGAGACCGACAAGGAAACTGATTAACCATGCTTATTGCAATTCTTTTGTTTTCTAAATATTGAATGAATGAATAAGTGAATGACTAAAAGAAGAAGTAAGGAAAACAATCTGATTTTTTGTGAATCTTAAAATATTTTCTATGCCTAAATAATTTATAAGTGGCAAAAATAGAATATGTATAACTTTAGCGCCAACAGAAGCTTGTAGAATAAGTCAAAGGTTCACATTCTCCCTTCCGGTTTGAAATTTCTCATGATTCTCTACTTCCAAAAAGTGAAAACAAAGGAAGAAAGATTTCCCAAATGTAAATGCAATTCTGGGATAAAGTTACGAAGGGAAAACAGTGTGAATGGTTCCTCAAAAGAGTTGCTGCTTTCTTCATATCCGCGCTCAACTCCTACCCCTGAACTGTGTCCTTCCTAAAATCAATCTAGACCCTTTCAGTGTCCCATGGAAACAGGCTGGACTTGATCCAGACATGGTAAACCAACATCCTCCAGTAGAGGGCATTTTTCAGCTTATTTGGGACCAGTCTCCATCTGTCAGCTGTCAACTGCAAAATGTTTCCAGAAATCACAGTGTCAAGAAATCTGCCATAGAGAAGCTCTTATAAGTGCTCCAGAATTTACCTGTTAGCTTTTCCTTCCTATTTTCTTCACAGTTTTTAACACTGTGGTGTCACATAGTAGGTGTTTAATTAATATTCATTAAATGAATGTGTGAAGACATCACATAACTATAACTATAGCTGTAGATATACATATAATGTATCAGTGTTTTCCATGGATACAAAAATTATGATAAACTAGACACTGTAATAAAAATATTCATCTATCTACTTCTGGAACTTTTAGCACATATCCACGACCTTATCACATTACTAAGAATGACATCAACAAGATGATGGAATAGGATATACACAAAAACAAAAATTGGAAATCTATGCCTGAAGAAAAATAGCCCTGGGAGGGCTCAAGAGTCCAGATAAGGACCTACTAGTGGGGCCAAAAAAAAAAAAAAAAAATGGGGAATAACTATAAAGAAAGGATCACTGGGAAGATGGATCTGAATAGCCAAAGCAATTCTGAGAAAGAAGAACAGAACTGTAGGCATCACACTTCCCGATTCCAAACTATACTACAAAGTTAGAATAACCAAAATGGTATGGTATTGGCATGAAAACAGACATAGAGACCAAAGGAACAGAATAGAGAGCTCAGAAATAAACTCACGTGTATGTGGTCAACTAACATTAAGAAGGACGCAAGAACACACGGTGGGGGAAGGATGGTCTCTTCAATCCGGTGCTGGGAAAACTGGACATCCACAGGCAAAAGAATGAAACTGGACCCTATCTTACACCACTCACGAAGAGTAACTTAAACTAAAGACTACATTTAAGACTTGAACCGTAAAATTCTTAGAAGGAAACGTGGGGGAAAAGCTTGTTGACACTGCTCTTAAAAGGATTTTTTGGTTATGATACCAAAAAACACAAGCAACAAAATGAAAAATCAACAACTGGGACTACATCAAACTAGAAAGTTTCTGGACAACGAAAGAAACGATAAACAAAATGAAAAGATAATCTGTAGAATAGAATAAAATATTTGCAAACCATCTATGTTATAAGGGGTTAGTATCTAAAATTTATAAGGAATTTATACAACTCAGCAGGAAAAAAAAACCTGACTAAAAATGGGCAGAGGACTTGAATCGACATTTTTCTGGAGAAGATATGGCTAACAGGTACATGAAAGATGCTCAAGATCATTAATCATTAAGGAACTGTGAATTAAAATCACAAAGAGATATCACTTCCTCTATTAAGATGGCTGTTACCAAAAAGTCAACAGAACAAATGTGAGTGAGGAGGTAAGGAAAAGGGAGCCTAGTACATGGTTGGTGGGAATGTAAATTGGTGCAGCCAATATGGAAAACAGTATGGAGATTCCTCAAAAATTAAAAATAGAACCACCATATGATCTCGCAATCCCACTTCTGGGTATACATCTGAAGGAAATGAAATTAGTGTATCAACAAAATAGCTGCACTCCCAGGTTCATTGTTGCATTTTTCACAAGACAATGACAAGGAAACAATCTCTCTCTTTTTTTTTTTTAAGATTTTATTTATTTATTTGTCAGAGAGCAGGGGGGAGCAGCAAGCAGAGCAGGCAGAGGGAGAAGCAGGCTCCCGGCTGACCAGGGAGCCCAATGTGGGACTCGATCCCAGGACCCTGGTATCATGACCCGAGCCGAAGGCAGATGCCTGGAAACAGAGAGTAGCATGGTGGTTGCCAGGGCCTAGAGGCAAAGAAAATAGGTATTTATTGGTCAAAGGGTGCAAACTTTGAATTATAAGATGTATAAGTCCCAGGAAGCTAATGTACAGAATGAAATTTTAAACGGTTGTCAATTATCTGAATATTTATAAATACTGAATCTGGTTGTTGAGAACCAAGCAGATTCGAATTTATTTATTTATTTGAGAGGCTTTTTTTTTTTTAATTTTTTCAATTTATTTATTTTCAGAAAAACAGTATTCATTATTTTTGCACCACACCCAGTGCTCCATGCAATCCGTGCCCTCTATAATACCCACCACCTGGTACCCCAACCTCCCACACCCCCGCCACTTCATACCCCTCAGATTGTTTTTCAGAGTCCATAGTCTCTCATGATTCACCTCCCCTTCCAATTTACCCCGACTCCCTTCTCCTCTCTAACTCCCCATGTCCTCCATGCTATTTGTTATGCTCCACAAATAAGTGAAACCTGAGAGGCTTTTTTTGAATTTGTTTGGATTACATAGAAATAGATTCAGGGGTGACTGAGTGATACAGTTGGTTGTGTGTCAGGCTCTTGGTTTTCTGCTCAGGTCTGGTCTCAGGGTCATGAGATCAAGCCCCGAATTCGGTTCTGTGCTTAGCAGAGTCTGATTGTGTTTCTCTTCCCTCTCCCTCTGCTTCTCCCCACTGCACTCTCTCTCTCTCTCCCTCTAAAATAAATAAAGTAAACCTTAAAAAAAAAAAAAGAAAGAAACAGCTTCAAATTATAGCAATACAAGGCAGATTTGGTTTCAAGATAAATTCAAGGAACTGGTTATTAAACAATTTCAACCATTACTAATTTTGTGTAATAATTTAATTAAATTTAATTATCAGTTTTGTGCAAAGTTTATTATATGTGTGTAGAGCGTTAGAGCCTTTTCATAATATAATTGCATAAATTAAAAGTGGTTTTGGTTATTACGAACGTGTGCTATTTGCTTTTCTTAACAGCCCTCAGAGTGATGACAACTGAACGTAAATAACCCAGTGTTATGAATCCATTATTTTGCCCACCAGTTGTGCTGTCAGCTGGCTGTCCCTTAGAACGTTAATGTTAGGGACGTGGGCTAAGAATGTAAAGGACTTATCCACTATTGATACAGGTTTCACAAATTTCACCGCTGAAAATACTTCAGCTGTCTTGTTGAAAATTAAATGGGAATATTTCAGAATTGCGCATTATTTTTCATATTCTCCAAGCAAGAATAACATCAAGTCTTTCATCTTTGGGTCAGCACAATGTGTTGTTTAGCGAAGTCAACTGAAATCTTACGAAAATTATGGAACAGAAACATTTACTTATTAACTGAATATCAATGAACAGAAGAGTATTTGTTACAACTGATAAGGGAATCTTGTGTCTATGGGAGAAAAAGGTTGTGTTTCAGGGTCTTTGCAAACATCAGCCCTGTGTTTGGTTAAAATAAGAGCTGTTATATCAACTACATTCATCAGAGGCAATAGTAAATAATTTGAAGAAGTGCAATAAAGAGTGAAAACTGAAATAAAAGTGAAATAAATACTGTGAAGAAATGAAGTTTTTATTGATGTTAAAAATTGTCTTTAAAAAATCATTTTATTGGCGCCCGGGTGACTCAGTGGGTTAAAGCCTCTGCCTTCGGCTCAGGTCATGATCCCAGGGTCCTGGGATCGAGTCCCGCATTAGGCTCTCTGCTCAGCAGGGAGCCTGCTTCCCTTCCTCTCTCTCTGCCTGCCTCTCTGCCTACTTGTGATTTCTGTCAAATAAATAAATAAAATCCTTGAAAAAACCACCTCATTACTAGATCTCCTGGTGAAATTATAATTAAATATCTTTCTGTGAATTTTCTGAAGCTGTTAAATATCAATTATTCTACTGATCCTATTTTTCCTTAAATCACTGTTTTTCAGACAATACATAAAAATTTTAACAATGCATAATCATCTAAAAATAACATTTTAAAAGCAATAGAATGTAATGTTTTATGAGTAGAATGTTACATGCTGATTTTTTAAAAAGTTTGAGTTATATTATAAGCTTCACTTTTGACATTTTTCTACCAAAGTATAATTAACATGTAGTGTTATATTAGTTTCATAGTAAGTTTCTTTTTTTCAGTTTTTATTTAAATTCCATTTAGTTGGGGCGCCTGGGTGGCTCAGTGGGTTAAGCCTCTGCCTTCTTTCTGCTCAGGTCATGATCTCAGGGTCCTGGGATGGAGCCCCACATCGGGCTCTCTGCTCAGTGGGGAGCCTGCTTCCCCCTCTCTCTCTCTGCCTGCCTCTCTGCCTACTTGTGATCTCTCTCTGTCAAATAAATAAAATCTTTAAATTCCATTTAGTTAATATATAGTGTAACATTGGTTTCATGTATAATTTAATGACTCAACACTTACATACATCACCTGGTGCTCATATGACTAGTGCCCTCCCGAATACCTGTTGCTTATTTAATCCATCCCCCGCCCCACCCAGTAAGCTTCATTTCTGTCTCAACCTTTATTTCATCAAAATACTTGTAGCAGGGCTACATTTTTTAAATAGTTCTAAGGTATGCGTTTTTTATATTTTTTAATTTTTTAATTTGGAAATAGTTGCAAACTTACAAGTTGCAAAAATTAGAACAGTAAAAAAAAAATTCACCCTTCCACATATTATTAAAATCATATCTCATTTACTTTATAATAGATCTCTGTTTGTTATGCGTGTGTGTTTTCTAGAACATTTGAAAGTAATACACTTAATGACACTTTCCCCTAAATATCTCACTGTGTGTTTTCTACATTAAGTAGATGTCTTACTTAAGTACAGTGCAATTATTAACTTCAATAATCAAAATAGCTAACTATTATTGAACCAACCATCATTCTTCCAGTCTTGTCAGTTGAGGTTTAACAACTAAGTGACATTTCTGACTCTTGTTTGGATATGTTTAATTAAGCCTCATTAGTCTTTCTTTAGGAAGACTAGAAAAGGAACGTTTCTTTAGCTTTTCTTCATCTCTCATGACATTGACACTTTGAAGACTAGAATCCTGCATTTTTTTCAATAGACCGTTTTTCACTCAGGATTTGTCTGATATTTCTTCATGATTAGAATCAGTCAGAATACTGCATTGGTTGTGTTGTGTCCTCACAGAATGACGTACAATGTCCGTGCGCCTCTCAGTCAGTAATACTAATTTTGGTCACTGATTTCTCTACTGTGTAATTGCTATTTTTTCCATGTAACTAATGAAGAGTTTGTGGGCAGTCTCTTTAAGACCATGCAAATATCCTCTAGACTTAGTAGTCACTGAAGATTCTTCCTCACAGAGCTTTCCTATGATGGTTGCAAATGCTGATTTTCCCACTTCGGCATTCCCTTCATGTTGATAAGCCAATCCTCAGGGTTCTACTGTCAGAACCTCCCTTTTCCAGCATTTATTCACTCGTTCATCTACCTCTGATTATCAGGATGCACTCATGAATTCTATTGTTTTTTCAGTGCTTTATAATTACTAGAGCTCCTTATTTTTGTGCTCAAGTCCTGCTCTGTTGTGATACTCACTATTTTTCTAATTGTGACATGATATTGTCTTCCCTTCCTATTGTGTAATTGTGAGTGATGACTATCTTCCATGTTTGGGTGGAAGCTCTGAGTGCAGAGGTCACCAGGTCCCTAGGGCTCATTACGTAGCAGAACTCGAGGAAAGAACTGAAGGAAAGATTTTTAACTGGCCAAAAGAAACAAGATCCAACATGGAACACGTAAACAGCATCATTATGCACCTTCAGAGGTGTACATGTCATCTACAAAATGAAGACCATACTGTTGTTTCATTGGAGGACTTGAGGGAAATTAAAGAAAATTTTGAGGGGGTAAATTAGAAGTTATTGCAGTTCAGTGCTTTATTACTTTATGGATTTCCACTAGTTTGCCTGGTGATGTTTTTGGTTTACTCAAATATTCATCCTTGTGCTAGAGTCCCCTCCGCTCATAATTTGTAGACGGTGACTAATCCAAACAAAGCATAGGTCTCACCACACCCACAACCACTTATGGAATGAATGTAATAAAGAACTGGAGGTGAAGGTAGATCAAAAATAGATGTAAATGTGTTGAAATCCAAGCTAGTAATGCACTTCAAAAAATTATTAGACAATGACATAGCCTGGCATTAGAAAGATGCTCTGCCTTTCTTAATGGAATTAGTATCTTCCTACTAGAAATGCTATTTTAAATTCAGATACCTCTTTCTTAGATTTTAGAAGACACTGTATAGATTGACTATGAAGTTTTGGTTTTAAGCAGCATGTTATATTTTTCTAATTATTGTTTAAAGAGAGAATTGAAGCAGGAACCAAAGTGGCAGAATCAGGACTAATGAATAGAAGTGAAAGAAAAATCAGCAACAGAATATTGTAAAGGAAAACTTTCTGATAATCAACATTATTTTGTTAAGGAAATGATGAGGGCTTATTTTTTCTTTCTTTTCAGAAACTAGATAATATAGAAACCAAGAATATGAGATGCTTGAGATATATATATATATATATATATATATATATATATATATATATACCATATGTACATATACATATATATATATATACCAAATCCATGATGAATGGTATAGTTGGATACCAGTATTAAAAATGTATGAATTATAATATTTAGGACATATCACATATCACATACACAATGGTATATACACATATACATGTTATTTAAACAAGTCTTTCAAAATATATTTTTATAATGATCTAGAAGAGTAGATAATAACTGTCCCATGTTATATAGGAGGGTACTGAGGCTAAGTAAAATTAAGAAAGGCAGTGAGTGAAGGAATCAAATTTCAACTTGCTACTCCAAAAGCAATGAAATCTTCACAATCAATAATGTAGGTTCAGGTTACGTAAGAAATTTACAACTTATATTTGTAAAATTGAGATTTCCTCCCAGGTTATATTCTCTGCATCAAACACTGACTATTTTTTTCTAATCAATTTTTTTTAAAGGTTTTATGTATTTATTTGACAGAGATCACAAGTAGTCAGAGAAGCAGGCAGAGAGAGAGAGGAGGAAGCATGCTCCCCGCTGAGCAGAAAGCCCGATGCAAGGCTCAATCCCAGGACCCTGGGATCATGACCTGAGCTGAAGGCAGAGGCTTTAACCCACTGAGCCACCCAGGCGCCCCTAATCAATTCTTTATTGAACATTTACTCAAGCAACGGAGTGGTATCTTCAAAATAATAAAAATGAAATAATAATAAAAGCTAAGATTTAAATAGTGCTTACAATGTATCAAGCACTGTCCTAATACACATTAGGTACACACCATTAGCCAAACTTCACCATTATCCATAGTAAATATATATTTCAATATTAAAAATGTGTGTACATATATCATGTTATCAATATAGATTCAGAAATGTTTTTATGTCATTAACTCCATTTCACTAATTAAATAACCTAAGCCAAAAATGAGAAATGATATAAACAAATTTCCTAGAGTCCCATATGATTCCCTATTCCCTTCTTACCGTACTTTTCCATGGGGAAGTTAAGTAGCTTTCTGTTGTGGTTTCATAAGTATTGGGGAAATGTCCAGTTTATGAACTACTGAATAAAATGGGTATTTCTGTTTAAAACTCTTTATATCTATACCCTATCTACTAAAAAGCACTGCCTTTCTAATATCATCCCTTAACACACATTCTGCATAAATTACTAGCCAGTTATTAGCCAAAAAGGGGACAGAGATCGTTAGGATTCTCTTTCTTGTTTTATAGTATATGAACCTACTGGGGAAAGAAAGACCATCAGTTTCTTTTTCTTTCTTCTCCTCACCGCTATATCATATATTTTCCTTCAGAGGATTGTAGAAGAAACACCCAAGAGCTCCTTAGAACATTCACTCACCCATTCATGTATCCATGCATTCCTTTATTCATCACCTGCCATGGGCCACGTACCTCTTCAGACACGAGGGATCCAATGACAAAAGAGACAACATCCCCGCCCTTACAGGACTAACAATTCAATGCAATTATAAAGACAAGACACGTGTGGAAAAATATGCAATGTAATGCAACATTTGAAAAAATGCTTTAATAAAAATAAAGCAGTATCATTATTTGCTTCATAATTCTAATGCAAAGTTGAAATGCAACAGGAAAGACAACGGAACGCTATGCCATCATTACACCCGCGAAGAAAAGGCGGTATATGAGCAAAAATTTCTGGGGCCTTCTCTGTAGTGTGACTCCAAGTGATCATTTGCTGAGAGAAAGGAAACGCTCTGTAAGTTTTATGGTTTCATTTGAACTGTAGGAGACCTGCAATATCACTTTTGAGAAAATTCTTATTAATCAAGTCTTTTGTAAGGTGGAAGATTAACCTATTCAGCCTGTTATTTCCTATAAATGCCTGAATTCCAAGGATACTCCTTTTACACTCGGAGACAGCTTGCCAGCAGAACGTAACTGTATTTCCATGAATACAGATACATATCTTTTCTTTTAAGTAAGCAGCAAGTGTATTTTCACCGTCAAAGAGTATTCGCTTCAGAGAGGCAAAAATGCTACCATCAGATATGGCTTGTTCTGCTCTTTGGGGCATGGCTAACAGAGGTTTTGTTCGCAGCAGAAGTGCCCTCAGTTTTTTCTTTTAGGAGACTTCACCAAAGTATTTTAGATTTGCTTTCACAATTAGTCTGTTTGACGTTATATGCACTTGACTCTCGTGAATAATCTTATACCATACCTAATCCCAGATTTGAGATTCATTCTAGTTCCAGTGCCCTGAACATCGGCCAAACTCCTCAGCCTAGGCTCTCACACAAGGAGAATACTAAGGCCAGTACTGAAGTTGGATGGTCTGAATTTTCAAAAAGAAGGACCTTTTGTTCTTCTCCCAGGAACTAAACAAAACGTGTCGCTAGGCCAACTCCTGGAGCCAAAGCTATAAAGTCAGGGAGAGGCCATTTAAGTAAGGAATAAGCAAGTTTTTAGAGGGAGGAGAGAAATTGGGAGGGTGGGGGAGTCAACACACCTGTCCTTCTTTCTTGTATTCCTGGATCGTGCTTATTTTAATGCTACGTGTGTTTTCCAGGATAATTTCATTTTTTCTCTTTTAATAATTCATTCTGTGGAAATGTAGTAGCAGTGTACTAGTTCAAATGTACTAATAACCCAGTTACCCAACTCGCCCATTTCCTAACTTATGCATCCTTTGTCCATAATTTAATTCATTTGATCTCTACCTCTAGTTCATACCCCAGACCTGGATTCTGAGCTTCAGTAGACATCTGTGACAGTGGATGTTTATATGGCCCCAGCCACACTCTCTGAGACTCATCGTTACGTGCCCTAGCCCAGTGCCAAACAGCACCCTAGGTCAGATAAATGGGGACCTGCCATTGCCTCTGATTTTGAGTTCTAGTTCTGCCTTAATTTCAGTCCACCCTAGAACTGAAGCCTTCCTAAACTCTTGCTAATCCCTGTCCTAGCATCTGAAACTCCTTAATTTTTTTTGGTCACTGTTCAGTTTATTTCTGCCTACAGAGTATAGAATAGTAATACATTTAGGCAGGCATTCAGAGGGCTCAGGAAAAATCTGGAAAATTGTAGGATTTCAACATTGTACTTCTAAAATTAGCTTTATTACCAGTGCTTGCTTTCTGGAAATCTTGCATTATTTGACTTATAATGGTACATTATAAAATCAAAACACCTCATGAATTTTTTACTTTCATCATCAAATTCCTAATGAAATATGTTTCTTTAATGTCAAAGTGTTTGTTCTTCAAAGGATATAATCAGAAAGGAAAATTGTTATGATATTCTGAAAAATAGATGTAAAGTTTCAACTTTGTTTCTATTTATTGAGATCATACTTTCACTACCTCAAGTTAAATCCAATGCAAAAGCATTTGAAACCAAACATTTTGAAACCTAAAGCATCTTAAAAACAGTAAAATAGAAACATTGCCTAATAAAGGATGTGAAGAAATATTCAAATATCTTTAAGAAATATTCCTATTTCTGGGAAAGAATGCAACTCATAAAAGTGAAAGTATGTCCTATTGTTTGACCTGAGGGAGAGCCAAGATTTTTCATAATTGAAAATATAAAGGCATTTCACCACATCAAGAAACTAATACCTTATCTCTGTATTCTAGTATTTCATAGCAAGGTTTATATTATCAACATCAGGCAGACGAGTCTCTCAAGTAGACAAGAAAAAGAATAAATGAAGAAATATTGGTGGATGGTACTATGTGAGCAGGCAAATTTACAGAAGTATTCATGTTAATACTATAATACTAAAATAATTCTGACTTTGATTGAATTTCAAAAGTACCAGCCATGTATTTTCATAGAATTATTTATACCCTGAAAATACTCTTATTTGTTTCAAATAATAATGAAGATACTTGATAATTCCTGAGACTGAGACCTGAGACCCTATGGATACTTGTTAGGAGGACATAAAAATAAAAGTATGCCCTTAAGAAAACCCTTAGGATAAATACAGCTATTTCTTTTAACATCCCTCCACGTAAAGCAACGGTTGGTTATACAATGAAAACAAAAAATGTTCCATGAAAGAGTTTCTCTAGACGATGTATAAAACAATGCAATTCAGGGCGCCTGGGTGGCTCAGTGGGTTAAGCCGCTGCCTTCGGCTCAGGTCATGATCTCAGAGTCCTGGGATCGAGTCCCGCATCGGGCTCTCTGCTCAGCAGGGAGCCTGCTTCCTTCTCTCTCTCTGCCTGCCTCTCAGTGTACTTGTAATTTCTCTCTGTCAAATAAATAAATAAAATCTTTAAAAAAAAAAAAAAAAACAATGCAATTCAGATATACATTTCTGTTGGTCTGATTTAACGCGGATTTAACCTACATTTCAAACAGTTTTTCCAGTTTTTTTCAGAAATCAGATACTGATAAGAATGGGGTGGGGAGTTGAATGGAACATCTCCAAAGAGAAATGCACACAAACAGAATCTTTGGCGTATAGATACAGCCTTTTAATAAATTCTGTGATGCACAACATGGACTGCATTGACTATTGCTTTACAAATTGCAGATCCTTACCCATCCGATATGCATAAATTAATTTATTGGCCTGGAACCGGCAATTTATAAAAGCAAAAGGGTTCTGGTAAGGTTCTGGCGGTAGGTAGTAGCACAGTGTTGGAATCTTCCTCAATGCATCCGTAAAAACAGACCAGACAGGCAAACAAGAGCAACACCAAAACCTTCCAGCAACATCTACAACAAAACTTCGCAAACCTCGCAATGTGAGCACACAGACCAACCATGAGGACCTACAAGACCCAGGTGGAATCAGCATCCGAAGGACAGCAAGTGGAGGGGAAGGGAAGAGGCTTGATGGCCCCAGAAATACTAAACATCCAAGTGCCCTGGAGCATTCACCGGAAACGGGGGCCAGTCCACGTGAAAATGGAAGCCAGTAGCCATGTGGGATTACTGCCAGACCCAATTCACGCATCAGTGCGGGGGGTTTGGTGGTCTGATGTTGTCTATAGACTGGTCAACTATCCTACAAAACTCTTTCTTAATTTTAGAAGTACAGTATTATAATCATACAAAGAAAATTGCTTTTAACTGAGATATTGCTAGTTATGGCCAGGGAGCAATATCAAGGCCCTTCCGCCCTAAGAATTATCTGGAGTTCTACTGTATTTCGTTAATTCTGAGAGGCATTATTTTTTTTTTTCACATTTTAACGTCTCTCCATCAGCATGTTTCTTACATTTTACAGTGTCTTACAAACGCTTTCAGCATTTTTCCTCTGCCGGTACATACACGAGGTAAATAATTAAATTATTTGCCACAAAAATCAATGGCACCTCAGCTATGACGACATAGAGTGTTCTCCTATTATCTGCACAATGGCCCACCACATGTTTTACCCATGAAGACGTCATTATTTTCTGGTCAAAATAAAGATGTTTGACTGGTATGATGAAATTCGATACTGCCTGGACTCAGAGACAGTAGAAATGATAAACAATTACTATTGGAGGTAAAAACCACTTCCTAGTTATGTAACACTGTCCAGGAAAATATCTGTTCACTTGACTTGTACTTCTGAGCGTTTCCTGAATTATTTGAATTGTACTTTTGAGTGTTTCCTAAATTTTAAGACTAGAAAAGCTAACATAGTAACATTTATAATTAGGGTGTATTGGTTGTTTTATAAATATTGGTCTTATGGAAGTCCTGGGCAAAGTAGAGATTTGAATAAAAGTGGAAACAAAATCCACAGTACACTAAAACTATTTACATCAGAAGTGCCTCCTGCCATTATAGGAATTCTCTCTCTGATGCTAGTAAACCTAAAGCATGATAATTTAAGTTCATTAATATGTTAAAAATAGAATTATAACTTAGGGTACTGTTCTGACTATCCTAGAATTTTTTATGTGATTATTTGATCCTTTAGCAGCCAATGGATTAGTCTGGGCCCCGTCAAGAGACAAAAGTCACACAGTAATCTAAACAGGGGATGTTTAATACAAAGAATTATTAATTATGATAGGAGAGTAGCTGTAAGATGTAAAGAGAATACTAAGGGACACCCTCAGGTTGAGGAGAGTCCTTAAGGAAAGACAAACTTGGAAGGCGATCCCCCTTCCAAGACTGAGGTTCAGACCTCATAAAAAGGAGAAGGCGTGATTGGAGTCCATCAGATGGCAGGCAATTTGCTGCCCTGCTGGACCGGAGATGGTCCACATCACTAGGAGAGCAGGAAGTAACCCCACAGGGTGAGGTCAGCCACAGCCAGCAGAGAGCATACACAAGGGTAGGAACTTGGCTGCCGAAAGAAGCCTGGAGTGTGCAGTGTCCACATTAGACGGACGGCAGGAAGATGCTCACCATGGCCAGGCATGCAAGATTCTCCGGGAATTCTGTCCACTGCAGGGCTTGGCAGAGCGGCACCACAGGTCTGCACACGTTCCCACTCTGGCCAGCCTTGCAGCAGAGGCCAGAAAATGGAAAATCACACACACAGGAACCATGAAAAGTGACCACCTTCCTCCAGCAACGTTTCTCCCACTTCACTGGCTGAATTTACATCATGCCCCCCGGAAAGAAAAAGGCTTATCGTTTACTGTGGACTCTCCGAACAGGTACTGAAGGGTGAATTTGGAGCTGAGAGATAATAAGTTGATAACTGGCATGGCAAGCAATTAAAGACATCTTTGAAGTGTCTGCGAAAAGTAAGGGATTGTAAATCATGGGTGAGATGCTAGGAAGAATGCTATCACTAGGAAGATGTGTGGTGTAGCAGGAGGAGGGGGGTGAAAAGGACAGAAACAGATGGAAGGAAATTATGTTCGTGAAGAATATGCTTAGAAACCCAGAGTCCCCGATAGCTGGGGAAGACAACTTTCATTTGTATCGTATTCAAGAACTTTAGACATTGCTATATATTACCTCACTTTGATGTTCACAATTATCCTGTGAGATTAGTTGAGTCATTATTATTGCCACCAATTTATAAATGAGGACACTGTGAACCAGAGACATGAAGGCACTTAGCAGAGTCTCAAAGCTAGTGAGTATCAGAGGGTTTGATGTTAAGTTTTTAGAAATGACTCTCTAGGACTGGCACTTCATGTGGCTTTGACAATGAAATTAGACTAGAGCGGTCTCAGGGTTCCATTACCCAGAAACATGTTGCAAATTATAAAGAGCCTATCAGCAAACATTTAAGAGTTTGCTCTGCAAATCTAGAGATCTTTGTAATGTCCTGGGACTGCGGCTCCTTTTCTCTTCTGCAGGTGTTCTTGATAATCCCTGGTTTCTTTCAGGACTCGCAATACACACACACACACACACACACACACACACACACACACTCTCTCTCTCTCTCTCCACAAACTGCCTGGGCACAAAGGTGGTGCCCATTGTGGAAACTTTAAACCTTATAAAAATAGCCTCTGTTTAGATGTCTACTGTGCATCCATAGTAGGAAGAATTAACAGAGTACACAAAAGTAAAATTCAATGACTCACAAATGCTAATTAGAGTTGCTAGGTATTCATATACCTACTATACTCCCTGATTCAATGAGTCCTTTCCTTCTTTAAATAATCTTTAACCTCATGTAATAAATCTCAGACTCAATGCATATAGCCTTTCAAACTTACTTAAACCTTTAGTTTGCTGACAACACCTTATTCTAAGTATTTAAATTGTGCCAGATGCAAAACAAAACAAAACAAAACACCCCACAAAATCTATTTCTGCCTAAAATATCCAAATAATAGAAAGGAATACTGTTTTGTTTGAATAATACAGGTAACAGCCTCTCCCTTCCAAGCCATTTTAGATGTTTTCTAAACAATCACCATCAACTGTGGGATCTTTCTTATATCCTTCTTTGAGTATTAATGGTACAACTAAATTTTCATGGTTACGGCGCTCATTGTCCAGTCTGGGCATGATGTACATCCTATGCTTTCCCTCTCTTCGGCTCCCTACATAGACATTTCGTTATAACAAAACACTACTCCCACAGAGAGGCAGGATAAGGGTGCATCAGTGAAACTAAAAATCGCTACTGGAGAGGCTGTGGCAAAATTTTAAAAAGAAGCTGAAACCACTGACTATAATTACTCTTTGTCTAGAAAACATCAGAAATAATTTTAAAATGTGTACTCTACAGAATCTTCCTTTACATACACTGAGGAGGACGGAGAGCCTGTTTTCTGTCGCTCCCCCTTCTTTCCTTCGGTATAAGTTCTTTGACATCTGGATAAATCTCATATTTGCAGCCATTTACAAGAATAGCCAGATTTACAGGGTGCCGGGGTGGCTCAGTTGTTAAACGTCTGCCTTTGGCTCAGGTTGTGATCCCAGGATTTTGGGATCGAGCCTTGCTCAAGGGGGAGCCTGCTTTTCCCTCTCTCACTCCCTCTCTGTTTCTCTCTCTTTCAAATAAAGAAATAAAATCTATTTTAAAAATAGCCAAATTTTATACAAGACTTGAGTTTTCTAAATTATTTGAAACAAAATAGCTTTTTAAAAATTCTGGGAATCTCAATACAGGAGGTATTTAACAGATTTTCTTGACAGGATTCTTTCTTTCTTTCTTTGACAGGATTTTTTTCTAAATGAACATTTTGATCTTTTTTTTTCAATCATGCTGTTCAAGGACAATTTCCCGTGGCGTCCACGCAGGGCTGCAAATTCCATGTCAGAACCGCTGGGGAGACCCAGACCAAGCTCCATGCAAAGAGTAGTACTGGATAAATGATGAACCGAAAGTCCTCTGTCAGAGAATATGGAATAATTTTTTAAAACATACATTTAATAGAACAAATTTTATTACTCCTGAGCGAGAGAAAATAACTCCACGTGCTCACGCTAAAATCAAAGGACATTTAGACATTTGAAAAGAAAAAGTTAACAAGAGTAGTCTCAGGACACAGGTGGATTTTGTAAAGAGAGTGAGCTGTTCAACCATTCCCGGCTCTGAGTCCTGCAGATGCTTCTCGTTTCAGCCTGACAAGTGGTGGGGGAGGGGGGATTTTACCCCACCCCACCCCTGTCCCCGCCTACCTACAGAACCACACAGATTTTCAGGTAAAGAAAGTGTTAATGTATTTGTTAATGTTGGATGATCTTGCCTTTTCTTCTTTAACCATTTATAAATTTTGCAGACTTTCGCTATTGCAAATTTTGATTTTGTTGAAAGAGTTAAGGTAATTTTCCCGTCTTAAACAACTAAATATGTAGGATTTTACCTAACGTTTTTTTTTCTGTGTTTAGGTAAACCCCAATGTTTGCAACTGACACAAAATGACAACAAATACTCAATAGTCAACTCAATATCAACTCAATAGTCAAATACTCAACTATTTGTATTATATATGTTTTTTAAGGCACTTAGAATTTTAAAGCTAATGTATTTAGTTTCATAACTTATGCCTGTTGTAAACCACATCTCAAAACTAAAACACATTTTTTCTATCTTTTGAGTTATCTAGACTTCAGAATTTTTATTAATTCTGAATAGGTCCATTCTGATTGTTCTCGGTAAAAACTTTCCAACCATTATTTGTTTTCATTAACACTACTTGAGGAATTTTGGCAGGATTTTTAATGAGAAATCGTTGGGATTTAATTCCCGTGTGTAGAGATGTATGCTTTAAAAAAAAAAAAAAAAAAAAGTTAGCATGCTTTCCTGGAGGATAGTCTAATTCTCACTTTCTTTTGTATGTGTCTACTACTAATTATTTTAAAGTCTGAAATTTTTAAATAATTATTTCAAAGGATGTATATGGTCAGTCATTGTGAAAGAAATTAGGAAGCACAGGGCAGTTAAAATATGAATATTTGTGATACTTCGGATTATGAAGACAAATGCAGTTTTCAAGGCTTTTTCTTGTGCAACTCTATTCAGGAAAAAAAAAAACATTTAGGTTCAGTTAATATGCACCACATGCTTCACCCTTTTCTTGACTATTAAAACTACTAATTAGCAGCTGTTCAATTACTTAAAATAGTCAAGTTGTGCATGCTGTAGCTAAGGACAGAATGCACAAGTAAAAGAAAACTAGTAGGAAATGCATGATTTCCCTTTGAAGGACAGTTGTTAAGTAGGATCTTGTGTCTTGATTCATTGTCACAATGTGAGCCTTGGCTCTACAAAGAAACTAATTTCACAAATATTTGTCAAGCCGAACATATTTTCTTTATACCATTAAAAATGTTAGTAAAGAGCAAAAAACTGTGTTACTAAAATAACACTGATTGGCTGTTTAGGTATAAATTTTAAATATTAAAGTACAGTAACAATTTCCCTTTTATTGTCAGCAAAGTTCTGCAACAAATAAATCCTACATTCTTTGTGAAATGCTGCAATAAAAACATAAATTCATGTTGAATTTTAGATTTATCTACACATGAAATATTTGGGGGAAATTGTTGTGTTGGTTAAATACTCCCTTCATACCTAATAATCAAAAATTGTTTTCAAACAAAATATTTACTAAATATTTTTTCCAAAAATGTATTTTTTACAGTATTTTTATTGTAAAAATAGCATCATTTAATTATGTTTGACAGAAATGAACAATTATGATGTTTATAACAGGATATATTTTGCTGATTTCAACTTGGTCGCATAAAATATTTTCTTTTGTCATTTTCTTGTAGGTTCTGTAGTTCTTGGAATCATTCATTTTTGCTAATTTGGAAATTCAGATCAAAAAGTCATAAACCTAAAGTATAGCGGAAACTTGAACTGAGAAGCATTTGATAGAACAATTAAATCCAGACTCTTCTGAAGATTTTTTTACATTTGGCAAGTAAGTAACTTTGTCCCAAACCTTTACTAAATATTTCATTAACGTAATTTGGAAGAATGAAACAAAAGTCATTTATTGCTTAAAGTGCAAAACTTGCATGTATTTTCATTTTGCGAAGCACAAAATATCAAAAGTAATTCAAAGAATCGAAGGAATGATATTTCAAGAAACTTTTAAATTAGGAAACGTTTGACAGTCATATAAACATCAAAGAAAAATACTAATAGAATTAACAAAATGATTTCTTCCAAAATCTGTAGTCAACTATCACATTTAAGCTATGACAATTCTTATAAAATAGGAATGGGGCGCCTGGCTAGCTCAGTGGGTTAAAGCCTCTGCCTTTGGCTCAGGTCATGATCCCAGGGTCCTGGGATTGAGCCCCATATCAGGCTGTCTGCTCAGCAGGGAGCCTGCTTCCCTTCCTCTCTGCCTGCCTCTCCGCCTACTTGTGATCTCTGTCTGTCAAATAAATAAAGAAAATCTTAAAAAAAAAAATAGGGACAAACGACTCTGAGATTCGTTATAGTACATAAGTACTATACTATATATTCTGGTAAACCTTCACACTAAGCAATCAAGGTCAAAGATTTAATTAAGAGGATCAGGAAAATGTATTCTTTACTTTTTTCTTTTTCTACTACTTAATTTCTTTTCAATTAATTAACACCTCTTAGATTAGCATAAACACAGTTGCTTGTATTCTCTGGCTCTCCTCTTCCTATGGAGAATGTAAGATTTAAAGAAAAAGAACTCCAAGCTGCTTTTTTTCTTCCAATTGCAGCTATTCTACAGCAATTCAGGAGACAGATAAATCTACACATGCCTGTCTTGTTTTGAAAAGTTGAATTTAAACATCCACACACAGCTGGTGGGAGTGTAAACTGCTAAATCCAACAGGGAAAAATAATTTTATTTTACTTGGTAAAGTTGAATATATGCATACCGTATGACCATTCCTGTGTATAATAATATGATCTGGAGAAATTCCTCCTCCTGTGCGCTGGGAGGCATGTCCAAGTTCATAGCTATATGTTTCACAAGAGAAGAGAAAAAAAAAAACCTTGTAAATAATTCAAAAGTCCAATGATAGTGAATAAAATAGGTAAGTGGTGGCATACTCCTACACTGGAACATTTTATGGAATGGAAAGTCAATGAACTACCATTAGGGTCATCAACAAGAAAGGTTTTTTTTTAAATAAACAATTATTAAATGAAAATTTTAGTAACAGGAGACAATATGATCCCACTGATTTTAATTTCTTTTTTTTAAAGACAGTTTATTTATTTGACCAAGAGAATCAGAGAACACAACCAGGGCGAGGGGCCAGATGGGGGGGTGCGGCGACAGGATGGGGGAGTGAGGGGGGTGGGGGGGAGTGGGGATTGGGGGAACCAACCCTAGGAGCTCTGATCCCAGGACCCTGCCCTGGGATCATGACCTGAGCCAGAGGCAGACGCTTAACTCACTGACCCACTGAGGAGCTCTTCATTGACTTTAATTTCAAAAACAGGCAAACTAAGCACACATTGTTTAGGAACACATTCGAATTTGGTAAAATTATAAAGAAAAGCAAGACAATGAGTAGCTCCAAATTCAGGGTATAGATCGTATCTAGGAATGAGGGAAAGTGATGCAACGTGAGATAATGTACATTCAGGTGACTTCTAAGGTGCCTGCAATGTTTTGTTTCTCAGTGTGTGAGATAATGTGCATTCAGGTGACTTCTAAGGTGCCTGCAATGTTTTGTTTCTCAGTGTGTAGTGGGTACACAAAGGCTCATTTTGTTTCAGGGGGTTTTTTGGTTTCTGGTTTTTGGTTTTCATAACTACACTCAGTTTTTGAGATTTACATATGTACCATATTTCACAATAAAACAAAATAAGGGGAAAGAACTTTAATATAGTCACATAACTGGTTAGCAAATTGCTGCAGACTTTCTGATCGATTTCAAAGTGCTTGTTGACTAACTTTTGTCTTTCCTCAACCAATAAACAAGCAAACATGCAAAAAAAGTATGTTAGCTTACAGAGTACACCAAGAGACGTATTAATCCTACGTACAGGGAATTATATCCAAATTTGTCAGTTCTAAGTTAGGATACAGATGAGACTTTAGGGCAGTAGTTCTCAACAAAATCACTAGGGATCTCTGCCAAGACAAGGAAGGAAGAAGCTGAGAACTGATGATCCTCACTGAGGATAAGTATGCAGGCGGTGGCAGCGTAGAATTTGAAGAAGCCCTTCCCTCAGTTATGTTATTTCCTTTATTTATTTATTTATTTTAAAGATTTATTTATTTGAGAGAGAGCAAGCCCATAGAGTACTTACTTGGGGGGATGGGCAGAAGGAGACAATCTTGCTCTTTGGGGTGGGTGGCTCAGTCGGTTAATGTCCACCTCTAGTTTTTGGCTCAGGTCATGATCTCAAGGTCATGAGATCGATCCCCATCTCGGACTCTGCACTCAGTGGGGAGTCTACTCCAGATTCTCTCTCTCCCGCATGCACTCATTCTCTCTCTCTCTAAAATAAATGTATAAATCTTTTAAAAAATTAAAACAAAACATAAAGAGCCAGGTTCTCTTCCTCCTCCTCTCCTTCACCCCCTCCAGTCTCCCCCTTAAAACCTCTATAATGGCATACAATATACACATTTATTTTTTTTTCTTTCAAGCTGAAGCACCCAATCATTATATTTATTCACACCTTGAGTAACTATTTACCAAGCACCTAATGCTAATAATGTAATACAATGTACCAGGCACCAACGTTCTCAATAAAGCAGTGAACAAAATGAAAAAAACCAAAACAAAACCCAAATTCAAAAACATCTGCATAAAGCAGAAACCACTGATCTGAGAGCCTTAATATACCGTGATTTGGTCTGTTAATGGAAAAACACCTTTATTTGCATTAAATTAAAATACTTGAGGTTGATACATATACATAGACATCCACAAATCTTTAGCTATCCAGTGTAGCCTTCTAAGTATTTACACAATGAATTAGACGTAAGTATAAGCTATCACTTACAAACAGCAGGAAGGATGCAGCCCTGTCCTCCCCCTGCACGTGAGAGGAGCTCATATTTGGACTGGGCGGACACATGAGCCTTGGGAAACAAACTCTCTTATCCCAGCCTTAGTGCAAGAATTGGATTCCGTGGGCACCTGGATGACTCAGTTGGATTAAGTGTCTGCCTTCGGCTCACATTATGATCCCAGGGCCCTGGGATCAAGTCCCACATGAGGCTCCCTGCTCAGTGGGGAGACTGCTTTTCCTTCTGCCTGCCGCTCCTCTGCTTGTGTTCTCTCTCTCTCTCTCTCTCTCTCTTGAATAAATAAATAAATAAATAAATAAGCTGGGTTCCGCGTCCTTCTCTGGCATGAGACCACAGATGATACAGACCAGAGGAAGAGACACTGTCACATATGCAGGCAAATGTGTGGCCCCCATAGACTCTGAACGCGAGCTGAGTAAGCTACAATAGCTCCTGGCTTCCCATTGTATTTTAGGAGGAAAAACAAGAAAGGAGGGCTGCTGGTTGTCCCTTTTACACCAGAATATCCAATCCAAGCATGCGGCCAAATGCATATGTCCACTGAATGTTACATTTCTCTTGCATTTCCTCTGGCTTCCCCTGACCTACCTACTGAGGTGAACACTACAGGGAAGACGGAAAAGGCCCTGACTTCATGCCTGTCAGACACAATCGCACTTGCTAAGCATTACCAGGACTTCCTGTGGTCTTGATGGAGCCAAGATGGAGATGACAACACAGAAGGGTGAGTCGCCACAACAGCCAAGACCAGCATGTCCTTTACTAGAGAGGCAGAAAAGTGGAGGGTTTGGAGCACTGACTTCATAGCCAGGGAGCTGGAGTGTGAATTCTGACTCAACAGCTTACTGTGTGACTTCAGAGAAGTTAGTTAAACTCTCTGTGCCTCAGGTTCCTCATCTATAACATGGAAACCATAACGATACTAGACACTGCCTTAAAGAATTTTCATGAGGATTAAATGAGTTCATATTTGTGAACCACCTATAAAAATGTAAGTGGTGGGCGCCTGGGTGGCTCAGTGGGTTAAGCCGCTGCCTTCGGCTCAGGTCATGATCTCAGGTTCCTGGGATCGAGTCCCACATCGGGCTCTCTGCTCAGCAGGGAGCCTGCTTCCTCCTCTCTCTCTCTGCCTGCCTCTCTGCCTACTTATAATCTCTCTCTGTCAAGTAAATAAATAAAATCTTTAAAAAAAAAATGTAAGTGGTATGGGGCGCCTGGGTGGCTCAGTGGGTTAAAGCCTCTGCCTTCCGCTTAGATCATGATCTTAGGGTCCTACGCCAAGCAGAGAACACAAGTCGGGCTCTCTGCTTGGCGGGGAGCGTGCTTCCCCCTCTCTTTCTGCCTGCCTCTCTGCCTACTTGTGATCTCTGTCAAATAAATAAATAAAATCTTTTTAAAAAAAATGTAAGTAGTATATGAATGGTTGATTGCAATTCCTTCATGAAAGGCTGTGTAGCAATAGAATGAAATGTTTAAGACTCTGTTACCTAATTGCCAAGGTTGTTTTTGTTTGGTTTTCTTTTGTTTTGGTATTAGTATTAGGGTTAGTTCTTTTTTTTTAATTCCCAGGAGAACTATAAACAATCTTAAATACTGATTGAACCAGGAGCAAGCCTCAATTATTCAACTAGCCTTCATTCAGTCTGATTTTTCCATTGATTTCTAATGAGATTCTTATCTCAAAATAGAAATCACTGGTAAGTGTTATGTTTGAGTACAGTTGTTTTACATACAAATGGTGCATACACTCTATCAACAGTGCCCACGACCAACAGAGGTGGCTGTGGGTGACTCCAGAGCCATGCCCTGTCACCCCCAAGGCTTACTGATGCACCCGCTAACAGTTTGATTCTCCCCCTCCTCCTGACTCGAAGTAGGCCAACAAAGCTGGGAATGAATTAAAAACATACATCTATTGACCATCAGTATACTCTGGCTTTTCTTAAAAACATTTTCCTTCCTCCATGAGCATCCAAAGCTGTTCAAAATCCCCTTCATGTTTCTATTTCTGTAGATTGCAGAACAATGCTTAATCAAACTTTGTCGAGATAAACATGAAAGGGTCCACCTGCTTGGATCATTTCCATGAACCGATTTCCATGTTGTTTTAAATAGAATTCAGTGTAAATAACTTAGGTAAAGCAGGTCATGTATAATTTCAAGCAAGCTGATAGCTCTGCTTCCCTTCTCTCTAATAATGAGTACCAGTGCAAAAATAAATAAATAAATAAAAATTAAAATTAAAAAAGGAAAACTCTAACAGAGCATATCCAGAGTATCCCTAATTTTATTTTGACGATTAAAAACGTTAAGAAAAACATTTTCCATCATCTTAATTTTTTTTTAAAAGTCCATTTTAACACAAAATAAAATGAACATATTTAAGAGTAAAGAGTCCTTAATATGGGATGCATTTAGAATTTTAAGATACCTGTATTGTCCTTATTTTCCTGTTTGCATCATGAGTTAGTGAATTTTGCATTATTTCTTGAGAAACTAGTGTAGGAGACATTACTGTCGATCAAGTTATCTGTGAGTATAGTTGTCTTAGTCCATTCAGGCTGTTACACAACAATACCCTCAGCCGGGTGGCTTAAACAACAAACATTTATTTCTCACCATTCTGGAGTCTGGGAAGTCCAAGGTCAAAGTACCAGCAGATTCGCTATGTAGTGCGAGCCCTCTTCCTGGTTCATAGATGGCCAACTTCTCCCTGTGTCCTCACATGGTGGGAAGACAAGGGAGCTCTCTGAAGTCTGTGTTTATCAGGGCACTGTTCCACTCATGAGGACTCCACGGGACCGAATCACCTCCCACAGGCCCGCCTCCTAATAGTATCTCACTGGGGTTTAGGGTTTCAACATATGAGTTCAGGGGGACACCTTCAGTCCAGGACAACAGTTTGAATAAAAGTTCCATATGCCCTGAGCACTCCATTTGCATCCCTTCAACCTGAGATGTACCAGGTCTTGCAAAGTGATCTCAATTTCAGGAAATATTGTTAAGGACTTAGTCACTATTTTATAAGCCCAAGTCAATCTAACTCCCTTTTAAGACATCACATATCACAAACAAACTTGCTAAATGCTCCAGTAATCAGTGTTTTGCATTGCACACTTGGAATTAGGCTTCAGAAAAATTGTGGCATGTAAATTAGCAACTTGATACCAATAGTGTGCTTTTATATACAAAACATGCAACCTGCGTAACTGGCATTCTAATCATATTAATATTGCATGCTTAAAACACATTAACATTAAACACCTCAGCGTGCATTTTACACTGAAATCTCCCTGCGGTGTCAAGACCTTTTCTTCAAATATGGTTTCACTGACCAGAATTTTATTGATTAAATCAAGTCCTTCCTACCTGAACGATATCCCAGTGTATCTTCTGAGATTTCTAAAACTGATTTCGGTAAAAAGGGAAAAGATCATAAAACATTAGCAAAATATTATGAGAATCTTTATAGATTTGGGGCTTATTTTCTTCATAATCTTTTACGGGATTTTCACTCACATCTGAGTTAACTGTTTTTTTTTTTTTAAATCATATTGTCTGCAGGGAATCTTTCTAAAACATTCAACTTAGTTTTCCTAGAGACAACCATTTTCTCTTCCATTTCTTATTTCATTAGTTTATGTAACATTAATGCCATTACGTAATTACAATAACAATTAGAATAAATTAGTTTAGAAGCAAACACAACTGATTTTTGGCAAGCCCCCAGCACTGACTGGTGGGAGCAGAAACATGGAACTTAAAGTGGAAGGAAGTCGGTTAGCTCTAGTGGCTACTCCGTGGCTTTGGGTCGGTATGTTTTACAGGGGAAGGACAAAGTTTTGATTAAATATTGAAATAAGAAAACATACATTCAAATTATCTGTTTTTTCATTTACCTTCATTAACTACTAGAAAAGTTAATCACAGAAAACTAATGTTTAGGCATTGCTGCATCATGAAGTGACACAGAGAAAATTGTAACGATGATATTCTTTAAAAATATAATTTTTAAAGATTTATTTATTTATTTGAGAGACAGCATGTACACACTAGCAGGGGCATGGGCACAGTGAGAGGGAGAGAATCGCAAGCAGACTCCCAGTTGAGTGTGGAGCCTTCCTGAGGACTGACCTCACAACCCTGACTTCATGACCTGAGCTGAAATCATGGGCCCAACACTTCACTGACTGAGCCGCCCAGGAACCCCACAAATATAATTTTTTTGGTAAAGATTTTATTTATTTATTTGACAGAGATCACAAGTAGGCAGAGAGGCAGGCAGAGAGAGAGGAAGGGAAGCAGGCTCCCTGCTGAGCAGAGAGTCCAATTCGGGACTCGATCCCAGGACTCTGGGATCACGACCCAAGCCAAAAGCAGAGGCCTTAACCCACTGAGCCACCCAGGTGCCCACCCACAAATATAATTTTTAAAACAAAATTATATTATAATATCTTGGCTTAAAGATACTCAGGATGTCTTGGTGGCTCAGTCAATTAAGCATCTGCCTTCCACTCAGATCATGATCCCTGGGTCCTGGGATTGAGCCCCCAGTCAGACTCCTTGCTCATCAGGGAGCCTGCCACTCCCCCTGCTTGTGCCCTCTCTCTCTCTCTCTGACAAATAAATGAATAAAATCTTTTTAAAAATACAAAAGAGAAAGAGAGAGACTCTAGACTCCGAGATAGCAATATTAGATCTACCTTGTCTTCTACCCAAATTTGCAGAGTGACCATAGATAAACCATGATATAGACAAATTTTTGTCTGTTTTACCCTCCATATGTTCTCTTTGAAGAGCCATTTTTTAAAATTACCCCTCTCATTTACTACTTCTTTCAATCCCCTAATAAATATTTTAAAATGCTTCCTAGCTGGTGAAATGCCCCTAATTTTTACACCCAAAATTTTCTTCCTCAAAGTACTCTCACATCAGGGGTGCCTGGGTGGCTTAGCCGCTCAAGTCCTGAAATCAGAAGTGAGTTGGGACTGTTTTGAGCTTTGGACTCTTGGTTTGACTCAGGTCATGATCTTGGGTTTGTGAGATCAAGACCCCACTGGGGGTCCACACTCCACGGGGAGTCAGTCTGCTTGAAATTCTCTTCCTCTCCAGCTCCCCCCGCCCTTCCCCTGCTCTGCACACACACTCTGTCTCAAATATATAAATTCATCTTTTAAAAAAGTTCTCCCACATCAAAATTTAGCTATTCCTTGTCTCAGTTCTTCAGCTTCTGTCTTGGCTAGGTTAATAGTTAATAAGTTATATCAACATGAATATATTAATGTAGTTAATAACTAGAAGATCTAACAACACGCTGTGAATCAGTGTGCTACTCTATGAAGATAGCATATGGATTTTAATAGGAATCTTATGGAGATAATCTCTTGCCCAAAAAGGTGTGATTGATGGTAGGGCTTTTAATAGCTGCTAGGGAAGACTTAGGAACTTGGAGAGAATTTTTAGTGAATATACTGTTTTGCTCTCTTTAAAAATTATTAGTATGGAAGCCTCCTAATCATTTTTTGTTGTTGTTGTTAGAAGCACCTACCAGAAGAATACTTTCTTTTTTTTAAGATTTTATTTATTTGACAGAGAGAAATTAAGTATTAGCAGGGGGAGCAAAAGGGAGAAACATTTTCTCTGCTGAGCAGAGAGCCCGAAGTAGGGCTCAATCTTAGGACCCTGAGATCATGACCTGAGCCAAAGGCAGCCACTCAACTGACTGAGCCACCCACCAGGCCCCCAAACACCTAATCATTCTTACCATTAGGACTGACTTAATTCCTTGCACCAAAGATACGTGTAAAATTACCTCTACCAAAGAAGCAAGGTGAATTCACAAGTTGCATCTAAAACTTGTCAAAAAGCACCTTTATTTTATTTTGACCCAGAAGGTCAGTCTGTGTGTGTGTGTGTGTGTGTGGTGTGTGTATGTGTATTTTTGGCATACTTATTAAAGTATGTTTTCAATGGAAAAGAAACATGCTGTACATAATTTCTAGAGGAGTACTGATCTCATTTTAGGTCCAGCCAAAGAGGTTACTCTTATTAGGACAGTTGGAACCACACCCATATTAACGGGCACCGAGTCAACCCTAATCCACAAGCCACTGGGAACCATGTTTCCCCCCCAAAATTAGAAGTAAATATTGAAACAAACAAGACCCCAAAACTGTAAAACTCTCCACTCCCATACAGTTTGACTGGAACTCTTCCTTCCCCTTCCCCTTCCCTCTTTCCCATAAATCGAGGGTAAGAAGCCTTCAGCTTCAGGCCATGCCAGTTCATGTGCACCTTGTCTGTGCACCCTGAGAGCGTCACCGTAACATGGCGTGTGTCCCCACAGAGCTGCGCCTCACCCCCCGCCCCGTTAAATATTTGTCATTCAACTTATTCAATTCTCAAGCATTTCTGTGCTTTCTATTTTCTTCCTTTGGCTCTCAAGTTTCATGAACTGTACTTTTTTTAAATCTAAGAAAAAACAACTGTCCAAATTTTGACGGAGGCAATGTCACTTTTGCAAGTTTATCATTACCCTTTTAAAGTAGATTTTTTAAAGTTCTTCTCAATCACGCAGTTACTTTTAATAAAATTATTTATTACAGCTTTTTACTTCATCAATTTTGTTTTTTAAATATTTGTCATTTGTCTTTTTCTGTCAGAAAGTTCTAATTTAACAAACATGCCCAAACTATCCAGGTGTCTATTTTTACCGGCTTTCTGGATCAAAATAAAATAAAAGGGTTTTTTTCCCTACTTTTGAGTGTAATGCCTGAATTTGCCCTGCTTCTTCAGCGAGATGGCTGTGTGGTATATCTTCTATGCAAGGAATTAGGAGTCAGCCCTAATAATGAGGTGCTTTCCAAAGGATGCTTCTGAATTTGGTCTCTACAGTTTTGAACTCTTAGGGAAAGATTATATGTTTCTGTCAGTGTAAGTTACTAAGAAAACTACAAAATTGACATTTTCTAAGGCCTCTTTCAAAATGTATTGACACTGTGGTTGATGGCCTGTGTTACTAATGGTTTGTGAGCAAGGTGTATATAATCAGCATAGCTGATTATATACACAGTTCATTTTTGAAGACTACTTAAAGGTTTTTGAATGACAAAAATAGTATATTTCTTTTTTTAGATGTTTATTTATTTTTATTTATTTCAGAGAGAGAGTGTATGCACGCACATACATGCATGGTAGCGGAGTGTGGGGGACAGGCAGAGGGAGCGAATCTCAAGCAGACTCCTCACTGAGTGTGTGCGCCATTGTGGGGTTTGATGCCATGAGGTCATGACCTGAGCTGAAACCAAGACTCAGATGCTTAACCAACCCGGGCACTCCAAAAATTGTATATTTCTAAAAATATTTAATTATAGGATTACAGGATTACAGGATTACCAATACAAAGAGGCAAGTTAAAGCATTCCATTGATCCAGATTTCTTACTCTATCAGGGTCAGTCTGCCTCTGACTGTTTCATTGAGTAAATAAATTAATGCTTGGAAAATTAGAGAATCACAGCCAAAGGGACAATAGTGGATAACATGATGTCAGTTAACTGAAGGGTTGCCATTTTTCTGTACTTACCATGAATAATAATAAATTACTATCTCCCAGAGTGAGGCTAAAATCTTAGATGGTAGTCTTTTTCTTTCATGCATACACTACACCATTAAAATGAATTGAAGAAGATTTAACCTAAATAACATTTAGAATTTTGTTTCCTGTTATTGTTTTTCTCCTGTGTTCCCTGCCAGTCTGACAGAGCAAGGGGTGTGAGGTACAAAGGATGCTGAGGAGACTTTGAGTAAAACAAAACTGGAATTAAGGAAAAGGTGGATCAAAGAATCATAATCTTTGGGCACCTGGGTGGCTCAGTGGGTTAAGCCTCTGCCTTCAGCTCAGGTCCTGGGATCGATCCCCACATTAGGCTCTCTGCTTGGTGGGGAGCCTGCTTCCCCCTCTCTCTCTCTGCCTGACTCTCTGCCTGCTTGTGATCTCTGTCTGTCAAATAAATAAATAAATAAAATCTTAAAAAAAAAAAAAAGAATCATAATCTTTGGGTTATGAGGAAACTGAAAAAAGATGGCTGCCTTTGTAGACCTTCTGTTCAAGTAGGAAGACCAGGAAATAAACAATAAACATAATAAGAAAATAAAGTGGACATTTTAAGATGATGAGTGCTTACAAAAAGGAAACAAGGAGGGAGGGTATGTGCTATAGTGAGTGCTGTGAAGTGTGTGAACCTGGCAATTCACAGACCTGTACCCCTGGGGCTAATAATACATTATATGTTAATTAAAAAAAAGTAAACAAGGAGAAGATTGGGGGGATTTGCAGTTTTAAATGCATTCTACAAAGAACAAGGTAAAACAACACTTAACTCCAGTTCTTGGGGTGGAGGAAAGGGGTTGGGAGACAAGTCTTGGCAAAAGAGAAAATTCTTAAGAATTTTCAAAAAATTCTTGAGAATTTTTGGTGAACCCTTGTTCCAAGTAAATAAGGAAAGAAAGAACCATTCCCTGCCCTTTTCCTGCTTTCTCTTCATCCATTCAGCAAACAGTGGCAACTCTTTTAACCTCATTTCTCTATACAAATAATACTGAAATGGTACAGGCATATCAGTGAAGATCCATTTTTTGTATACTTATTTTAAAAACGTATGGACACATACAAAGAAACCCTGTATCCAGCATCTTCTCACTGCAAGGCATTGTGCTGGCTATTTTCCCACACAATACTTGTACACATGTCCATTCTGAGGATAGGTCTTGAAAACAAGCTCTCTGTGTTATACATTTCTGTATCTTACTCAAGAATTACTTGTTGACTGAATAAATGAATTCATTCATTCATTCATTCATTATTGAACATGGGATTTGGCCCATGAAATTAAAAAAATAAATAAAATAAAAAACAAAAAACAACTTTTTCTATCGTGATCCAAAGGAGACAATGTCAAGTTTAATTCAGAGTAAATAGATCAGTTTAGCAGAAATTTAGTTATTTTTCATTCTCGTGAATCTTAAACCAAAGAAAAAAGATTTTGGTAAAAAGTCTCTCTTCCCCTTTGTACAAATTACATGACTATGTTCAAATGTATTCTTCAGCTTGGTCTATGAGCACACAACCTATCTGGTTTTGTATATCCTACACTTATGAGTATGTGTGTACATATGTAGAAGACTCTATGTAGAGAGAATTTTATGTGCTTTGGTAGTAAAATGGACACTTTTATGGTGAAAAAAATACTATAATTTCTTTAATTATAATTTACTCTTATAAACTAAAAAGTGTTAGGTGTCTGGGTGGCTCAGTCATTAAGCATCTACCTTTGGCTCAGGTCATGATTCCAGGATCCTGGAATGGAGCCCCTCATCAGGCTCCTTGCTCCTCGGGAAGCCTGCTTCTCCCTCTCCCTCTCCCTGTTTGTATTCCCTCTCTCGCTGTCTGTCTGTCTGTCAAATAAATAAAATCTTAAAATAAATAGAATGTGTTGAGAAGCTGGCTCAATAGACATAATAATATAATTAAGTATCTTTATCACAATAAGAAGAATCTAGATGTTGGCAAATAATCTTATCACGAAGGTATTTTAACTTTATATTATTGTTAGTAATAACAACAGTTAATATTTATTGAGTCCTTGTGTATTATTTATGATCTTCAATCATGTACATGTATTAGCTCATTTAATTCTTAAAAACAGCCTGGTAAAATAGATATCATTAATATTTTTCTCTTAAAGATGAGGAAATTAGTAGGTAGAATGGTGCCCATGATTTCAGGGTAGTAAATAGAGCAGTTGGGACCCCCAGATGGGTTTTTATTACTCTAAATTCCATTCTTTAAATATTGGTTTATGTTGTTTCTACTTTAATAAATAGCTATGCAGATGCCAGATATTTAATGGGACACCTGGAATGGTCATGAGATGCCTTTGAGACTTCAGGAGAAGTCAGAAGGAGCTACTTAATCTATATTGTACTCTCAATTTTCCATTGTCTAGAATTGGCAATATGAGAATAATTCTTGTTTTTCATTTATTTTTCTACAATCATAAAAATAGCAACTTTGCATTCATTGAATCTGATGCAACTAAAGAAGTAAGATTGTTTAAAAGTACATTTTTCATGATTTATTATTTATTATTACATTTGTTATTATTTCTTCTAAAGATTTCCAAAGGAGAATTTGGTGCCTTGGAAATGTTTAGATTTAAATTATTTAATTTTTTTCAATACATTCATGTTGACTAATTCCAAATGACTAGTAATCCCATATAAAATTAGCAATACTCTTCAACCTAGTTGGGCAGTTTTTAGGTAACAAAATATAAGATATTCCTAACAAGTCAAAATGAAAGTGGCTAAAATAAGGAGTGTTTTAAATCTCTGAATCTAGTTTAGCTGGTATTGTTTGAATGTACTCTAAAATACATCAAATATGACAATACACCTATGAAGTTCCGCTGACATGCAGCAGTTCATCCTTCCTGGGAAGATAAGAAGACACTAGCGAAGGTACCACCCCCAGGATCAGAAAGGACGGTGCATACCCAAGGGAGCTCTGTGAGAGATGGACCTCTGTGGCTTGTCTTAGAATCCACCCACTTTCCATTTCTTATGACTCTGTCACTCTGACCTTTATCTACCAGCTCACTCCTGTTGATTCAGGACTGCCACTGGTTAGTCTACTCTCTACGAAGGAAATATTGAAGAAACATCCAGTTTTACCAGACTGTAGGATGATTACTAGTGCTTTGTGTTGGCTTTTATCTCTCTGTAGTTCCCACTGCTTTCCAAAGTTCCACAAGGAACCCAGGGTTTCTTTTTTTGGGGGGGGAGTAGAGGAGGTGGGTGGGGAGTGTCTACTAATCTTATTTGAACTTCCATGACCCCAATTTGATGAACTAAATAGCATATTCACAAATAATTATTAGTGATCATTTGAATGTTCTTAAAAACAAAAAAGATTTATTTATTTATTTATTTGAGAGAGAAAGAGAGCGCACAAGCAAGCAAGGGGTGGAGCAGAGGGAGAGAATCTTCAAGCAAACTCAACTCTGATTGTGGAGCTCAGCTTGGGGCTCCATCTCACAACCCATGAAATTATGACCTGAGCTGAAACCAAGAGTCGGACACTCAACCGCTTTATCAGCTGAGCCACCCAGGTGCCCCTCATTTGAATATTCTGATGAAAATAACTCCAAATGCAGTAGTACCACTAGTTGTATCAGCTCCCCAAGTTAGAGAGAGTGATCATAAACCCTCACTAGCCCATACATGTGAACAAATCATTATATTAATCGTCTCTCCAGTTGGTTAATACTCAAATACAGTATACTATAACCTGCTAAAGCTCATTCAGGGTTCCAGTCAAAAGTTGGTCTGCTAGAAACTTCTTTCTTTTCTACCTCTACTTTAGCTTTATGTCCAGGATATATGATACAGTATGGAGTCTCCAGGAAATTGGATCTATCAACCTATGTAGTCCACTGCTGAATTCCCCCTCTTGCCCACTTGTAAAGAATTAACTTTGATACCAGAGAATATCAAATGGTATCTAATGACTCCTTGATGGCAGAAGAAAGCAGTATCTGATGACCTTTCAGGCAGAGAACTTTTGCCTGGAGGGCCACAAGTTCTCTGGAAATCCCTGGATTATCTCAGAAAGAAATATATCTTCCCAAGATCCATTCATGATTCCAGTGGCTGATTCAGTGCCTCCCCTTTGTTTCTCTGATCCTGATTCAACTGGTTAATCCTGGTTACCCTCTCCTCTTAATCTCTAGCTGTCTGCCCACCATTTTGATTACAGTCCCCTCACACCCACCATTATCAATGTTTCATCCCTTGTCCCAACTCATTTCTGGATTTCATGACTCAAAAGCCTGACAGTCTTGACAGATTCTAATATCTAGTATCAGTGTCTCCATTGTTTCTTTTCTTTTTTTATTTTCAAGACTTTATTTATTTATTTGACACAGAGAGAGCGAGAAAGGAAACACAAGCAGGGGGGTTGAGAGAGGGAGAAGCAGGCTTCCTGCTGATCAGGGAGTCCAGTGCAGGCCTGTATCCCAGGACCCTGCGATCATGACCTGAGCCAAAGGCAGCCACTTAACACTTACTGACTGAGCCGCCCACACACCTCTTCATGGTTTCTTGTTTGTTTTTCTTTTCTTTTTTTAAGATTTAATTTATTTATTTGACAGACAGAGATCACAAGTAGGCAGAGGCAGGCAGAGGGAGATGAGGGGAGACAGGCTCCCTGCCGAGCAGAGAGCCTGATGTGGGGCTCGATCCCAGGACCCTGACATCATGACCTGAGCTGAAGGCAGAGGCTTTAACCCACTGAGCTATACAGGCACCCCTCCTCCATGTTTCTTAATGCTGGTCTCTTCCCATCTACAGCATTTCATTGGTTCTTACCAAGGCTTTGACTAAGTCTCTTGTATAATACTACATAAGTGTAAAGAAAATCAAAATAAGTCTGTCTCCCTTTTCAGATAGAATTATAAGGCTTATTTATTAAATATATCTCTAAGGATACATTCATAAAATGGAAATCACATTCATGATTCTGCAGAAAGGACTCTGACATCCATTGATTAATTCAACAATTTTTGAGCACATACTCTATGGTAATTATTTTAGATGAACATACGTTAGACTTCAAAATAGCTCATTCTTTTTGCGAATACTAGGTATTAATCTTTCTTGAACCCTGGGTATTGGCATAACCAGCTACTACTGTTAATATTAGATTTGTGGATCTAAATAAACAATGCTCATTAAAACAGTCAGCTCACTATATAATGTAAGATGTTAGTCATCTCTTAAATATCTAATACTGAAAAAGGGAATTCTCTTAGCTAATGCTAGAGGTTAGTGTTTTCTTGAATATTTAATATTGTAAGAGCCAACTCTTCTGGCTAATGTTAGGCATTAATAGTTTCTTAAATATTGTGTACGAGTGATTTATCCATTCTGTCCATGACTCCTTAGCTACGATTGGCTCGTCCATGTGTAATCATTTAGAGAAAACACGAAGCCAGCAAGAGACAATATGCAGGTATTTAACCATACCATTATTCTATGGGTCTCATTAATCCCTGCTCTTCTGTTTGCCTTGGGTTCCTTCCTCCTTGTTGTCATTGCTGTCTGTATCGTTGTTTTGAAATTGAGAGATAATCTACATAGAGCAAAAGCATGAAATATGCTAATCATAGGTGGGTAACAAGGACTTTTTTTACACCCAAATAACCAAAAAGAGAACATTTCCAGCATCAGCATTTTTGGGTTATTTTCCATCCCCCATTCCTATCCTCTGAAATCTGTCCTCCTCCTTAGTTTGATATCCTGCATGGACTTTTATGGTTCCTAAACATCAGCTTCCGGGGCACCTGGGTGGCTCAGTGGGTTAAGCCGCTGCCTTCGGCTCAGGTCATGATCTCAGGGTCCTGGGATCGAGTTCCGCATCGGGCTCTCTGCTCAGCAGGGAGCCTGCTCCCTCCCCTTTCTCTCTCTGCCTGCCTCTCTCTCTCTCTGCCTGCCTCTGTGCCTACTTGTGATCTCTCTCTGTCAAATAAATAAATAAAATCTTTAAAAAAAAAATGTCTAAACGTCAGCTTCCTTCATCCCTTCCTATCTTGACTTGGCTTTAAATGCTCACTTCTCACCAATCAGTGAATTTGCTGTTCCCAAAAACAGCTACCATAACGTCCCAGCCAGAGAAGAACAATTTGCTTTAAAATATTTTGCAAGCAAATTTTAACACTGGGCACATCTAAGTGTGTATGGCTGATCTAATATCATTTGCTTTTAAATTTATACCCACATCATTTTGGGAAATTTTTACAAATAAATGTATCAGACATAGCTGGTCTTCCTACCACCAACAATGCCATCATGCACATAGTCTCAGAAAACAAAGAAAATCATTCACATTCTCAAGGAGCATTTCTGAGGCTCGGGTGGGTACTGATTTCTCTTTGGACAATTGTAGTATACAGCCCATACTCACTCTCTGTAATGTTTTTAATCAGCCCTTACACTGTTATCATTTCAGACAGAAATGTCATCTTTTGTTCCAAGTCAGTTTTGGTTATACCTGGTCAAACCTTTGTAATATACTCCCTTGTTATGAGCATTGTTATATGAAAAATAAACTAATACGTTGAAATTTATTGTCTGCATATGGAAATGGATTAATTAACTGGCATTTAGGGGAACAAAAGTGCACTGGTTTGCAAGATTTTCCAAAAATGTATTCCCTATAGGAAGTCTCATTCAAATAATACTTACGTTTTTTTTTTTAACAGTATCAATTTCTTTATTGGTTAGGTACTTACCAAAATATAGCAATTGAACCATCAGAAATCTTCAATCTGAGCAGATTCTTGTCTATTCACATTAAAGTAACTCCAGAAAGCAAATTATGTTTATATAATTATATTTAACATAACCAATTATAATTTCCATAGCATTAAAATAATTCTTCAACACCTTGATATACACAGAAAGTATTAGGCCTGAATGTTAAGTACTCATGTATAGTTATGTAAAATAATAAGCCAGTTGTGATATCCATGTTATTCTAACCAATCTTAAAGAGGTAATTATACAATCAATATTGTAAGTTGAATCTGGAACTATGAACTACCTACATGATTGACTGAATCAACTTGTTTCCTCTGGTATAAATTGAGGTTAAAGCCTATATTTGAAAGTAAGGGGAAAAAAAAAAACCTTTAGAAGCTTTTAGGAAATTAAATAAAATTGATTGAAAGCATTAGCATTTGGTAATTAATCCTACCAGGAATCTGTTTGTTGTCTGTCTTTTAGTATTTTCGAAATATTAGAGATGACCCAGATGATCTTTGTGTATCCCCTTCTTACAGCTAAATGATTGAAAACCAAAAAAATTGAACATATAGCTAAACATGTCCTCTACAGAGAATTTTTCAAATACAACACAATCTATATTTGGAATGATCTTTCATTGCTAAGTAGATTTCTTAAAAATAAACTGCAACCCCAGATAGCAAATATACCATAGCTCACCAGTTTCTAGTGTGCCTTATAAACTAAGGTTGCTACAGTTAAGGTATATAGTTTTGTAAACATTATTTCTGAAGTTTTTGTCATTTAAAAAATTTTTACACCCATAACTCTTTGGTGAAGGATTTGAAATACCCTGGCTGGGTTTCTCACAGTTTCTCTGAGTGAATTAGCAATGCCATATGTAATATGGACGGGCAGGTGCACAAGCGCCTATCCAGATTAACCTGCTAAAGGTACTGATGAGTCAAATGCTTTTATCTAATGCAAGAACTAAGTACCAGAGCTTGTCAGCTCTGACTTAGCATAAGCCTGACCTGGGAATTTTTCTTAAAAAAACGATGTTCAGGTCTCCCTTCTGACCAATTGAATTGGAATACTTGTAAGTAAGGGCCAGGCATTTGTATGTTTTAAAGGCTCTACGGGTGATTGTAAAGTACAACCAGATAAAGAACTACTGAATTAAGTTCAAAACAAGAAACTAAAAATAGGATACTTCTAATTTTGATGTTGAACAAATGAGTGAAATAAGTGAAAAATGAGTGAAATACTTTACCATGATTTTCTATGATACATCAGTTTTAAATGTTTAATTGAAATATATTCAATTTGTTTTCTAAAGCCATACAATTTTACATATATTGATAAATATCATCACATACCAAATTTCTTTAAGAGTACAGACTATCTCTTTATTGTGACAAAGAGTATCTAGTATATTTAAGTTTTCTTAATTAAATAATCAGTTATTCCATCTGGTTCTACAGAGTACCACAGTGGCAATTTTCAAGGATACAAAAGAAAGAACTTTCTTCAAATTGCTTCTTTATTTAAAACTACACACATTCATCCTTCCCTCTGTAATTTGTATTTTCTTAATTTCAAAACTATAGATGGAACCATCAGGTTCTATGGTCATGGTCTTTGTGTTCACTATAAATTGATTGTCATTATGGCACCTAGAATGCCATATGTTAAATAATCTACATATTCATATTATGTGTGATTATCAAATAACATATATGAAGTGTAAATATTCTAAATTTTTAACTAAGGAAATAAAATACCCTGACATCAATGGCATTATTTTATTAGACATTGCAAGGAACAAATCAAAGCCTGAAGACCTGAATCTTTTAGCTTGTTTTTGAAATAATCATGATAATCAGTAATATGCTATAATTCTTGAACTTTTCATAAGCAAAGGCTCTTATTCCTTATTAAAACCATGATCAGTACCAGAGAATAGGAAGTACTTAACAGATGATTGTTAACTTGGATTGAATGTCTTAAAATCCTAAATATAAAACATAGTATGATAAGACTAGATGATGTATTTTCAGACATTTACAAATATATATCGTAAAACATCCCTAATGTCGTCATTGAACTTGTGTCATTGATCACTGTTTGCTACACGATAAAAGATGAGTTCAACATGTTCTTGATTTATAACCTGTTAATTTTTCAAGGTCAGTGTGATGTTAAAATATTTCTCCTTTTCCCTTAAAATTCAAATACTGTAAGAAAATAATAAATTACTATAGGAATCGATATTAAATGCCAAATTGCCAAAATATGAAATATACTTAATTGCAAGAGCCAACTTACAATCTCTAAATTAATATTCAAATTATATAGATCTACAGTTTTAAAATAACAGGTAGTTGTATTTGTCTTAGATTTCTGCATCATTCTTAAGTTTTCACATCTCTAATGTGAATGAAATTGATTCATTACTTTCTTAAAATCCTGTAATTATGTTACAAAATAAGAATATTTAAACTGAATTTATCTTTTGAAAATTTATATGACTAAGTCAATTGATACTGACATAGTCAGCAAAAGACAGGGGATAAAATTCAGAATGTTATTAATAAGATCAGTACTTCTTACATGTTCTCAAATCATATCTTGAAGCACCTGAGTGAAAAATACAAATATCTCTCTACTACTTGTTATATATAATGTAAATAGTTAATGCAAATGTTCTCATGTTGAATTGAGCTTTTCATTTCATCTAAGAAGTTCTGGACTGTGTAAAACAGTACGGTGTGTTTTAGCTAACTTGAGAAGGCTGTGTGCCTACTTCGGCATTTCAGATAGCTTTGTTTTTACATTCCTTGGTTGCAGAAGGCATTTGTTAGTGGTTCAGAAATTTTTTCTGATCTTCAAAATCATAACCACAAAATCTTTACTTTGGTGATAGGGTATACCTAGCTGTGGCCCTAGGTGTGGCCCCTAAAATTGAGAAGGATGAGTTTCTAGTTAGTTAGTAGTGACTTAAAAAAAAAAATAGTTGGGTAATCTTTAAATTCATTGGGATTCAAAAGTTTTCAATTATTCTAATTATATTCATAATTTTGTGTCTTAATTTTGAAAGGAAGTTTGAGTGAACCCCTTAAAAATAAAGTGCAGTCTACTAATTGTGAAACTTTCTGGGATTTCCAAGTAAGTTAGTTTAAATGAATTTACATCTTCCAGAATTCTGATTACCGTAAAAATGTATGCCTTAAGAATTAAATCTCTCAAACTGTAATCACAGAAAATAGTTACTTGTCTGTTAGCCTTCCACAGAAATAATGTTAGATGTCTAAAAACAGCTTTTTAAAAATAGCAGGATTGCAGTGTTGACTTTAATTGGAAAGAAACTATGAGATAAATAACTCTCTCCTGCTAAGAAACCTGTGTATAGGTGGGATTTCCCATGATTCAGAGTGTAGTGAACACTCAACAGCACCCCTCCTCCTAGCCATTCTAATTTAAAGCGGAAGATGAAGTTTTAAAGTAAAAGGAATTGACATATCAGTCAGTGCTGGTCAAAAGTAACGTAAATACAGACCTGAAAGAAAATTAGCAATGTTTTCCCCTTTGAATGTCTCATAAATGACTATTATAGAAAGACTGATATTGTAAATATTGTAAAATTTCAGATTTGGCCATCTATTTTGATTTGTAAAGCAAAGATACCTAGAAAATAGGTCCTTCTGATAAAAGAGTGGCAAAAAGAAAAGTTAATCCTCTTCTTTTTATATCTCTAGCTTGACGACTGAATTTAAGCAAACCATGACAAAATGAGTCAGAAAGATAGTAAATATTAACAGTCTCATCCAGACTGGAGTGCCGAGGATTTTAACATTTGAACATTTATAGACAGACATCTTCTGGTAATAGGGTTTTTACAGTTGACTTGTAAAATCACGGAACAGTGGTGTGTGCTTTCCACTAAATAGTTACTGGATTATTTAAAACCAATTTAAAATTACTGTGCTTGGAGGAAACGTTACGAACCCTCACTTCTTTCGACAATTACGCTTCCGAGAATTCTGGAATTTCCTAAACCACAACATGTAGAAGAAGGTGCTCCGGAGTGGGCTCCTGCTCTCAGCTTTTTGGTGGTTTATGAGGCTCTTCTCGAGCCCTGCTGTTTGCCCAGGAGAGCCAAGTGCTCTAAGTGCAGCGGGGTATGGGAGGAGGATCAGGTACTGCAGCTGCGAAACCTCTGCTCGGGCATGCGTTTTGGTTTACACACGGCCCGGGTAGGGAAACCCATTTCAGCGATGGGTGCATTCCTAAGTCTCGGGGGTAAAGCGTTGATCTCTGTTCTGAGACGGTCTGCGTGCACGGAGTAATCCGGTTTCAGTGCGAGAATCAGTCACTAGGTTTTATTTATCTTCGGCTCCTGTGGGCATGCAGCAGGCCCCTAATTACCGCCGAGACCCGTCGTGGGCAAGGAAAGTAATAAACAGTAATCACGCCGCGTCCACGTCGAGTCCCAGCGAGAGCAGGGCTCGCGGCAAGCCGCAGGAAGCGTGCGCTTCCAGGAGGGTGTGCGGCGCGCGGGGGTCTGCACGCGCGCAGAGCTTGTTAACGGAGGGCGTGCCGGAGGCGTGGCGCGAGGTGTCCGGGCGAGGCGCTCCGCGAGGCGGGCGGCGGTGGGCGGGCGGCGGGGAAGCGCGGCCCGGGGAAAGGCAGCGCTGCGCGGCGAGCGGCTCCCAGCTCCCGCTCTCCCGGCCGCCTTGCCCGAGCCGCCGTGGGCGGGGCCTGCGGTGATTGGCGGGCGGGCGGGGAGGTCGGAAGTACTTTGTTTTTTATGCTAATGAGGGAGTGGGGCTTGTCCGTATTTACGTTGAGGCGGGAGCCGCCGCCCTTCATTCACCCACATGGCCCTTGGAGGTGCTGCCGTCGCCGCCCGACCTGCGCCTTCGCGCCACTTCGCGCCCTCGGGCGAGGCCGAGGGGGTGGGGACGACCCCCGCCGCGTAGCCGCGGCTCGCGCCTCTCGCGAAGCCCCTTCGCGGGGCGGGCCGGCCGGCCGGCCGCACCCCCGGCCTGGGGCCTCCGGTCGTAGTAAAGCGGAGGCGGGTGGGGAGGCGGGAGCGTGAGCCCGCGGCGGGCGAGGCGAAGATGGTGGCGGCTACTCCTCCTGGTGAGTCTGCCCGCCCCTCCGCCGAGTGAGTGAAACCTGTTGTGTGCGGCCCCAGTCCGGAGGGAGGGCGGGCGGGCGGGTGGGGCGGAATGGCCCGGGGCAGCGTGGCGGCGGCGGCGTGGCCGGGGGCCGGGGCGGGTCTCGGGCCGTTGGCCGCCCCGGCGTGTGGCAGCCGCGACTCGCTGCCCGCCCGCTCGCTCGCTCGCGGGCTGGCGGAGGGGCAGGGCAGGGCCGGGGAAGGGAGGGTGGGAGGGGGCGGCGTGCGCGCGGCGGCCGCGCCCGGGACCCGCGCGGACCTTGCCTGGGCCGGCCCCGGCGGGCGGGTGGGCGCGCGGCGCACACAATGGCCCCTCGGGGAGGGGATGCGCGAGGCTCGCGCCCCTTCCAGGGCTTGGGGTGCACGCGGGGCGCGGGGTCCCCGGGAAGGGAAAGTTTCTCCCGGGGGCGAGAGTTAAAGCGCCTCCAGAACAAAGCGGCGGCGGCAGCGGCACATGGGGCAGGCCGCGGGCCGGGAGGGGGCGCGCCCACGAGGTACCTGCGCGCTGGCGGGCGGCGTGGCGTGGGCGGGAGCCCGCGGGCCCCCAAACTTTGTGCGCGCGAGGGTGGGCGGAGGGCGCGGGAGCTCGGGGCGGCGCGGCCTGGACGCCACCCCCACTCCGCGTGGGCTTTGTTAACCCGCGTGGGCAGTCCCCGGGTGGGGCTCGCAACTTCCCGGGCCGTGGCCCGCGGAGCAGGCCCGAGCCGACCTCGGTGGCGGCTCGGAGCCGCTTTCGCCCGCCCGCTGGCGGGGAGCGCGGCGCGGGAGGGCCGGGCCGGCTCGGCGGGAGCGGCGGCCGTGCCGCCATGTTCCTGCGGGGCGGGCTGCGCGGGGGTGAGGGCGGGGGACATGGCGGCGACTGCGCGCCGCCGCCGATTGTTCCCGGCTTAGGCCTCGGGCCGCGTGCGACGGGCACCGCAGCCGCGGAGCCCCCGCCCCTCTGGGCCGGGCTGGGGGGGTGGGCGGGGGACACAAAGGAGGGGCGGCGCGCCCGCGTCCCCGCCGTGCTCGGGCCTCGGCGCCGCCGGTCGCCGCGCGGCTGCCGCCGGGAAACGGGGTGGGGGGGGGGGTTGCCGCGTCCGGCAGGGCCCGACTCTGACCCACCGCCCCCTGGCGGCCGCTCGGGGAACCGCAGGGCCGCGCACCCCCTTGTGCGACATGTGCTGCCGGCCCGGGCTCCATGAGCGAGGCGAGCACTTTGCAGTCTCGAGTGTTCCTTCTCCCTTCTCTACACCTAAGCCGGAGCAAAGAGGATAGGAACTGGAGAAGGCAGGCTCGTTCTTGCAATACCATTAAAAGAAAAAATTATTAACCTGCCATCCCGACCACATCAGTTGGGGAAACAACTCTTTATCCCGGCTTGCAGCCACGAGGTCTTGATTGGGGGAGGGGTGGTAAAGAATAGTCCCTTTGCTGCTGCTTTTCCCTCTCCTCAGAGCTGTACAGTACAGTTAACGACTGTTGTGGATTATCCTGGAGTATTTCAGAATCTTTTTAAATAAGATGTGAATCTAATACCTGTGGGGTTTTCAACTTTATTCTCTTAACACGTTTTCACCCATATACATTGTTGGTCTTTTCAACATTGCCAATGTTGCTTGGTTGCCTTATCGTCGGTTTAGCAAGTGGATATAACTAATTGATGTAAGGGTGCCAGAAATGAGCACATTTATATTTAAATATGAGTTTGGAGGGTGATAATAATTTTCAGCAGATATGTTTGTCTTTTTTCCGTTTCCCCACCCCCCATCCCAGTCATACACGTGGACCTAACTGCACCAAAAGCTTTTCTTAAGGATACTTGCTGAGAAGAAAGTTTTCCCTAGTGGGTAAGTGTATTCTAATTTTTTTTTGTTAACTTTTCTTTAAAATAATTTCATTTACTTCAATCTTTTATTTCAGTAAATAGATGGGATTGGGTTTTCAGAGCGTGAAATAGGTATCCTGTACTTTGTCCATTTACCTTTTCTAGAAAATAAGCTCAGTGTGGGTCAGCTAATTTTTAAGGTAGTAAAAGTACAATGCAAATACCATATAAGTTTTTGGAAACCGATGCACAGTTTTAAAAATGTAATTTTAGAAAGGCTTTGAGTGATATAATCTGATCTGGTGTAAGTTTTCAAGATTCAAAGAAATTTAAATGGGGTGTTTTAAGTTCTACAGCTAGCTAATACACTGGAAATGTAGTCTGAACAGTAATTTTGTTAATCAGTTTGCTAAGTATTTGCAATTATAATTGGAAGTCAGAAGAAAAGAAAAATGTTTTGCCACGTGGATGTGAAGATTCCCTCTAAAAGGTACACGAATCAAATTGCCCTGTTGATCTATTAATTCTCATTCACATGCAGTCTAATCTTGATTGATTGAATTTTTTTTTTTTTTTTTTTCCTGAGTATGTCTGGGAACCTCCAGGTAAAAGAAGAGCCATCAGTTTCTCTGACAGTATTAGATTGATGCTTAAGATTGTCTTGTGAAAAAGATTTTTCTTCTGCTTTTAAGGTCTAAATGTGCTTGTGAATGAAACTTACAGGTTTGAGATAATTAAATTCACTTTCTCTTCCCCATTAGGGACTGCTGAATTTTTATGTTTTATAGCTCTTAAGAGTTGGAAGTGTTATTCTAATTATTTATTTCGAATTTAGCAGGAATAAAGAGACCATCACCTTATAAGACTGAAGATTGTGACCAGTCAGAATAATGTCAAAGTGCTTACAGTGCAGGTAGTGATATGTGCATCTACTGCAGTGAAGGCACTTGTAGCATTATGGTGACAGCTGCCTCGGGAAGCCAAGGTGGGCTTGAAAGTGCAGGGCCTGCTGGTGTTGAGTGCTTTTTGTTCTAAGGTGCATCTAGTGCAGATAGTGAAGTAGATTAGCATCTACTGCCCTAAGTGCTCCTTCTGGCATAAGAAGTTATGTTATCATCCAATAATCCAAGCCAAGCAAGTATATAGGTGTTTTAATACTTTTTGTTTGCAGTCCTCTGTTAGTTTTGCATAGTTGCACTACAAGAAGAATGTAGTTGTGCAAATCTATGCAAAACTGATGGTGGCCTGCTATTTCCTTCAAGTGATTTTTTACTAATTTTCTGTACTTTTATTGTGTCGATGTAGAATCTGCCTGGTGTATGTGATGTGACAGCTTCTGTAGCACTAAAGTGCTTATAGTGCAGGTAGTGTTTAGTTATCTACTGCATTATGAGCACTTAAAGTACTGCGAGCTGTAGAACTCCAGTTCCGGCCTGTCACCCTGTCAAACTGTCCAGTTACTGAACACTGTTCTATGGTTAGTTTTGCAGGTTTGCATCCAGCTGTGTGATATTCTGCTGTGCAAATCCATGCAAAACTGACTGTGGTAGTGAAAAGTCTGTAGAAAAGTAAGGGAAAATCAAACCCCTTTCTACACAGGTTGGGATCGGTTGCAATGCTGTGTTTCTGTATGGTATTGCACTTGTCCCGGCCTGTTGAGTTTGGTGGGGATTGTGACCAGAAGATTTTGAAAATTAAGTATTACTGAAGATTCGACTTCCACTTTTAAATGTTCCAGAAATATAAAGTATTAAAGTAAGCTTTGTAATTTTAATTATTTTGTCAGTGTGAAATTCATATATGTAACTTTTTGTTCTTTAAAATGAAGTTTTGTCATAATTTTGTGCTAAAACATTCCACCTCTGAAGTTGATTGTCCGATTTGACTATAAGTTTTTACTATATTCTTTGTCTAATTAGATTTACTTATTTATTAAGTATTCAATTATAATTGTGAAGAAAATTTAATACTATGATTTGTAAAGTTAGGATATTTTTGCTTTTTTGGAGCTGGTATTCACAATGTCTTAAAGTTAATAAACTGTTATTTGTACATTGTTTATTTAAAGTTGGTGAAAGTATTCTGTTTAATGCAACATACAAAGAAAGTTGTGGGGTTTGGTTGGTGGTTTTTAAGCATGTTAACTTATATTTGGGAGGGGAGGTTGTCTTTTGTTTCCAGTAAATAACTGTTTTACGAGTACTAGTGTTCTTAATATGTAAAACTGTTGACTGGTTATGTACTAGTTTGCTTAGTAATTTATGCTGTATAAACTTAGTGATCCTTGGACTGTCCTTAGCTTTCTGGGATTTAAATACAGGAGTTTTAAAAAGAAAAAAGAAAAGACGCACTGGTACTAAATGGAGTGACAAGTATATGTATGTGTACATGTCTCTGATGCCAAGAATATAGTTGGTTTGGAGAGTGAAATTGGTTTTTCTCTCTGTACTACTATTACCATTCCTTTTCCCTTCTCCCTTCATAAACCAGACTTTGCCATAGTGATGGTTTGTCTAGACTTCTGTGACTTTGTCACTGGAGTGGAACCTAAGCAATGGCAGTTACACGGTATTTTATCCATTATTTCTGCTTTCGTGTGTTCTGTGTCTAGCTTGTGTATCACCTGTGTAGAAAAATGTGGGTTAATTTGAGAATAATCAGATTTTAAAGGATCTGGTTTTAGATTTAGATCCAAGCTGAATTTTGGAGGAAAGCTGTTATCTTAGTAATGTGGAGTAAATTTTCTGTACTTACTTATTAAACCATCTGGTAAATTTAGAGGACACCTTATTAAAATCGATCACATAAAGTGTAACATGAAAGTTTAATCATGGATCCCTGAATAGAAAGGTAAGAGTTCCATAGTTCTAGAATTGATTATTAAAAGGTAATTTTTCAGAGAGAAAGTGCTAAGAATTGTACATGATTTATACAATGGAAATGTAATTATCTTTTAGTTTGGGTTCTTAAATCTTTTGAAGAAAATATTAAAATGGTTTTGTTGTGATTATTTAATGACATACTGTTTTGAACTAAATGTTTCAGAGTCCCATAACGTTATGGCTGCAGGATTGGGGTATGGTGATAATTAGTGAAATAAAGTGATGTTTACATCTACCAAACCATATAATTTCATTTTAAAGCTTTTGGGGAGAAATATACTATCATTACTGTTCAAAGTAGAACAGTGATAGGACGCTCTTCCACAGGATTTCTTTATAAGCTAAACTGTCAGATTTTAATAAAATCCTAAATGGTTAACTCTTTATGCCTAGATGCTGGGCCTTTGTACTACTTGTGTTCAGAACTCAATTGGACTTTAACTAGACTTCACATCTAGTAAACAAGTTAATAGATGTGTATGTTTTCTTATGGCTTTGGCAGTAGGGCCAAGGTTGTCAAGAATTCACTAGGAATTGAATTTTTGTTTCTGGTTTTAAAATGTGTGGCAAACTTTATGTTCTTGATTCTGTTAAGATTTTCTTAGGCAAGACAACTTAGTTTTTGAGTACCCTAAGAAAAGGCCATGCAATATAATTAGCCATTTTGAGATAAAAATAAATTGAATGAAAAAAAAATAAATTGAATGCATTCTTTGTAGCTCCTAATTGCCTGCCTCTTCTCTAATCGACCTGGGGAAGAAAGCTCTAACCTATTTTGTGTTTTAACCTTTGTGTTTAAGACTTAGAGTACTTTGCTCCTGGTTTAATAGCCTTAAGACTGTTTTCAGTAAAAAATAAGTGGTTGTTTTTGTGGTTGTTTTTGTTTTTGTTTTTTTGCATGTTCTGCATGTGTGGATCGTAGTCTGTGCTTAGAAGGAAAGCACTTACCAGCTCTACAAATTATTTTTCAAAACTGCTTGCAAAGTAGTGATTTTACTAAAAACTTTGAGATCTTCATTTTACAGGCAAACCTGTCTAAACAGAACAAGCCAGACTTGGGTTTTCCCCTGTAGTTTGAAGAGCCCTACAGAATGATTCCTGACAAAATGCAACCTACAATTGCCTGGAGAACAATTCAGTGTTACATTCAAGTTTATTATATATTTAATAAAATACTGTTCTGTTAGTAATTGACAGCTGCGGTGTAGTTGTCTATCATTAGAAAATTAGCCTCTTAGCTGAGTAGTAAAGGTATGGAGAGCACAAGTATACAAGGCCAGTATTTGGTGTCTGAGTAAAAATAAGATTACTATGTCTACTTGAGTCTTTGAGGGTTATTCTTTGCCTTAGAGGTTGTTTAGCTTACACTGTTTAGAAGTCTGAATTAAATGTAGCTTTCTTTTGATAAGTTCAGCTCCTGATGTAATAGTCCTCATGAGTTTTGAAGGATAACTAAGATGGATGTATCCCATGATTTTTAAGACCATAGGAAAATTGTTAAAGAAGGCTTAGTTTTCTTTCTGGTAATTTAAATAGGCACAGCATTCAGACAGGCCCACTTATGTATTTGCAATATAGTCCTGTTGTTTGAGTTGTTTTGGTGCATTTAATGTAAATAAATAAAATTTTACATACTTTAAGACTGTTTGTTAAGAAATTGTCCGGAATAATAAGCATATTGAAATAAAATTTTTAAGGTTATTCTTAGTTGTGGCAGTTTTTGTTTGTTTGTTTTTTCCCCTGTTACTTAAAATGATCCAAACATCTTTGCTTATCAATTTGAGGTATTTGGGAAATGGGGACAGATACTGAAGTGATTTATTACATGAATTATCTTACTTCAGTATCTGTGGCATCAGCATTTGCAATTTTACAGATGAAGTGAGATTAGGAGTATTTACTTGGGAAGATGTAAAATATAAATGGACTCTTGATTAAAACGCATGTCAATAGTTAGTTTATAAAAAAGATTATACTCTTATTTTGAACCTGACAAATGTTTATATGACATTTGAATTTACTTGATTTGGAAATTTGGACTCTTGTGGTGTATAGTAACTTAAAATGTGATAAGTGCTCCAAGTATTAAGTTTTTTGTGTTTGGTGGGGTATTTTGTTTTTTTGTTTTTTAATATCATAGAGACTTAAAATCCAGCCAGTTGAGATATTGTTAATTCAAGTATGAAACGTTTTCATTTTCATCTTACTGGGATTTGTCCAGATATTAATAGTTTATTTTCTTCTGTTCTTGGAGGGTTTTTTTGGTTTTTTTGTGTGGTTTTTTTAACGTATTGCTATATTTAAGTTAAGAGGGGAAACCAGCGTGTGAAGTCCTAAAGAACTGCTTTTAGTAAAGATCTAAATATTTGGCTATAGGGTTGAATGTTTTCTAATGGATTTGTACTGTATTTAAAACATTGATGTTCAGTTTGTACAACTAAAAGTATTTTTTAGAATAAGATGAAAATTAGGATATTTAAGATACTTTGCTTGTGGGCAGTAAAGCAGTTTTAAAAGCAACAATCCTAGCCTTGTGCAGTTTTGAGTACTTTGAAAAATAATTTAATGCCAATACAAATATGGGCTTAGTTATTAGTAGGGCAAGTATTTATAGTATAGAGGTAAAAAACAAGCCTGAAGTTGGTAGCAAGTGATGCCAAACCAAATGTTTGGTGAAGTGTCTCCATTATTAATAATTGCATGTGTAAGTTTAAGAATATATGCTTAATGGAAAATTAGTTATGTATCTGTTTACATGCTTGTTTATTTCTAAGAATTGTATACCGTATGAAATTGCTATAGATAATGTGTTGACTTCAGTTAGACTAAAAAACATTAAAGGTTCTTAAGTTTCACTTCAATAAACTTTAAAGGAGTGATCCTCCTAGACCTGGTTGAGGTGTAATCTGTGTGGGAATACCAACAGGGTAAACTGGGACTTAAGAATGTTGGCAAGACTAGATGAAAGTGATCTCTATTCAGGCTGAGGATACATGCTGCTTAAACCACTAGGTACCTTAAAAATTCAGTTAAATTTCTCAACAAAGTCGAGAATGCAAAGGCCATGTTCAGGGACTACCACTGCTGGAATCTAGAGTGGGTTATACATTTACAAGATAAGGTTCTTAACCATAGTTGGGCATTATAGTTACCCAGACATACTTTTAGAAACACAAAGTCCTAGAACTTTAATTTGGGCGCATAAGAATGAATCCAGAAAGTGAGTAGGGCTGGATGCTAGGAAGACAAGCATTTTGAGAAATTGGTTGATTTTGAACTGTTAAAGAATATAGCTACTCTAGGGACACCTGGGTGGCTCAGTTGGTTAAGCAGCTGCCTTGGGCTCAGGTCATGATCCCAGCGACCTGGGATCGAGTCCCACATTGGGCTCCTTGCCCCGCAGGGAGCCTGCTTCTCCCTCTGATTCTGCCTTCCACTGTGTCTGCCTGTGCTCGCTCTCACTCGCTCTCTCTCTGACAAATAAATAAATCTTTAAAAAAAAAAAAAAAGAATATAGCTACTCTGAATTGTCCAAGATGATGATCCTTATGAATGCAGCACGTCAAAGCAGTACCTTGGAATCTGTGGAGGTGGAATGCCGAATAGGAATAGAGAATACATGTTTGGTGTTTTATATACTTTGTTTTATGACTGTTTTGGTTGGCATTAACCTTTTAGCTGGTGCCAGCCTTAAATTTGCTTCTGAATCCACAGGCTTTTCCTTTCTCCCAATTTTATGTAGTAAATAGTAACCCATTGATAGGCCAACTGTGTAATTGTCTTTTCTGGACATGGATCTGCTTGGTTGAATTCTGTGGTCACACTGATGTGTAGCTTATTCTGGACAAATGATTTTCTAGTCTTCCAAAGAATTGTCAGATTTGCACCATCTCATTTTTAATAGGGTGTAGTTTCTGTGCCATTTTATGAATATTTCCGAACTGATTCTGCCCTTACCTGTACTGTTAATAGTATAGACCCCTCACTTTAACATCTGAACTGTAAGTAGCCCCCCCACCCCCACTCTTTAATCCTCTGTACAAGATTTAACTGCTCTGCCTCCACTCAGCTCGCTCTCCAGGCTGACTTTTTCTTCATGGACTTTGCACTTGCTCTTCCCTTAGCTTGGAAAAACTATCCCCTCAGCTGTGTGATTTAATCCTGTTTCTAGTCTGCACAAGTACCAGATCAAACTAGTTCTCTTAACTACATGCTCTATTTTCCTTCTCTAGGTCACTTTTCCTAATAGAGTTTCCTAGTGGTTTCACTTGGGATCTTGTTAGAAATGCAGGATCTGAGGCCCTTTCCCAAACCTAAATTGGCATCTTCTCTCTTTGTAATCATAGGCCCCTGTTCCCTTCTAGGATCTTCTGTGAATGTAGAGATTTGAAAGTGATTCATTGATGCATACTCAACACCTGAAACAGTACTCAGCACATAGAAGGTACTTAGTAAGTTTTGCATAAATAAGTAGAAGTGCCCACAGGTGAATATGAGTGCTTAAATGAGACTGGCTCAGTGGGCATTAACAGCCAAACACCTTGGTCTTTTAGTACATATTGGACTTAGGAAAGGTGTAATCATTGTGAAGTATATTAGTGATAATAAAACACTTGGTAGAAGGGATTCAAGTAGTGTTTGTGAGCAGGAGATGGAACTAAATAATTTACAGTACCTAGTAATCATTCAGCAGGAATGAAAATACAAATGTCCAAAGCTTCAGGAAAATAGAAAACCTTCCTTCAAAGTTCATTTGTGTGGCAGTGTTCTGGTGATGTTGGAAGTAAATGTTGAACTTGACCCAGTCCCACAAAATGAGCAACTGACATTCAGACTACCAGGGTAAAGGAGTGCACCTGCCAAACTGGTACTGAGGAAGGTAAGCTTGATGTGAGGCTGTGCTTAGTGGCAGGTTAGTTCTGGACATGATTTTGTTGCCTGAATGAAGTGAGGCTCTCTCTCGTATTTTCTTGTATCACTGTTCTCTATTCAATTTCACCCCCCCCCCCCCGCCCCACTTTTTAGCATTGTTAAAATGTCACAGTGCGTACCAAAATAACCATATGGTGTTCTAACTTAAGTTTCACCACTAGCACAAGGTGTTAGGAATACAAAGAAGGCTTACACTGCTATACTGAGCCTTGATGAAATTCGGAATTCTCTTTGACCTCCTGGGACAAATCAGTACAGCCAATAAGCCTCAGGAATATTCTTTGTGGTGTAAGGAAAGGTTCAGAATAAAGAAGTTGAGGAAGGAAAAGCAGGTACTTTCTCGGGTTAATTTTAGGGAACATGCAGAAATTGCTATGACCATTTTTATTTTTTCTAAACCACACATGTCTGTAGTTCATGTAGTCTGGGCCCCAGGAATGTGCAGACTCCCAATTTGAAGACTGTTGGAAGTCACCATGTGGTACTGCAGACTGGTTAAGAAATTTAAGGAACTACTTACAGAGTCTTAGAGAAGTGTTTAAGAGGGAAACTTCCTGGTTCAAGGACCAGCTTCCGTTAGTAACTTAGGCAAATTCATCTTTAGCTTTCCCACCTTGTCAGGGAGATAAAACAGCTGTCATAGGGGTAGGGGTTTATATCCAGCTGAAAACAAATCTGCATTTGCCCCAACTTCAAAATGGTTTAAAAAAAAAAAAAAACTTAAAGCTTTGCTTGGCTGGGACAAGTTTAGGTGTCAGACCCACCTGAAATAATATGAGAAAATCATGTTCAGGCCTGGTCCTTTTGTGACATCTTTATCAGCAGTGACAGCTTTACCTCCCACAAGCACACAGAATTCCTTGGGGTGGGCGGGTGAGTGGATTAGGAAAAGGCCAGGTGAGCAAGCACTGAGGGTGGATGAATATCTCCTGTTGCCACCAGACGGTATGTTTCCAGTGAAGGGAGGGATGGGAGAAGACAGGTGGAGAGCTTTCCGGTAAGGTGACAATTGGAGCACATGTCGGATAGGCCAACGTTCCCAGGCCCAAGATGCCTTTCACGTGCTTGTGTCATGGCTGAGCTGCTGCTTAGTCTTATTTTAAACGTCATCTGAAGAGGCCTTCATTACCCTACTTGGGTCTCTTCTACCACTTGTTCCATTTAAAGTACACCACGAATTTGTTTTCTTAATATTCTGTAAGTCTGGGGTCTCTGCACAGGCCCCACTAGGTTAAAATTAAGATGTTAGCAGGGCTGTATTTCTGGAGGCTATAGGAGAGGATCATTGCCTTCGCCATCTTCTAGAACCTACCTCGCATTCCTCAGTCCACAGACCCTTTCCCCATCTCAGATCTAGCAGCCGTGGGCTGAGACTACATGTCACATTATTCTGATCTCTGTCATCAAGTCTAGGACCTCCTGAGGCCTCCCTCTTACACTTTTAAGGACTCTGGTGAGTTATGGACATTGACACCCCCACCGCCAGCTATTCCCAAATAATCTTACTGTAAGGTTAGCTGATTAGCAGCCTTAACTCCTTTACCGTGTAAATGGTTTTGGCAGGTTCCAGGGATTAGAGCAGGGGTGTTTTGGGGGGTCATTTTGCCTATTATGTGTCCCCTCATGAAATTATGCCACTTTTAGACATTATTACAGTCCCAGGCCTGTGTAACTTTAAGGTTTTATTCATACAGCTTAAGTAAAATCATTGAATTAAGGTGAGGAAAAAAACAACTCAGACTGATGTAAGAATTTTCTTCTATGGTATTTAAATGTGAGTTTTATAGAGGTTCAATGAGAAAGTGATTATTCGTAAATTAACTACTCTGTTGTCATTCTCTGAAACCGATTTTGTCAAATGAAAAGGGCTCATATTGTATTTCTCAAATGTGTTCTAGAAAAAAAATAAATTGGACAGTGTCAGTCTACTAACATTTAAAGAAGGACCTCCAGAATGGGGAAGCCATGAAATCAATATTTGTTAGCCAATAAAACTATAAATATTACTGCTTTAAGAATTGCAGGTACAGTATTTAAAACAAAATTAGTAAAAACTGGGAAATCCGCCATTGGAGACAGGTAGAAGGTAAATAAGAAATTTATACTTTGTTAGAGCACAGAAAAGGTTTAGTATTTTCATTTCAAAGCATCTACTAACATTAAAATACTAAACTTTGAAAATATTAGGAAAAGTGCTAAGTAAACCCACAAAGCAAAAGACAAGAAAGGAGGAAACAAAAGCAAGAGGATTTTAACAGAAGTTGAACACAGAAGGTATTTGTAAGTAGTTTGTGTTTTGGTTCAGACAGTCATACTTAAGTTTTATAACTTGCAGGCTTTGCTTGTAGCCATTGAAAATAAGGCAGGTATTGTTGGGCCATGTTCAAAGTTAAGTCCTGGCCCTTTAGTGCTCCCTGGCCCAGCAATGACATCTATTATGTGTGTGCATAGGCATTCTGTAAATATCTGTTGAAAGAACTGAAGATCACTTCCATATATTTTACAATCACGGTATTTTCTGCTTCACCATAGTAGGTTTCCAAGCCATTTGAACGTATGATGTCAAATTTTGTCCAGTCTGAGATTGTGCTTACTTTGATGTAAAGAGTAGAAAAAGTCTGCATGGCAGCAGGGAGGGAATTGTACGTAAAGGAAAAGTTATTTGTGTGCATATACGTGTGAGGTGTAAGCTGACCAGTGGCTGAAATGAGTGCAGTTGTGAGCCGGTGGCTTCTGGGAGCTTTACTAGTGGGTCATAATGTGACTGGGTTCAGAGCAGATTTCAAAGCAGAAGTAACTCAAAACCGGTTTTCCTGCTTGTCATTGAGGAAATGGGAAAAATGGTCCACGGTGCCAGGACCACTCTTTTTTTAAGCTACCGCTGTTCTCCACCAGATTGCTGTAGTCCTGGGGAAGTAAGCTGCTTTGAACTGACATGTATTTGTGAAAGTACATATTCATAACCCTATACTAAAGGCTATGTGTCTTTAAGATTGTCAGTGATTCTGAGATAAATCTCACATGTGTACATTAGGATTAGTAAAATGAAGAGATAACTGATCCTAAATAAAAGGCTGAGAAAGTAAGTGCTACCTGAGCTCAGAGAGGCAGTGACTGATACCGTATGTGCATTTGGCACACATTCTAACACATGGGTAATTAGAGGGCAGATCTAATTTAGCGGACATAAATACGGTAATCAAGTGTTTGATTCGGTCATGGGATGTTGCTCCCTGTTTAATATGAAGAATCTAGTATTTTACAGATTTCCCTAGCCAATGATAGAATGTGCTTTAGTACCAAGTGAAACCATTTAGTCATAATTGATTGATACTGCTGTCATAGAATAAATTTCTGATTTTCTTAGCTTACACAGAATTCGAGGCCTCTCACCACTGTAGAAGTGCTTTGCCCTCTTAAAATGGTGATGGAATATTAAAATATCAAAGACCCAAAACACATTCTATTCATTTTAAAGACTCATCCAGCCCTGCTGATAATTTAAAGCCTTCTGTAATGTTTTAATCTTAGGTCTGTCTCCATAAGGATGCCATCTGAAAGTAATTTTCATTTGTTCATATAAGGTTCTTTGTATTTATTTGATCTATTTGAAAAGAAATTAAGGGACAGCAGTATATTTATACAGTCATGTAATTCAACTTTAAATTTGACGTTCCTTACACATTTCCAGGTCTGGATGATGATGGACCTGAAATAAGCACTAATGAACCTTAAAAGTAACAGGAAAACGTTAAAGTCAGACAATTTAGTGAGGCTACATTGCAGAAATTAAATAGTAGCAGAAAATGATGTAGTCTTGACCTTTGCCCACTTAAAAGAAAAACACAACGCTAAAGACAGCATGTGCTACTAAGACTGAAGAAAATTTTGAGATCAATGATGGATTTTTACACTTTACCCATATTTTATTAAGGGCTGCTGATGCTGTTTTGTCTTAAACTCTTCAAATAATTGGGCCAAATTTGAGGAAATCAATTTCTACTAAATAGTTAACCATAAGGTATATTTGTGTTAGCAAACAAAATGCTTTCAAAATGTCCCACTTTTGAAACTGTTTGAGTTTTTTATGTTGACCCAGTATCTGTTTGCAAAGGTAAACCTAAGTGGAGTTAAGCAATTGCCTGGCAAATTTGGTCACTGAGCTGACCATAATAAAATGAATGAACTGAATTTTTAGAAAATTTACTTAATTACCACAGACCTTCACTCTCCTAGATCTTTAGGAGTTTTTTCAGGAATAGTCCTACATTTTCTCTTCTTTCTCCTTCCTTCCCTTCCAGCCTTCTCTTCCTCCCTTTCTTTTTCTCTCCTCTTTTCTCTCTCTCCTTCCCCTTACCTTTTTACTTCCTTCCCTCCCTTTTCATCTACTTAGTATCAGTCATCAGTGATACACACATGGTTAAGGGTTTTGTCTAGTAATCATTAACCCATCCTTACAAAATCTTAAGTATTTGTGGAGCTGTGGAGGCAAACAATACATTTTAGTTTCAGTTGGATATTTTACATTCGTATGGGAAACTCCGAGGCAAAAGTAGTATTTAAAACAAAGTATGTTTTGAAACAGATAACAAAGACCAGGATTATTTTCTACCAGATTCTTTAACTTCCTTCACATGAATTAACTGCCTATTTGTTGAACCATCTCTTATTTCCTAACCATTTCAACTTCCAAATTCCTGAAGTTTGCATGGTGTCTAATCTTTCAGGACACCATCTTTATCTGAGATTAAATAAAGGTCTTTCAAAGATTTTTTTTAATCTCATGAACCCATGCCCAAGAACAGTGAATTTAAGAGGTTGCCTAACAATGTCAAAGAAAAGCTTGTATGTCAAGGCCAGGGAAGATCCCTGGAATGTGGCTAGCTGGGGTTGAACAGAGCAAGGAGTGCAGAAACACCATGGCTCGCTCCTGGTTTGCACAGGCACTGAGCACAGGAGGTGACAGAAATGCCAGTTGTATTGGGAATGTGGCAGCCAGGCTTGCCACCTCAGGTGACAGGCTTGAGAAAGTTTCACCAGATTTCTTGCCACTCACTGTGGCATGACAGAGGGACAGGTTGAAGCAGGAGAGTGTCCGAGGGATCCTGCTCACCTGAATGAGTGTCCTGCTTGAAAAGGTCTTCAGTCATGAAAAAAAGACAACCAGGCAGTGGCAGACATGGCCTCATCTCCAGAAATCAGGGTGGAAAAAGCCTCCCCCTAGTCTGAATTTGTAGCTGAAATGCGTTCTTGCTACATGTGTACATGGGATTAGAGACAAGATACTAAGAAAGCATTCTTGGAACAATTCGGTCTAGAATCATTTAATTGAGCAGGTGGATTAGAAGAAAAGGAGGTGGTGGTGATGGGTGGAGTGAGATGGGAGTTGTGGCCACCAAAGACTCTGACCAATGAACCCCGGATACAGTGTGGGGGGGAGGTAATTGCCCATGCTGGGAACAAAGGGAACAAAGTTGATCCTGCCGAAAAAAGACCAGAAGAACCTTTATGCCTCCTTATTCTCTGAACCTTGCCTCCACGGCAAGGGAATTATAGCTGCTCTGTTCCCCCCTACTCATTTAGTTTCTTTGCTGAACTGCAAAGGGCAGCACCACCTGCCTCATTTAATGGTGTGAAACTCGAAGAATTACTTTTTATAACCTTAATATATGTGGAGTGGCTTGAGTAATTTTGCTAGAAACTATTTAGCTTTTCATCCTTCAGAAAGGACTTGGAATGTCCTTATGTCTAGTTAAAGATAGTAGTAGCCAACAATTATTGTCAGGCACTGGGTATTTCTTTAATCCTAACAATTACACTATGAAATAATTGCTATATTAGTGTTCTCATTTTACAGATGAGGAAACTGAGGCAGGGAAGCTGTATAGCTGACTCCATTCACAAAGCTGGTTGAATGGAGGAGTCAGCACTTAAATCTAGGCAGTCTGGTTCTAGAACCAGTTCTCTTTAAGTGCTGTACTGCCTTTCAGACGAGTTTATACATTATGACAAATTATGCTAACAAAATTTAAAGAAATAGCAAAATATCAACATTGCCTATTGCTGAACTGAAAAATTTAAGACTTTTTTAACATCCTGAGTTTACACCTTTTCTGAATTTTGTTAGAATAACCACATTTCTTTTATAATCAGAAAAAAAAACAATTTCTATGAAAACTATGCAAAAAGTTGTATAACGTACTCCCACCAGATAGACTGACTATATGCTAAAATGTCCATTGCAATGTTTTCTGAGTGATGAGATTTTTTTTTTCAGTAATTTTTTTTTTTAAATTTACTGCACTTTTATTTTTTGGTTTGGATTTTAAAGCCCAAGTTTAAAAGAAAATTTTAAAAATCACATGAATTTTATGCTAAAATTGATAATCTTGATAGTGACTTTCTAGAGAAAATATATTACCAAAAGTGATTTAAAAAGCAGAGACATTGTTAATAGATCAATAGTCAAGAAACACTTTAAAATGTAAATAAACTCCCATCAGCAAACTTTAAGCCTACAGAATTTGTGGTATTTATTGAGTTATTTTAAATTTCTGAGGATAAGCCAGTTCCAGTGCTACTCCAAATCTTGAAAGAACAGAGGAGAAATAAGCTTCCTAATGCATTTCTTCAAGCTAGCACTAAAATCTCAGAAAAATACTAATTGTAATAGAGGATTATGTCATTATCTTATGACATGCAAATAATTACATAAAAATAATGCAAATAACATTGTAACAAACTTAATAGTGTATTAAAATAGTTGCATCACCACTATGACTCAGCTTTGCTTTGATAGAATTTGATAAACTCAATGAAGTAGAACCCAGAAGTAATTGGCTTAACTATTGGAAAAGTGGAGGCAAAACTATCATTATCAGCTTCAAAATGATTGTGTTCCATAGAAACCCAAAGAAAATGAGTAGAAAAATTTAATAGGACTAAAAAAGAGGCTTCAGTGAGGTAATTTAACCTAAAATTAAAAAGCCAATAGTTTTCCGTAAGTACTAGCAGATTCATGTTACAATAAATTGTTAAAGGCTGCAAAATAGTATAAACAGTATAAAATATCTAGAAAAAAGTATTGAGATCTGGAGAGTTAAAGGTAGGAAAATTTAAACTTCACTGTGATTCATAAACAGTTGTATAAACACTGCTGGCCACATTTCTGTATGAGAAAAACAGCAATACAGCAGTCTTCCGAACTGTGTTATTGAGCCGATACTGCTCCAATAAAAACTCAATGGAATTTACTTTTGGACCTGGCAAAAATAATTCCAGTATCCATCTGGAAGAATAAACAGGTGTGAAGATGGGAAGAAGGGGAACAACATGGGAAATACACAAGGCAATAAATGTTTTATGAAGGTGGACTAATGAGAGACACTGGCAATAATCAAGACAGACCAGTGTAACAAAATAAATAAGGATTCCGACAGCCATTATATATATAAGAAGCCCAAAATAATATAGTTAAGAAAATGCCAGAACCAAAATTAAAATAACAAACCCTATACCAAAAAGTGTTTGAAACAAAAAAAGGGAAATGAAATTAAAAAATGAAATAGCGTTACTATTCTTATTATAAAAAGTAATCACAATAAAAGATCATAAAATTCTCTAAGAAATTAACAGGTGAAAGATGGGCATTGATGATTCAGGGAAAATCAAAAACAAGTGGCAAATGAATATAGTGTATGCTGTTAGAAATGGCAGAATTGGTGTCAGGCATGAACAATACTGGTGCTTCCTTCTATGCTGCAGTACGCAGACATTTTACTTGGTGGTGAAGGGAATATTTTCAGAAAGTTCTTCATATAAATTGCTACATTTTGTATTTAATTTTGTGACAGAGACTTTATTTCACCCCCAAATCTGTTTTCCCATCCCCCATCTAAGAACAAGATCAGCAAAAGTTTACCTGGAACATGGCTGCCCTGTGCATGTGCAGTAGGAGTGGCCAAGTGACAAAGTTCTAACCAATGATAAGTAAACACAGGTGATATGTGCAGCTTCTAGGTCACTTCCTTTAAAGCGAGGTGCTTATCTTCCTCTATCTCTTTTCACAACTTTTGGGATGAAATATGGAGCTGGTGCTGGTGAGTTAGCTTTGACTGTGCAGAGAAGCAGAGTGAAACTCTAGGGTTGAGAGAGCAACAGAGTGAAGGGAACCTGGTTTCTAGACAATTTTTTGAAGAGAAGTCTTCTACCTTAAATAGGGTTGCACTGATGTTCACATCTGAGACAAAGGCCTACAAGCAAGTAGTTTTATCTTAGAAATGACTCCCAGAGCAGGAATGAGGGGGAAGGGAATGAAATGAAAGTTGGTCGTTATTAAAATTGCACAGTGTTCCATCCTATGAAACCTTCAGGATACCCTTATTGAAAGGCATTCCGAAACTGTCTGCCTTAAGAGGAGAAGGGGGACTTGTTTTTCTTATTGGTTGTCCTTATAGGTTGTCCTACTGAAATCACTCTAGGACGTTAACCACCATACTTTCCTGGGTAGCACATATATATAGGTATTGGCTGAAAACAGATACATAGATTGGTGGAACAGAATAGAAAAGCCAGAGGTGCCTGGCTGGCTCAGCAGGTTAAGTGTCTGTCTTTGGTTCAAGTCATGATCCCAGGGTCACGGGATTGAATTCCTCATTGAACTCCTTGTTCAGCAGGGAGCCTGCTTCTCCCTCTGCCTGCTACTCCCCTTGCTTGTGCTTGAGTTCGTTCTCTTTCTCTCTCTCTCTCTCTCTCTGACAAATAAAATCTTAAAAAAAAAAAAAAAAAGCCAGAAATGGACCCACAACTGTATGGTCAACTAATACTCTACAAAGCAGGAAAGACTATCCAATGGAAAAAAGACAATCTCTGCAACAAATGGTATTGAGTAAACTGGACAGCAACATGCAGATGAAACTGGCTCACTTTCTCACATAAAACACAAAAAGAACTTCAAAATGGACGAAAGACCTAAACATGAGACAGGACACAATCAAAATCCTAGAGAAGAACAAAGGCAGCAACCTCTTCAACCTCAGCCGTAGCAACTTCTTACTGGATTTGTCTCCTGAGGCAAGGGAAACAAAAGCAAAAATGAGCTATTGGGACTTCATCAAGATAAACTTTTGCTTCTGCACGGTGAAGAAAACGGTCAACAAAATTAAAAGGCAACCTATGGAATGAAGAAATTTGCAAATGACAGCTGATAAAGGTTAATGCCCCAAATCTGTAAAGAACTTACCAAACTCAACACCCCCAAACCAGATAATCCTGGAGCACCTGGGTGGCGCAGTCAGTTAAGCATCAGACTGACTATTGGTTTCAGCTCAGGTCATGATTCCAGGGTCTCGGAGAGCCAGTGTCGGGCATGGTGTGGAGTCAGCTTCAGATTCCCTCTCCCCGTCCTTCCCCCGCTGCTCCTGTCCCTGCCTGCTTGCACTCCCTCTCTTTTTCCAAAATGAATAAATCTTTAAAAAAACGAAAACTAAGAATCCAGTTAAGAAATGGGCAGAAGATACGAACAGACATTTCTCCAGACAAGACATATGGATGGCCAACAGACACATGGAAAGATACTCAACATCACTCATCATGAGGGAAATACAAATCAAAACTACAATGAGCTATCTTAAACCTGTCAAAATGGCTGAGAGAAAGAGAGGCAAACCATAAAGCAGACTCTTAACTGATGTTGCTGGAAGGAAGTTGGGTGAGGAACGGGTTAAATGGGTGATGGGTATTCATGAGGGCACTTGTGATGAACACTGGGTGCTACTGTAAGTGATGAATGACTAAATCCTACATGTGAAACTATTACACTATGTTAACTAATGAATTTTTTTTTTTAAGATTTTATTTATTTCTTAGAGTGAGCACAGGCAGACAGAGTGGCAGGCAGAGGCAGAGGGAGAGCAGGCTCCCCCCTGAGCAAGGAGCCCGGTGTGGGACTTGATCCCAGGATGCTGGGATCATAACCTGAGCTGAAGGCAGCCACTTAACCAACTGAGCCACTCAGTTGTCCCTAACTAACTAGAATTTAAATAAAAACTTGGAATAAAAAAGCACATATATACTGATATCCATTGCATTCCCCTTGGGCAGAAAGTGAGAGATACGTAACATAGAGCCAAGATGAGACATTGTCTTTGTGCTCTCTAAAGCTCATCAGTTTGTGTAAATCTCTTTGCCTCACAAGTGGTTGGAATATGAAGTGTCATCAAGGAGATTTAAAACGGTGCACGAGAGATGTCCAACAGCACACCCTTTGCACCACTCAGATCTGCTTGTGTCCTGCATTAATCTCAATCCATTATAGACTTCTGTGAAATTATGACTGGCCACAATCTCAGCATACTCAACATGGCGGGATTACTGAAATAAGTTGCAGTCCTATTATTGTGGCTAGTCCTGCCTCTGTTTTTGTTTCATTTACTTCTTCCACCACATTTTCTAGATTTCTCAATCTTGTCTTTCAGCTTGCTTTTCACCTGACCTTCATCACTTGCTTGGTGGGATTATCCAGTCCTTCACTCCTAAAGAATGAACCCTTAGTTATCGTGTTTGGACTGTAGTGGCTGTAACTGCCCATTCATCATAATCAACAGGCATAAAAGCCACAAATACTTTTGTGTATTCCCTGGGCCCAGTATACATTCCAAACTCACCTCATTTTGTACCTCTAGCTCAGAGTGCTCAGAATAAATTACATTCACCATTTAATACCATTTTTTCCCTAAACTTGTCCCTTGCATTAAGAGCCAAAGTTACCAAGGCTAGAAAGAGGTATTCTTTCCTCATTCTGGTGCTCACCTGGCAGGTTCTTCTCTATTATCCATCTCCTTCAGCATATAAGAAGTAATAGTTCCAGTGGGCAATTTCATAATGGAATGCCTAGGGCAAGACCCTTCCCATGAATTGCTATCCCTAACACCCAGGGGGTGAGCTTCTGGTGAACTATACTGACTCAATCCCACAGTGACTTCTCTGCCATTCAGTGAGCCATGCTGACACTTTTAACAAGGTCTGGATCTCAGTCTTGGGGTGGGGGGTTATTCCTTAGGGTTTTATCTCAGCCATAGGAGTGGTAGCTATTCCTTCTATCTGCTATTCCTGTATTCTGTGGGGTTCTCTTCTTACTAGCCAATTCCTCATTCTTCTAAACCACTGTTTAGTTAGTGATTCTTGATATATTTTTTTTAAGACTTTATTTTAAACTCTACACTTAACACAGGGCTTGAATGCACAACCTCGATAAGTAGAGTCACATGCTCTACCAACTGAGCTAGCCAGGCACCCCAGTGATTCTTGATATTAAACTCTTGTTCAAATTACTGCATGTTTTCTTTGTCCTGATTGGACCCAGATTTATTTAAGCAGATACCATAGGAGATAATGAAAAGAATGAATCTCCTAGGGGTAAGGTCAGTGGCCATAGGGAGCAGTGGACAGGTGTTCCTTTCAGAGATCAGAACCAGAGCCCAACCTGCCTGGTAGTTTTGATTGCAGCTCTTCATCCTTCAACCCATTTGTTCTTTCAAAATTTTACTTAAATTCTAGTTAATATATAGTATAATATTGGTTTCAGGAGAAAAACTTATTGATTCATCACTTACAGATAACACCCAGAGCTCAATACAACAAGGGCTTTCCTTAATACCCACCACCTATTTAGCCCATCCCCCATCCACCCTCTGTGTTCTATAGTTAACAGTTTCTTATGGTTTGCTTCCCTCTCTTTTTTCCTTCCTATACTTTCATCTGTTTTGTTTTCTAAATTATTCTAAATTACACATATGAGTGAAATCATATATTATTTGTCTTTCTCTGACTGACTATATTGCTTAGCATAATCCTCTCCAGCTCCATCCATGTTTCTGGAAATGGGAAGATTTCATTCTTTCTGATGGCTGAATATTACTCCATTGTGTACACACACATACACGTGCGTGTGCGCGCACACACACTTCTTTGTCCATTCATCAGTTGATGGACATTTGTGCTCTTTCCATAGTTTGCTATTGTTGATAATGCTGCTATAAACATCAGGGTGCATGTGCCCTTTTGAATCTGTATTTTTGTACCTTTGGGTAAATATCTAGTAGTGCAGTACTTGATCATCTTATATTGGGACGTATGGGAGTGCAAGATAGTAAATTGCTAGTCCTTGAAATCTACTTCCAGATCAGGTGAACAGAAATGAACATCATTAGGAGATCCTAGATTTTGTACTGGGAACAATAATTAGATGAACTTTCAGCTACATTCCTTGGGGAGGCCTATACTTTCTGTTTGGAAAGATTGGTGCATTGTATACTTGGGCACTAGAGGCCAAAGGCAAGACTTCTGTTTCCTGAATATTATTTGCCCATTTTTCTTTTAATGATAAAACTCCTTGAGTCTTTGTTGAGTACTTGACCAAAGACTATTTTTCCAGTCTCCCTTGCGGATAAATAAGGGTAGGTTCTAACAATGGCATGTAAAGGGAAGAGGTACATGTGACTTCCCAGACTTGCCCTTGACATAATTAAGTGCTCGTTCTCTCTCTCTCTCTCTCCCTCTCTTTTATTTCCCTCCCTAGGTCTTGACTAAAGATGCAGTCTACTGATCTAGTTTTGAAAATGTAGTTGAAGGGTGTCTCCTGCTTGCCCTGCATTGCCTGCTCACTCTGGATTGATACTTGGAGGAAAAATAAAATTATTTTTCTTGTTTTGTTTTTTGAGCTAATACATTGTTGGTCTCTGTATTATATCAGCTTAGTCTGTTCCCTAACACAGTCTTCTCACATTCCTTTCAAATTAAATATGTTATTTTTCTTCTATCTGACATGAACTTCGACACTATTTCTTTCCATGGAGTCTACCCTCCCCCCATTTTTTTTTTTTTTTTCCAGAGAAGAGTTTACAGAAATCTTTGGCTTCATCTCATTATTCTTTACTGTCACTGCCTGCAGGCAGAGTCCATAATGCAAATGTAAAATTGTGTTCAGCATAAGTTCCCTTGAGTATGTAATTATAATGCATTCCAGGGTGCACCTAAATAAGAAGAATCTGTTTCTCCAACCCTAGATGGCTTTTGGTGTCATCTACAGTGAGATGTAGACAGAGGAAGTCACTGTAGTAACTAACACTAAATGAGGAAGACCACAATGGAAAACATTATGCATTTTCATTGCTGATAATTTGGGAGTGGGGAAGACTCAGAAAATATGGAGGGCCCTAAGCATGGAATGGGATAATTCTAATTTTGTAGGTATGCAAAATATCTCATAATCAAATAGCATTTCTGCTCAAAGTACTTAGTGACTTATTTCCGTTTTACATTGGACACAAATGTTGGTTAATAAAACCTATCAGTATGTTCTATTATCAAATCACAAATACTGATCAAAGTGTAGGTATTAATTTCAGTTGCTATGTAATCTATAACAACTAAATATATAAACACATGAAAATCCTTTAATATACATAAATACACTAAAATGTGTTTTTAAAATACATATTTATATATACAAAAGCATACAATATAAGCAATATAAGTAAGTGATAATTATTGATGGTCAACTATTTTTTTTTTAAGATTTTATTTATTTATTTGACAGAGAGATCACAAATAGGCAGAGAGACAGAGAGAGAGATGAGGAGAAGCAGGCTCCCCGCTGAGCAGAGAGCCCCATGCGTGACTCGATCCCAGGCCCCTGGGATCATGACCCGAGCCGAAGGCAGAGGCTTAACCCACTGAGCCACCCAGGCGCCCCGATGGTCAACTATTTTACTAACTAAATTAAAATACTTATTTCAAAACTAACTCTTATGTGAAGCAGAGTTTTATACATAAATAATTTTGTAATTTATTTACTTCATAAATAAACAGATTATTCTGATTGGATTTTAAACACATCATAGCACTCAGAGAAGTTCAGATCTAGAACCTTTATGTAGGAGAATGTAGTTTGTGAATCATTTAGTAAAATATTCAAGTAATCAAAAATAAATGCTTTCAATTTCTTAAATTTAATTGCTGATATTAACTTGATGTCTTTGAAAATAAATGTTGGAAAAGTAAAGGAATACAATTAATAATAGAACTGGAAATCAAATAGAGGTAAAATGTTTAGAAAAGCTACAGTGTTGTCCAAATTTTAATCATTTTTTTAAACACTCTCCCAATTTTTGGTATGTCTGTATAACACTTAAAATATGTATTTACCTAATCATTTTATTCCATTCCATTCTTACTTAAATGTTTAATTTTTAAAAACCAGCATAATGGTTTTACCTGCCATAACTATTACACTCAACATGTATTATTATTTTCGAACTATCTACTTAAGTAAAAAATATTCTTAGGTTTGCTCTCTAAAGTCCTCTCACATAACCTACATACCACATGTTGGTTAATAATTGATGTAGCATTGCAATATATAAAATTCTTCTAGTATTTGGGGCCTAGGTAAAATACAGAAGTCTCCTATACTTAAAATTTTCATTGTGAACAGAAGTATGTCCACGCTCTGATCACATAGTGTTAGGGTAATACTAAGTATGTCTCTTTTTCCAGCTATTGAGCAAGCCAATAAAACTTTGAACACATTTTATACAGAAGTATGACACGGAACACTGTGAGGCATGTACCAGTATTAATGAGGTTAACTTCACTGTCTAAATAACCTGCTCTGGCTTCTCATTCATCAGAGTTAAAAGAGATAAAGGCAAATGGCAAGGGCTGACAATGAATTGCGTCTCTGAGATTGACTATGTTCAGTAGCAAATGTGTTCTTTAAAAAAACATTCTTTATGTCCAACTTTTCAGGAATGCTTCAGTTTGTTCAAGACAATTGAATAATATACTTTACAACTATCTTTGTGGTAAGAAAGTAATTGTCAGCATAATACTGAACAGTATTTTGGGTTTGGGGGGTTATGTTTTTGCGTATCTGTAAATTGCCAATTTGCAAGCAAGAACTCTCAAAAATTCAAATTCTATTTATTGGGTAATAAAGCAATAGAAAGGCAGATTATCTTACAAAACACAATTCACCCTTTTCAATGACTGTGACACATCTTATTATAGAACAGTGGATTCAGATTTGGAGACCAGGTATTTGTAAATAGGGTTTTTCTATCATCCAATGTGTGTATGGTTACTGACAAAGATGCTTGCTGGAGTAAAGCTTCAACCTCATGCAAACCATGCATCAAAATGTGTTTATAACAACATCTACTTACTAGCTCAGCTTCCTATAGGTCAGAAGTCTAGGCCCAGCAGGGCTGGTTCTGCTCAGGCTAACATCAGGGCGTTAGCTAGCCCTGTTGTCATGTGGGGTTCAGGTGCTTTTCCTAGCTCATCCTTCTTATTGGCAGAATGGGTTACTTTGCGGTTGTAGGACTAATATCCCTGTTTCCTTGCTTGCTATCAGTTGGGAACAGTTCTAAACTCCCATAGGCTGCTCCCAGATCCTAAGTGTGAGTTGCTCCCCATCTCAGCAACTGAGAACTGCCCTTCCAATCTCTCCACCTGCTCTTCTGTGAGCAGCCGTAGAGAATTTTCTACCTTTAAAGGGCTCTCATAATTGGGACAGGCCTTCCCAGATAATTCCCCATTTCAAGGTTAATGGTCTCATATGTCATAGTGTAATCACAGGATTAAAACACATTAAATCTGTGGTCTTGGGGATTATGCAGGGTCTGTACCCCAGAAACAGAATATTGGGGAACATCCTAGAATCCTGCCTACCACAGAGGCTTTTGTCACTTTCAGCTTGACGCATTTCTTCGGCTTGTCTTCTCACACTCAAGCCTTTTTCTTTCTTTCCCCAAAAGGAACTTAGAAAAACTGAAATTGTCACTAAATTGGTCTACATGAAATAAAATATACATGAAAGATGTGTATTCCTGCGCTTTCAAACATGTTTCAAGGTGACACCAAACAAGCTTGGATGCCATCCATCATTCTCAGTGCAAATGTCGCTGCAGTCGAACCATCACTTTATGGTGAAGCATGTTTGTGCCACTAAAGTAGCTGACAATGTGTTATACACTCATGAGGACATTATATTAATTCAATATGATTTCTTTGTAACTAATGTCAACCTACTATATAAGCAAATAACAGGTTTATTTCAGTACTAATACTAATTTATTCATGATGGGTTTTTTTCTACAAAATACATTTAATATGTATTTTTTAGGCTCTATGAGATTAGTATGCAAATAGTGAAAATTTTAAGTAATTATTGGTGATTTGGTTGTATCCACTCATCCTGAAATGCCTTAACTCCCCATCCATGTTTGATTATTAATTGGATTCCTACAGTAAATAATTCTCAACAAAAAGCTTTGATTTGTCAAAGTATAGATGAAAATGTACTTATGAAGAACACAAATCTGATTTGGTGGTGCTCACTAAAACATTAACGGTCATTACTAAATATCAAATGGCAATTTTCAAAGCAAGATAAAGACCAATAATAATAAAATGGGCAATGCATAGTATGGTGTCATGGAAAGAATAGTAAATAAGATACTGGATAAGCTACTTAATTAACTTATCTTAGTTTCAGGTTTTTTCACTGTAAGAGCAGGTGATGCTCCAACTTTACTGAATTGTGAGAATTGAAAGATTTATGAAATCTATCATTGGTAATAAATGTTCAGTAAACACTTCCTTTTTCCGAACATGAATAAGCTTATTAATAAGTCAGCTTGTTTTAATAAACTTTAAAATGGGAAAAGTCACAATTTAGATAGAGAACACTCCACAGACTTAATTCAATTTGTAAAAATTAGTAGATTCGGTTGCTATAACAAATAGAATAACAGTAGCTTAATTAATACTTAAGTACTTTTAAGAATTTGAAACAAAGGGTAGTTAATAATGGAATTAGTTAGATGATGGCATTGTTGAGAGATGTCAAATGGGTGATATGTCAACTCAGAGATAAGCAAAAGCAGGTCATACCATCTCCCTACACTAGGAGATCAAAGAAAGAATGCAATGTCCCTGAAACCTGGGGAAGGGGATTATGAAGGAAACACAGCGAGAGGTGCCACACAAGGCACAGAGAGAAATACCCTGGTTTCTTCCTTTTAACAAAAGGCAGATCACATGGGAACATGGGAAAGAGCCTACGGAGTTTGAGAAGATCAAGAAAGCAATGGGTGTGTCTGAGGACAAGCAGACCATGAGCTAGCATTCTAACTGGCGAAAGTTAAGAGAAATGTAATTGACCGGCAACTCAGGTTTTAGGTGATTCAAGAGAAGCCTGGATCCTGAAAATACCATGATGATTAATTCTCTTAATTGTGTTTTTGCAGAGCTTCAGAAACACTGCTAACAAAAAGAGAGCTGTTAAAGATAGAGACCTATTCCCGAAACCCATTTCCGGTAAGACTGTGGTGGGGGCGCAGCCAGTGGCTATGAGACTGACGATACTCAGGAGGGTGGACCTTGCTCTTCCTGGCCTCAGACATGGCGTAAGGCATGGGACCGTTTGTTTCACTTTTGTTCTTCTTCCAAATGTGGGAGTTCTGCCTGTCTTCATTGTCGCAAATTGGTATATGGAGGAGTGTGTTTTCCGAAGATGATCACAATAATGTATATCCCATCCTTCAAGCTTTTCTTATGGTGCAGTGTTGACACATGTTCATTGAGATGTGTGTTGAAGGAGGGATGTTTTCTCTCTTTGAATCTGGGAGAGCCTGTAACCCTGGAAAAGGTGACACTGTGGCTTTTGAGGCTACACATAAAAAAGGATACAATGCTGCCTGGACCACTTGCTACTTACCCTTTGAACCAAATCATAATACTCTGAGGAAGCTAAGTACCTTTATGAGAAACTATGTGTCCGTAACCTGGCCACCGTCTCAGCTGAGAGGCCATATCAACCAAACGTTAGTAACTGAGTCTTCAGAAGTTGCCAGCCATCAGCCTTCAAGCCTTCAGAGCTTGAAAGGAGCAGAGATGACATGCCCCCACCAAGCCCTTCTCAAACTGCAGGCTTATGGACAAAATAAGTATGATTCTTTTAAACCATGACATTTTGGAGTGCTTTGTAACTCAACAATAGATAACCAGAACACAGGGTGATTAAACTTACAAGTTAGTCCAGTGTTGCCAGACATGACAAAGCACCTTGGACTAAGAAGAGTATGCTGCTACAGAGCTCCTGGACATACCACTTTACACAGTAGCTGGATTTGATTTTGTGTTCTCTGCCCTGGGAAAGCGTAAGTGCATTTTCAGTTGTAAGCAGGGTAATTGTATTTATTATATGAGGCAGAGGAAATGTGGGAATTGTTTGTGCATGCCTAATATGACGTTATAACTAGATCTTTCCAGTCTCCATTTTGACAGAGGCACCAGTGATCAACATCAGATTACCTAAATGACAGTCTCCGACTTCATATTGATTTAGTCAACACGGAATGCCTGTTATGTGCCACTCATTATTCTGGGTGCTGGGGAATGAAGTGGTCAACAAAGCAGTTAAAATCTTCTGCCCATGAAGATATGAAGCTTACATATGCAGAATTAGAAAAGAACTGTTTCTAAAAACCTGCTCCTTCAGAAATATGAAAAGGAGTCAGGGTGTTGTAAAGAGGAATTTGGTCAAGAGATTTTACTGGAGAGAGTTGTTGGCATGTGTGTTAATTAGGAGAGGTTAAATTATGATAATGAATACGCATGGATGGTGCATATCCAGAGGTGGGATATGTGTAGGATGTCATGAGTCGTGTCCAGTGAGGGCCAGAAAATCTCTGCAGATAAAGAATGAAGGTGAACATACATAGGGCTAAGGGTATGGACCAAAATGGTAGAAGATCATCTGGAAGAGTTGTCTGCCTGACTGGATCAGGCAGTGCGAGAGAGAGAGTGTGTTAAGGAATCTCTGAAGAGAGAAAAGAGAGGTTCGGAGAACAGAAGGATGCACCCCTTTTTCCTTCTACCTCCCTCCTCCCTTCCCCATGGCATGCCTCCAGAGAGAGCAGATCCAAGCTTGGAAAAAAAGAATGTTCAGTACGAAATCAAGTTTAAGATTTGGTTTAATATTTTGCACCAGGCGTCTAATTTTTAAATTGAAATTGTGTTTACTACTAACAGTAACTGAAGAACTTTTACTTTTTCTAAGTAAGAGACCATGAAAATTATGGACCTGTCCAAACAGTCTTTAAAGGTAGGGAAAGGTTACCTGAACTGAGTAAGTTTTGATGCCAAGGTAAAGGACAAAACAAGTGTCACTGTGATCACAATCCTTTATGTTATGTTTGTTCAACATACCGAGTTAACACCAAGGGTGGGTAAAGGGCATGTTTTTTTTAGGTAGACAATGGAGAGATCTCCACTTCTAATACTCTTTTATTTGTAAGAGAATTCCATTTCCTTATGGGGATTGAGTTAAATGGGAACCATTCCACCTATCTGTAATCATAAAAGTGGACACCTGTCCCAGCCTCAGTGAGAATGATGAGTAGCAGGAAAAGTATTTGACCCAATAATTTCATAACTTCAGGGTAAGGGCTACAGCTCTCCAATCTGTAGTGGCCATTTTTTCCACAATGTGAAGAGAGCGAGAGGGAGAGAGAGAGCAAACAAATGAGCACGAGCCTACTTTATTATATCATTTTGATCCCAGACCCAGCTATACCATGAAAAATCTCGCTTATTAAATTAACTAAACTTCACTTTTTACTTAAGCTAGTTAGAGTTGTCTCTCGCAACATAGTTTTGACTAACACCTCTACTATATTTGAAGAGGAACCAATATATATGCCTCATTGTCTATAGTATGTCCATAAAACAATGCTTCTTAGATTTATGGGTCTTGAGTCCTTTGAAATCTAATGAAATCAAAGGACTTTCCATTTTTACAGATTAGCACAATAAACTATAGTAGAATTTGATTTTTTTTTATAGATGACAGAGCAATATTTATAAAGAATTATATCTTCCTCCCATTTTTTTCAAATATTGAAGATAAATAAAAAATTATCAAAGAAGGCAAAAAGTATATTTAAGGAGAAGGATGCACTGCTTGCCTGGAAAGCACCCTTGGCCCAGTGGAGTGGTTTTTGATTCATTCTTCCTTGGCAAGTTGGGAATACTTGCTACTCTCTACCTATGAACATGCAGAAGACATAGATTTCTGTTTAGATTGAAAATTTCAGGACTCTGTCATTTTCATCCATAGCCTGAAGAATTTTTTTCCAGCACTAGACCATCGACAAGGTTGTCTGCTTTCAGTATCTCTTTCCAGAGTGGCAGCTTTTACCTAACATAAGTGTTCTTGTTTGTTTTGTTTTGTTTTTGATGGGTTTTTCCCCCCATCAGTATCTACAAATGTCATGTCAAGGCCTCCAGTCAAAGAATTTACCTTATTCATGTGGCTGAAAATATCTGTCAAATGACCCAGTTCATGAGTCAACCCTTCTCTGTCAAACTGAGCTGGAATGTGGGTTGGTTATATCCTCCTAATAGTAAAGCTTCTATAAAAGGTTCATTTAAGTATGTGAAGACTTTTCTTCTGGAAAATCAGCAATCACATATTACATGCCTTGTTATGACAAAACCTCTTGAAAGGTAGCAGTTCAAGGCGCCATTTTAGTTGTCAACTGATCTCAAACATGCCAATGTAGAAAGCTATGCTCTTGTAGCCTGGTGATGTGTGGCACTTTTTCACTCACCCACAAAATCAGATGAGTTCCAACTACAAATTCTTATCTCCACTTGGAGTAGCAGGATGTTTCTTCTAGTTGAATTGTCTTTGGCAAAATTGTAATCTTGAAGATGATACCAAGTTAGTAATTCTTTTTTTTTTTTTTAAGATTTTTATTTATTTATTGACAGAGAGAAATCACAAGTAGATGGAGAGGCAGGCAGAGAGAGAGAGAGGGAGGGAAGCAGGCTCCCTGCTGAGCAGAGAGCCCGATGCGGGACTCAATCCCAGGAACCCGAGATGATGACCTGAGCCGAAGGCAGCAGCTTAACCCACTGAGCCACCCAGGCGCCCAGTAATTCTTTTTTGATGATATTTTTGAATGCCATGTTCAAAAACCAGGAGCTGCCTGGTTTCATTCAATTTTAAGTTGAAGGAAAAATAACAATAACTAACATTAATAAAATTTAAATTTATCCAAATAAATATTGGTGTTAGGTCTTAAGAGGATGATGGTTTTAATCAGGTATTTTGAAAGGTAAATGACAATTTATATATATACACATACATATGTGTATATATATATTTTTTCTTTTAACTTCTTGTCATTATTTCACAGGCAAATCAAATTACTATTTTTCTATCTTCTTTCTTTTCGTTTCCATTTCCTGGAACATTTTCTCTCCCTCTTCTATTTGTCCAAGTTGTATTTATTATTTAAAGCTCTCACAGTTCCCTTCTCTTCATGGTAACTTACTTGCTGATCAAAACTTCTTTGAGTCCACTGGCATTCATTACAAGGCTTAACACCCACTCTTACTCTGTAATTTTCATTCCATATTACATGTCAGTCTTTGCTACACAATTAGTGTATAGTTTCCATTAGGGTAAAAATCACATCACTACCACTTCTAGAACACTGAACAGAGTGGTTACCTATTCTACCTGCAACATTCACTTTAATACTTAATTGTTTTTTTGTTTGAAAGTATGCATCAGGCAAATGTTATGTTACAAAGCTTTCATACATGTTAGTTACCCATAAACATAGAGTTATTTTTCTAAGAATAATTTTTTTTTTAAGATTTTATTTATTTATTTGACAGACAGAGATCACAAGCAGGCAGAGAGGCAGGCAGAGAGAGAGGAGGAAGCAGGCTCCCCGCTGAGCAGAGAGCCGGATGTGGGACTCGATCCCAGGACCCCGAGATCATGACCTGAGCCGAAGGCAGCGGCTTAACCCACTGAGCCACCCAGGCGCCCCAAGAATAATTTTTAATGTAAAATTACACCACAAACAACACATTTTCAAATGAGACAGCTTCAAATGTATGCATTTAAAAGATAATCAGAATAAAGCTTTGAGATTGAGTCTAGTTTTAAACATACTAAATGCATTTGAAAATAGGCCTTCACTAAGAAACTGGTAGTTCTAAGAAACTTTCTGAAAGAAGATTTATTTATCATAAAATTCAGGTCAGAATTAGAAAACTGAAAACATTAAATTGCTAAGAAGGTTGACCGACTCCACAAAGGAAAAGAGAAGATTACACACTTTTTTTTTTTTTTAAGATTTTATTTATTTATTTGGCAGACGGAGATCACAAGTAGGCAGAGAGGCAGGCAGAGAGATAGGAGGAGGCAGGCTCCCTGCTGAGCAGAAAGCCCGATGGGGGGCTCGATCCTGGGACCCTGGGATCATAGCCCAGGCTGAAGGCAGAGGCCTTAACCCACTGAACCACCTAGACACCCCACACTATTCTTAAAGTCACAGAAAATCCCCTTAAATATCAACATTATTCAGTTTGCCCAAAGACATATATGCCTCAAAATGAGGAGAGCTTAAGTTTCCAAACAGTTTCCATGTTTCTCTCCTCGAATGGCCTGTGAAACCAGGCTTCATGTTTTTTGTAATGTACCCTCTAAAGGAATCACAAGTACAAATACGCCCTGTTTCATTTTGATGTTCTCCAAACACAGTGACTGGTGTCTTCTTTTTTTCAGATGCCACCAAATTTCTGAGGTTCATTTTGCTAGTAGAAAATAAGATAAATGGTTGGCAGTTATTATATTCATATGTGGATGACCCCGGAGATTTTCAGGGTTTTCTTTGGCTACAGGCATCACAGGTGAGAGCCATGGCCTGCCCTTCTTCATAGAAGACCCCCCCACCTCCACCGCCCTGGCTCTGTGATGACATCCTTGCTGGGCTTGTTAAACATCCCACAAAGACAAACGGAGGGACTGAGATTCCATGGTTGGACCTATGGTTGGGTATTTGAAGGGTTAATCTTGCTGAATTGACTGTTTTGCCTCTGTTATTTAGCCTCAGGCAGAAGACATGGACCTCCTTATTCATCAGGCCAAGCAAGCCTGGAAAATTTTCCATCAAACCAACCAGGGAACTCTGGAAATCTCTGGTGGGAGCCAAGAGGGTACATCAGGCCTCAGTTGTTGTAGAGTGAGGCCATCTGGTCTAGAATGAAGCACCCACCAGCACTTGGGAAACTGAGAATACTCATAACTTTCATTAGCAACACTCCTGCATGCAAAAAGGCCATGCAGAACTTTAATATTCGTACTATTCCATTGTTACAGGTAACTTCAAAATCATAAAAATATTCTCAAACTCAGAAGCATTTTTTAAAAATACATATAATTTGCTTTATTTCCTATAAGAAATATTATTTTCCAATTTCTGCCAATTAAGATTTTCAAACAGCATAATTATGTGACTCGTTAATGCTTATTTGAAATCTTTTAATCTGCATATAGTTTTCTACATACTTTCAGTATTTTTTTCTTGAGCAAATTCCGTATTTTTTCCCAATAGAATTTACTGAAATGTGTGCCGCTATATTTTTGCTGGATGAACAAACTACATCAGCTTAAAATAGAAATCATACATATTGTGTATGTATTATTTAAAACATTTTTTCCTTCGTAGATATGTGTTTCTCACGGATGTTTAGTTCTAGATCCATGAAGGTTTGAGTATGCTGGGTGTTGCCACTTTTGAACAGTTGGTGGCTCCAATGCTTTGCAACTGTCTTGTAAGTGTGGCACCAAAATGAGATCGCTCCTTTTTCACGGCTCAATGCAGAATATGAAAACAAAAGTGCATTTGAGTAAATGTGCTGCATTTAATCAGAAACCGAAAGTTGTATCTGATATGAATTCAGAAGAAATGTTTTAATCCCAGCATATGATTCAGATTATGTAATACAATGTGAATACATATTAGTGTATTCACTAAGTACACTTAAAGGATCAAAAGCATTCTACTAGAAATGTAATGTAAGCTGTATATGTAATTTTAAGTTTTCTAGCATTTCTTCATTTTTAAAAAGAATAAAGAGAAATGGGTGAAATTAATATTAATAATATTTAATCCCCTATATCCAGAATATTATTGTTTCAACATGTAATTAATATAAACATTACTAATGATATGTTTTGCATGCCTTTTTTCCCCTTCAACACACAATGTCTATTTTACACTTGGAACACATCTCAATTTGGACTAGCCGCATTTCAAGACCATAGCCGCTCATGGCTAGTGGCCATTGTTGGTGAGTTCAGGTCTAACATAACTAAGGGTAACCCTTCTATTCAGATTCAAAACAATCTAGTAATATCAGGTAGAAATTAATTTTTATAAATGAAAGTCTGTAAAGAAAATCTCAATTTTGCATTACATTTGGTCCTAAAATTGGAGCTTTCTTCCTACAGGAAATCACCCAGGAAACCTACTAGCTTACAGTTTTGCTGAGAAAGGAATGAAGCACGTAGCTTAGCTAGCCGTATATGAGTATGTGGTGCTGACACTTTTAGAGACAGCATTACCACAGGATTTTTTTTATTTCTCCAGAGCCATTGGTTCCTTAGCCTTTTAGACAGATTATAACTTTTCCCCCATGCCCCACTGTGATCTGGTTCTCCCCTTCCATATTTCCAGAATTTAGCTTGCCACATTCTGTTACCTGGCATCTACAAGTCTGCTTCGATTCCGTTGTGTCTCCCTTCACAGGCTGCTGTTACTACCTGGCTTGTGAAGAGCGTGGCCTCTCGGGCCAAACCCGCTCTCTGAGTCCTGGCTTCACTGCTAACTGGTCAGGTGATCTTGGGCCAATTAAATACCCTCTGTGCTTCAGTTAACATCTTAAAAACTGCAGAAAATTATAATACCTGCCTCATGAGTTCCAAGGAAGATTGACAAGATACATTAATATTAGACATCTAACATACAATAAACATCAACTTGCATATGTCTTAGCCCAGTATTTCAATCCTGTAAAACATATTGGTGTTCTCTTAGCAATCCTGGACCATTTGACAACATAAAATAAGTTGACCCTAGACCTTTATTTATTTTTTACTGTAGAGTGGGGAATTTCGTTGGAGGCTGCCTCCTGTTGATACCGGTAAGTCAATAAATTAAAGGTCTAGGTTAGTCTTCCTCAGTCAGATCATCAAATAGGATCTTCTTAATATTTCACAAAGGAAGGGCTGAGCAAACACAGTGACTGAGGTTCATGGTTCTGGATGGCATTTTGGAAAACAGGACTTCAAACAAATTACAAGATTTTTTTATTTCTCCCCTGTGGTGTTTATTCTGTATTATGTAGGATCAATTCAGTTGCTAAAGAAGGCAAAAATTCATCTTTTCAAGAGCAGTAGTTCTGTACATCCACACAACATAGCTACTGTGGAATTATGGCGTGCTAGGTACGCGGTTGTTACACTGGTATTACTTAGAGAAAATGAAGCATTTAAAAAGCTCGAGAACAGTAAATTGGTTCCAGATCTTAGTGAATAAACTTGACTTGCCACTTTAACACACAGAAATAAAACACGCTTTTCAAGGTAGTCAAGAGTGTTTATTATTTCCTCAACTGTAAATTGAAGTTTTAAAAAAATTTTAGAACATCTGAAAAAAAAAAGTCATCTCTACCATCTGCTATACTCTAATCTGGGAATAATGAACTAGGGAGGAATAGGAAACAAAAGCCAGTAAATTGGTAACAATTCCAAAAACACCTACTAGAAAAATATTCGTGAAATGGTTAGTATCTTGGATTTTCCAATTGATAAGTATTTACCATCTGTGGCCACAACTGTTAGATCTATTTCTGGACAGTAAAAATGTGGAGTAAGTCAGGAACTAGAAATACAAAAGGTATCACGTGGAATAATTTAAGATGAAATTGTACAGTAAGAATATGCTGGGATTTGTATTTTTTAATTCTCTGTTAAAATATTTATGAATAGATTATATCCCCACATTCAGTAAATACTTACTTACTATGTGCCCGATGTGTAGATCTTTTAACTAACTTTGTTTTCTTATTTTACATTTGAATCTCTTTTATGGTTAACTACCATGTGCTTTGAAGGGACCATCTTTCACATTGTTGCTGACAGAGGTCTCTACAGAATGGATGTGCCATGGAAAGCCACAGCTTGGATTAGGCTGAAGGTGGTAAGAATAATGACGAGTAAATCCCAGAAAATTTCGGAGGGGAGAATTGATGATACAATGATTGATTACATGCACGCATGTGGATGTTAAAAGAGAAAGGAATCTCAATGACATAATCCCACAAGATGATAGTGATTCAGTCTGAAATGCTGTGATGAAAGCTAGTGAAACCGGGGCACTTGGATAAGATGGTTTTCTTTTTCCTAATGATGACAGATTATTATCTGGAGGAGTGGAAAGCTAATGGATTCAGTTCTTGTAGAGGTTTCTAGGGAAGTGAAGCAGGGCGGCAGTTAGGATGAACAGACATATTGTAGGCAGAAAACAGAGCCGAGATATTGTTTGATGGCAAACATTTTGTTATGAGCCAAAAATAGTTGACCGCAGAGCTCCCCACGACAGAACTCCGCAGCCTGTGAGGGCAGACAAATTCTGTGTGCACACTGAAAGTTTATTTGATCCATGTTTTCTGCTTCTAATTAAAATCTGATGGTAAGAAAAAAAAAAAGTTTGAACTTCAACTGTAAATGTCTGGATGTTTTTACTGTGCAGAGACTGTTGCAATTTTTACTTTGAGTTTTGCAGATTAACCAGAGAGGTAAATGAGGGCAAAACTATTAAAGAGAGTTTTCTTTGATGGAATTTTAAGAAACTACGAGATACACTCTTTTATCCAAGGCATCAGTAGTTGTTTTGAGAATGTAAAATGTAAAATAAAGGAAGCCCTAGACTTCCAGGGCCCAAGTTGATTCTCATTATTTATCCTTCAGTGAAAATGAGCTAAAACCAACAAATAATCTCAGCTTTCCATATTTCTACTTCTATTTTCCTTAATTTCTTTGAGACAGTGTGTGTGTGTGTGTGTGTGTGTGTGTGTGTGTGTGTGTGTTGTATAAGTATGTGTGTGTTTCCCTGTCAAATGTTTCACTCTCATGTGATCCTCAGCTAGAGCACCTTGGGTTTCCAAGACGTGTTACCAGGACTTAAAATACTCATGTTTAAACTTTCTGACTAATCTTCTAAACGAGTCACGTTCCCCTGTGCTAAATGCTTTAAGGATGCAAAAGTGAAATCTTCATTGATTCTGCAGGTAAGGACTCCTCTCTGGAGGAAGTGGTAAATCTAGTTTTCGTGATGAATCCCAACATCACCAAAAACGAGGCGATACGTGCTACACAAGAGCCTATAAGTTGACATGAGAATTGGGCCAGGGCTCATTGCTTCCAGACAAGGCAGACTGGTTTCATTACCAATGAGTATAATCTGAGACATGTTTAGGGGCTGGGAGTACAGGTCTGGAAACCAAGAACTTCATCCAAGACACAAAGGTGGGGAAAGGAAGTGATGAGCGAAGTGCCTACAAAACAGAACAGTGGGAAACAGCTCTGTAGAGGCAGTTTGGGGGTCAGCTCAAGAAGGTCTGGAGGTTAGGTTAGGTGCAATGTTGTGTCACTGAGGCATTGAATGAGCAGAGTGAGTGTTATGGCCATGGTCAAGAGCATAGGAGCTCAGACCTGTGTTCTCAATCTGGTGCTGCCGCTCCCTGGCTTGGTCACCTCATCAAGTTACTTAACCTCTCTGAACTTTGATTATTTGCATCTGGAATTATAATTATACCTGTAGGCTATAAGGTGGATTAAATTTAAAATGAGATGGAACACCTAGCCCTTGACATATAGTAGGTGGTAAAAAGAAATGTTACTGCTAATAGTAATGCTGTTAACTATATTAGGAAGATAGTCTTGGCTTTTGCATTATGTGAAATATTTTAATTCCTGAATTACCCCAGTCAGAGGCAAAACCACTCACTGCCATTCTATTTCAGAGCTAGGCTTATTTTCTATTTTATTACTAAGATTGCCAGTTTTGTTTTGATCTATATGTATTTTGGTGCTGTGTTTATACACTTGTAAAATAGGAAAGCTAAAAAACCATGTGTATACTTTTATCAAATCTACATAGTGGGAGTAGGTGTCTTAGTTCATTTGAGCAATTACAATTGTTTCCAGTTTAAAATTTTTTTATTGAAGTTTTCCAGAGGGCTTGTTTAAACCCAGAAACATTTTAAAAAATAGATAGAATTTCATAGCTGGAAGAGACATAACAGTTCATTTAGCTTAGCCCCTCTAGAGAAACTGGAAGCTCTGCGAGCCTTGGTGACTGTTTCAAGGTAACAATACTAAAGATGAAGGGGGATTTTGATCAGATCTAAGGGCAGATGATTCTCCCTCCTCATTATCTGGCTTTGTTTTTTTTTTTTTTTTAAATGCGACTAAAAGCTATTTTCTAAGAAACTTAACACAAAATACTGCAAAGAAAGCCTTCTCAGCATTTTCTGGCCAAATAACAATAAAATAATATGGCAACTTTTTATTTTATTTAAAGCATTATCCAAATTCACATATGAACAGCTTAAAAATATCAGTAACACATTCTTTGGTCCCTTTGGCCCTCTTAAAGTAGTCGTTGAAAGTCACTGCTTATCCTTGGACCTCTGACTCTTCAGAGTGATTTGGGTTTGCACTCTGCCACCCCTTTGAGTCCCACAAACTGTTGGTGGGGAGGGGAGCACTGAGGCCACCAGGACAGGAGCCAGGGGCATGGCTGCAGGGGAAGCCACCTGGGAGACAGGCAGACAGGAGGGTTGAGGACAGTTTTAACAAGGTGAAGGGCTGGGGTGTGGCTTAGTCGGTTAAGCATCTGACTTTTTTTTTTTTTTTAAGATTTTATTTATTTATTTGACAGAGATCACAAGTAGACAGGCAGGCAGAGAGAGAGGGGGAAGCAGGCTCCCTGCTGAGCAGAGAGCCCTATGTGGGGCTCGATCCCAGGACCCTGGGATCGTGACCTGAGCCGAAGGCAGAGGCTTTAACCCACTGAGCCACCCAGGCGCCCAAGCATCTGACTCTTGATAGCAGCTCAGGTCTTAATCTCAGGGTCCTGGGTTCAAGCCTTGAACTGGGCTCTAAGCTGGGTGATTAATGATGATGATGATGAGGAGGAGGAGGAGGATATGGAAGGTTTGGTGTGCTGGTGCTTCTATTTAACTATTGCCCCAATGCATATGGGCTCCTGAAATGGCAGTAATGCATATTAATTAATTCAGATATAAAGATTTACATTTCATAAAAATTTACTGAGTTGCAAAATGAGCAGTCATCAGCTCCCATTAAATATCTGACCATCTCTTGTGAGGAGAATGTTAGTATTCGCTTTCCTTTCAACACCTTTTCTTCCCACTAGCCTGTTAGTGTTCTTCCTTTCCTTCTGCAAATGTTGGGAAATACAGATTTCTTTTTTAGGACAGTGTGGAATTTTATTTATATAAAATACTTATTTTTACCTTACAACTATAAATTTAGAATACACTTGATACGCTAAAGAAGAAAGTAATAAACCAGAATTAAACAGTTAGTGTATGCTATCATCCCTTTCTTCTGGGCAATTTTTACTACAGCTGCAAACATATTCTTCATACATTTGCAGTCTTAACTTTTTCATCCAACATTCCTGAAGTTATGTGAAACCTTTAGAGTACAACTTTTATTGACTAGCTGATATGCCATCACATTGATGAAGTGACAGATACACTGTTTGCATTACTGCTGTGAGTGAATGAAAATAACAGTGAGTCTGTGCTGCCCAAGTCCTCTGAGTCTCAAGATTCCCATGAGAAGATACTTGTACATTATTTTAAAATTTCTAGTTGGTTAAATCACACTTTGGGATATTCCGGATATTCGTTAAGCAATGACACAATGAAAACAACTTGCTTCTTGCGCCTTGTGCTTTGTGCAGCTGCAGGAGCCTTTGTGAACCTGGAGCAGGGCACCCACAACTCCTTTCGGTCCTTAGGGTACTGTGCATGTCTCCCCTTCGGAAATGTACATGTCTTGAAGGTGAGGACTGCGTGTGCTCTGGCTCTTCATCCCTGGCTTTATGCTCGGAACAGAACGTGGCATAGAGGTGCTTTGTTTGAACGCATCAGTGGGATGATTCAGGGCCCACGGAGTGTTGATAAAGAAGCTGGTGGGTTCGGTCCAAGTGAGGGGTTTAGGTAATGCCGTTTGGATTTTGAGGGAATGAACATTCACTGTGTCAGATGTGTGGGCAGGGGAGTACTGGAGATCTAGTATGATTGTTTCTCCAGTTTTCCTTTATGTAACATCTGAAAAGTGAGAATAAGGAAAGAAGAAAGCAGGGAATGTGTTTTGAATTCTGAAATTTGTAATGTAAACTTTTTTTTCTCCTGAGAGAGGCATAAGCTAATTAGTGAAAGCCAAGGCAGGGTTTAAAAACATATGTTATTTTACAATTCTAGACAAAGCTTCTTTGAAATATTACTTGTGGTTATTTACATTTATTTGGATTAAAGGAGATAAAGCAGGCTGATAGAACCTGTGTAGTAGAGGTATTTTTCTGGCCAATGTTTATGTTTTCCTCCTCATAAAGAGCAACAGAGAGCATTCTATGTTCAGTTTCCATGGTTAGTATGCATGGACCAAGTAATCAGTATTTTGATTTGCATAGTACATGTTATGCTCAAGAGATACTTGTCAGAGCGAATGGAATGATTTACATTTGAAAGTGAGTAATGAACACTGGTATAGTTGCAGTTTTAAAATTCTATAGATATATATATTTTTTAAATTATATTTTTATAAACATAATTATTTTCCTAGATTTCTAATCAAATTTTATATTAAGATTAATTCGATGGCTATTAGGCCAGTAGACAATGTGACTTAAAGTTGGCGGTTTCATTCTAGCGATCTCTCAAATTTATGAAGAGCAAATATCAGATGTGTTATCATTATTAAATGATCATGATCCTACTTGAGTGAAATGAATAGGAATATAAGCATCCACTCCCATTAGTTTTTCTAATGAGACAGGCTATGTCCAAGTCTGCTATAATAATCGGTTCGACTTGAGATGTGACACCTAGCCTTGCAGGCCTTGATCCAGCACACATTTACTGAGTTCCTAGATCCTGTAACAGCGTGGAGCAGCTTCAGATGTTCTTAGGGAAACAAAACATAACCACGGGATAGACTAAATAGTGACATGTCAGTGATCAGCAAGTAATCATTGCCACCATGACATGCTATAGAAATCCAGAGGTGGCAAAGATTAATTTGAATGATGTGGCTGGAAAAGTCTCCCTAATGAATAAGAAACTTGAACTTTTAAAGAAAGAGCAGAGGAAAAAAGTGATTTTAGGTTTAAGTAATGCTTATGAATAGAAACAAGTTCTATTTGGTGAGGAGGAGTGATGGGTTTCTCTCCCTCTGGCAGAAACTGAGGCTTCATGGAGGAAAGAGAGTGGATTTAGAACAAATAGCTTGCGTAAATGTTTTATGGAAATTACTCCGGATCCCCAACCAAGAGTCCATTTTTGGGTAAGGTCCAGACATCTGTATTCCAATACTGCAAGGTAACGTGATGAACTGAGCTGAACATCCCCTGAATTGTACTTGGGCAGATGCAGACTGTTCTCGCTTTTTTTCTGTTTTCTCTTTTTTTTCTGCTTTGCCATCAATTAGTAATTTTCTTGAATAGAGTACAGGTTTGCCACAAACTGCCTGAGTGGGCCCAGGACGGAAGATGATTTTGATCAGGAAGAGGCTGTAGGTGATGAGTCCTCTCTGGGAAATAATGCAATCAATTGGTAATTTAATGAGAAAAGGTAGGGCAGTGGGAATGAAAAAAGATGAATGTGAGAGATAGAAACACTGGCAAATCAAATAATTTATATTACATAGAGGCATTAGGGGAGAAAGAGGATACAAAACATTCTGGGTTAGCAAGATGATTTTTATTAATGAAAAAAACAGACCTCAAGGTCTTGAGTTTGTTAGTTTAATAGGGAAATCAGTGGATGAAGGAGAGTGTGAGCTGGGGAGAAGAAGATGAAGTCCTCTGGTAAAAAGAAAACTTGAAATAATGGCAGGGTACCCAAATTTAAAAGCAGAGGCGGGAGACGAGAGCACTTAGCATGCCGGCCAGAATCACTCCCATTGGTCTGAGTACCAGTAGACTCTCGGGACTCATTGCCGGGGTCCTGCCTTAACCGGCCACCACAATTGACACAGACTTTGGGACTTCACATGGCAGATTTCTTTTGTTTTTTCTTTCTCTCACAGTATAAGAGGCCAGAAGTCGGCCATCATGACATCAGCAAGCCTGGTTTCTTGTGGAGGGTCCCAAGGAGAAACCACACCATGCCTCTCTCCTTTCTTCTAGTGCTGGTCCTTCCTTGGGTCTTAGTTAGCTGTCACTCCAGTTCCGGCTCCCCTGCTCACATGGCCCTTTTCTCTGTCTCTGTGACCTTGCCTGTCTTACAAGAACACCATTCATTGGGTACAGGGTTTACCTAAATCCAAGACAATTTCATCTTAAGAGCTTTAATTAATGTCATCTGCAAAGACCCTATTTTCAAATCAAGTCTCATCCTGAGGTTCTGCATGGAATTTTGGAGGACCCTGTTCAGTGCAGTATATCCTGCTAGGAATATGCAGGAAAAGAAGAGAAAGTCCTAAGGTGGAAGCTATGGGTGATTTAGGAGGTAGAAGAAATGGGTAGAAACAGGAAAAAGACCAGAGACATACTGGAGAGCTAGGAGGAGGACAGTGCACTGGCAGGAAAGCTGAGGAGGTTCGAGTCCTCAGGGACACAGAGTCTGGCAACGTCAGGTTTGGCAAGTATTTGCATACAGTTGGCCACTGTGTGTTGGATGAGGGTGACTTACGAACATCAGGAGAGTGGTTACAAGACCATTGGCGAGCATGGGCAGAAAAAGGAGAGTGAGGAAAAACTAGGATGATAGATAGGAAACAGAGCAGATGGAGTATTTTTCCCCCCAAGATGGAGAGGATCCGAATACCATTCTCCTCCAGGAGAATGTCAGCAATTATGTAAAGTGTCCCCAGACACATCCAGAGGGAGGACTGTTCTCTCTTTTCACAAAATCCGGATCAAGAGAATTCAAAAGTGGTCAGAGCAAGGGATTTCTCCTCTGCCTCAGAGCATGAACTGCTTGTACCTTTTCATATGCAAATATAAAGAATCAGGCTGAATGCTAATTAAATTGCAAAGACATTTGTAAACTAATATCACATCTACATCTACGGATAGTTAATAAGGACTATGCATGGACCTTATTTATAAATAGCAAAGATTAAACATGATAAAAGGAATCTTTAGATGGAAGAATTAAAGATCAATTATAACGATGTACACAGCCCTGAAACCCTCTGGAAGAACTTCCTACTCGTTAATCAAAGATAATTATCAATTATGAGGCTTTATCATTAGTAGAGTGTCTACACTTCGCATCTTAAAAAGCTGATGATAATTAGTCTCTAGTTCTTGCTCTAAGTGCTCATTATGTTCAGAGAGGAGTGACTCTTTCCTTTTAAAAAAATGACTTTTAGCTCATGACCTTGGGCAACTTAGACTCTCCTGTCCCTACACTGACTTGAGATAATGCTCAGTTTTTCCATTACTCAATAAAAATTGATAGTTGCATAAATGCTAAATCCTGCGAAGAAACCATACTCTGAATACAGAGAGGGCAAAAGATTTTACTCTGAATAGGTGTGGAATTCAGAGGAGCAGATTTATTACCCTTATTACACTGAAGATGTAACTAATAGGTCAGGAATTAATGATGGCTATTTTTCCAATGGAGAAGAATGATAACGTCTATTTATTGAGTGATTATATGGACTAAGAATCGTGCAGAACACTTCACCTATGTTATCTCGGTTAACCCTATCAATAACATTATAACATAGTCATTATACTTCCCTCCATTTTACATAATAAGTAAAGAAAGTGTCAGAGCGATTTAACAACTTGTCCAAGATGACACAAATGATGAATGATCATTCCGGAGAATATTTTATATGTAGTATTAAAAGTCACCTAATCTGAAGAGGTTAATATTTAAGATATTGTACTACTAGAAGTTGCAGGAAAACAATTAGGAAAATAATTATTTAGCTCTTGATTAAATAATTAATTTGGTGGTAACATTAAACTTTAAAGATATCCAGCTCACATTTTTATCACAGTAAAGAGAATGAAAAGAAGTGAAACAGACATCGGAAATATATTGAAAGTCAAATGCTACATGATACAATGATCCATATATAATTTTAGTTGGGAAGTTATAATCTGGTTTTAAAGGTGTTTGTTAATACTACTGTCAGATAGCGATATTTTCCACTTTGAAAATAATATAAAAATCTAGCAATTAAGTTGAAGTTAAAAGGTTGACTGCTACTTAAAAAATAATCAAAGAGGGGCACCTGGGTGGCTCAGTGGGTTAAAGCCTCTGCCTTCAGCTCAGGTCATGATCCCAGGGTCCTGGGATTGAGCCCCGCATTGAGCTCTCTGCTCAGCAGGGAGCCTGCTTCCTCCTCTCTGCCTGCCTCTTTGTCCACTTCTGATCTCTCTCTGTCAATTAAATAAATAAAATCTTAAAAAAAAATTAAAAACAAAACAAAAATAATCAAAGATTTCTGATCAAATTGATGCAGGACATAGGAGAACGTCAAATTTGATGGGGGTAGATTCATTCAGTAAAGTTATGGCATGTGCATTATATGCAGTCACCGGGCAAAGCGGGGGAGGGCAGCCTCCTTTGAACTCACAAGGCTTATTATAGTCGGGCAGATAACTCTTATGGTCACTTAGTTCTCACATTAAACAACAGTAATAAGTGGGTATAAAGTTTGTTTTTGCAATTCCTGAAAACATTATTTAAGTAGGAATATTACATATTCCATACAGGTTACAATTGAATTTATTTGTTCATGCAATTGCCTTTCCTTAATTAATGGTGGATGAATGCAAGTTTCGCTCTATTTGGAAACCAAAAAATAGTTGGGCTTTTATTAATTTGTGTGAAAAAGACATTTGAAAATGAGAGAAACGTGTACTATTTTATTTTCATTATAAATACTGTAATTTGCACATATACTATCTGTCACAACTTTAAAGGACATAATTTTTATATTCTTACATATAAACTAGAAGGAGGTTATTTTTATTTTTTTGTTTTATTTTATTTTATTTTATTCTATTTTATTCTATTGACAGAGAGAGCTACAGCAGAGAGGGAACACAAGCAGGGGAAATAGGAGAGGAGAAGCAGATTTCCTGCTGAGCAGGGAGCCGGATGCCACGGATGCCACGCGGGGCTCTGTCACTGGGAGGATCCCTGGAATCATGAACTGAGCTGAAGACAGATCTTAATGACGGAGCCACCCAGGTGCCCTGAGAAGAAAGTTAAAGAAATTTAGTTTAATAAACTCATTGAGTGTTCCCAGTTTCTTTTCTTAGTGTCTTTGCTAATTCTTTCTCGTTTAGGAGGTAGCAAATATTTTTATTTCTCAGTAAATTCTTTGCAATAAATAAAATGTCTTTCATTAGAAATTAAAATACGAAAACTATAAAATTAAATATAGTTTAAAATACTTTTGAAATTTCTGTACAGGAACTGTTTGTTCTTATAATGCTTTTGGTGAAATAGTTGTGTTGTCTTGGGGCACCTGGGCAGCTCAGTCGTTAAGCGTCTGCTTTTGGCTCAGGTCATGATCACAAGGTCTTGGGATCCAGCCCCAAGTTGGACTCCCAGCTAGGCGGGAAGCCTGCTTCTCTCTCTCCAACTCACTCCCTCTGCTTGTGTTCCTTCTCTCACTGTCAAACAAATAAATAAAATCTTTAAAAAAAGAAAGTCTTTAAAAAAAAGTTGCATTGTTTTTGCCTTAGAGCATAATTACTCTGAGAAAAAGACATAAATGCATTTAATGTATTTCAAAATCATGGACAAATGAGTATGGATGATTAGAAGATGAGAATTTTCAAATTGGAAATATACATTAGCAGTAAATACATATTTTTAGAAAGACTGCTGGAAAATGTGTTTCTGATTTCCATGTAAATTTCAACGTGGTGTCTGGTTTTGAGTATTTTCTGGAATGTTGTACTTTGCTGGGGGTTTTTTCTTGCAGGCAGTTTTTTCTCAACCAGTGTCTGAACCTGAGGAGACATGAGGGGAGGATCCTTCAATTTCTTTCTGGTTCGTTGGCAGCAGACATTCCTTACTGACCTACAATTTGGCTTCCGTGAGCCAGGCAGCGAGGGGAATAGAGACTGCATTTGGAATTTGGAAGTTGTAGAACGTAGGGCAATGCAAAAGTCAGGAGTTTTTTGGCAATAGCTAAGTGGAAGCACATGTATTGAAGATATTCTTGTTCTAACCACCTCCTATTCACCCCGTACTTTGAGATGACCACACACACGACAACGGACAGATTAGATTCACAACAGTTTATTAGTCTTATATACTCACAGTCCAGCGGAGGAGGACACCACACACCACACAGGGCCCTGCGGGTTGTACTTGGGAGCAGAGTGGACCAGCAGGGGCTGGGGGAGGCAGGCTTTGTAGAGACAGGAGGGCGAGGTGACCCTTGGCTCCCAAGGAAGGATGAGGGGAGACAGATTAGGTTGAAGATAAGGGGGGCTGGAGCTGGTCTGACTGATACTGGAGTTAACTAAGGAGAGCGCATTTCCTGCTGGGTGGGGGTAGGGTGGGGTTGGGGCATCATATCTGGCAAGAGCAGAACTCATAGCTAACCTCTTCCAACCCTATAGGGCTCAAAGGTGTCCATGCAGCACATGGAATTTTAGTCCTGACAATGCAGTTCTCACAACTGAAAGTTTAGTGGAGGAACTAGGGAGAAGCAAGTAGTAGCTCATCCAAAGCTGGGAAAGGCACTTTATGGGCCAGAGTTAGAGCCACTGCAGGTCTCTGAACCCCTATAAAGATGAGTCAAGAGGGCTGTACGCAGGAACTAGCAGAATGTACCAGGGTTCTACCCATATATACTAGGTTGAGTCAATGAGCTCAAAATAGGTAACTTTTGTCAGAGGCAATAGAGTGTAGTGGCGAAGGGAGCTTACTTTTGGGCCCTTACCAGATCTATGGCTTCTGGAAGTTTACTTAATCTCTTTATACTTCTGTTTTCTCATTAGTAATAGAATTGTCATTGCCTCATGGGGTGGTTGAAATGTTAAATGAGATAATACTTGTAAGCATCTAATAAATATTAGCTGTTATTAGTGACTGGGTACATAAATTACTCCAACCAGCTTCTGAGGTCCAGCTAATCAGTAGCCAGTCTTACCCCAAAGCAGTAGTCGGGTTTGAGGGCAACGTGATATCATTAAGTTCACCTAAGTCCTCCCCTAACTTCTTCATTTCTCTTTACAAGGTCTTGAGTTGACACATTTTATTTACTTATTTTTTGGAAAGATCCTATTTATTTGAGAGAGGGACCATGAGGAAGGGGAGGGGTAGAGGGAGAACAGGCTCCTCAGTGAACAGGGAGCCTGACCCAGGACTCCATCTCAGGACCCTGGAACCATGACTTGAGCCAAGGACAGACACTTAACTGACTGAGCCACCCAGGTACCCCAAGTTGACACATTTTACGTGGTTACTTATAAGCTTTGCATTTAGAAGATCCAAAGGTGTATTTTAAATTATGACCATTTAAAGGTTTTCCTATCTAATGGTGTTTCAAAAGCAGAACACATGCCTATTAGATAAAAGGCATTCGATAAATGTTTATTGAATAACCTTTGAAAACTGAGCCATTATCACTATCAAAATAAGGAAATTTCTCTCTAGCTTCATCTGTAGTATTTAGAGGTAAATTGAACAAATGATCAGTTTTAGTATAATATGTAGAGGTTGTTCTAGAAAGTTCATACAAAAGACACATTGGTATTGCATTCTGGTTGGAAGAAGGAAACTTGTCTTGAAGCTTCACAGCGTAGCTAGCACATACGTTTTGTTTGGGTGCCTGGCATAAGGATACTTCTAGGAAAACAAGCCCTTCCAACACAATTACTGTGGTAGCAATAAGGAATAAAAAGTAGAAACAAATATATTTTTTTTTTTTTTTGTGATTGGGGGGACATTTTATATGGACTAATTTCTTATTAGTCCCTACTCTATTTTTCGATAGCTTCCCACCTAATTGTTTTGTTGAAATAAATTGTAAAAACAAAGATTAGAATTTGCTTACATGTCTCTATAATCCCTATTATGCCTAGCATGGTGGTTTGTTGTTTTACATTTAGTATGTGTTCAATCACTATTTGTTAGTTGATTAGTTTTTACTGAACCATCAGTAGTTCTCAGTAGTGTCTGTTATTTTACCCTTGTAAGACAAATTGTTTTAGAAATTCCAAGTGAATGAATTGGACCAGGTAATCTCTAAGGATTCTTTTTATTTATTTATTTATTTATTTAAAAAGATTTCATTTATTTATTTGACAGAGAGATCACAAGTAGGCAGAGAGGCAGGCAGAGAGAGAGAGGAGGAGGAAGCAGGCTCCCCGCTGAGCAGAGAGCCTGACACGGGACTCGATCCCAGGACCCTGAGATCATGACCTGAGCCGAAGGCAGCGGCTTAACCCACTGAGCCACCCAGGCGCCCCAGGATTCTTTTAATGCTAATACCCTATGATGATCAAATCTAACAAGGAAAGATCTAGATAAAGAAAAAAAGTTTTGGAAAAACCTGGGGATTTACTAGCCTTATACTGACACAGAAGGAATTCTAGTAGAATAAAATTCCATAGATAAAAATTATATATAATTACTAGTAAAAAAACCTGATAAATTAATAGACCAACTTTGGTGTTGCTCAATGTAGCCCAATATGTTCTCTGGTATGGCATGGGGTGGCTGGGAGTCTGAGGTTAATAGCATGCGTTCTGTATTCTAATGCCTGGGTTTGATTCCTGACTGCACCCTTTAACAGCTATGTTGGCCTAGGACAAGCCAGTTCGCCTCTCTGTGCCTGTTTCCTCATCTGTAAAACAATAATAGTGATAACTACTTTATAGGGTTGTTCTAAGATTAAATGAATGAATTAGTATCCTTAAAAACCACTTAGAGTGCTGTCTGTCATCTAGGTGCTATATACATCCTCCGCGTCATTCTCATAGATACGTATTGCTGACTTCCAAGCAATCTCTGCATGCTTGGTGGCTAGAGAAGTTCATGGGGGAAGTTCTTCCCAGCTCCCCCAGGGGTACGAATACACCGCTTTGCTTGAAGTCCTTGAATTTAAAAGCAGCTGTTTCCCCTCCCCCCATTCTCATTTACTGAGAGAGCGTCTCAAAAAAAAAAAAAATCCACCAAAAACCTAGTATTCATGGAATTGATGTCAAAAGGCAAGTGAACACTATTTCACTGAAGAAGTATCTCAGCCATTTCCCTGGAATGGTTTTAAAGCAAGCAATCTACTGCTGAGAGTGCTGCCATTGATATCAAATGGTCATTAAAAGTCCCATGACACTTAACTAAGACTTAAAATTATTCATTTCTATCTCTTGGCAAGGGTTCAAATTTGAGATTAAATTCCTTTTAAGTGGTTGAGGCATTTATAGTCCACCCTGCCTGATGCTTTCAAGCAGTTTTGTTTGACTGGAGGAGTAGTACCTTCAGGTGCCTGTGGACGAAGAGACCCTTGTCCCTCGCAGGCTGTTGAGTTAGTCACGTTTAGAAAATGCGCATGACCCACTGATGTATGGTTTCTAATGTATTCTTTTTGTAAATTGTAAATTGACAAAATTCCTTTGTCATTTTTAAATTGCCTAAAGTCTTCATTTTTCTATCTTCCTTTTTAGAATTTTTTTTTTTTTTTTTTTTTTTTACAAATTCCAGGGGTGATACATCTCAGAAGGGCCCAGATAGATACGAAGTACTGAAGTAAAATACAATGCTGAAGGTTGACGAGAGACCAAACCGGACTCTACTGTGATAAGAAGAGCCTGATGATGTTTGAATGTAATTCTTATGATCTCTAAATTCTCTCGGAGTCAGTTAATGTTACAGAAAAATGTTCCAAGGCAGTAACACAAACCAATTTTTAAAAAAGTTAACTTCTCATGGATCGTCTTAAAACCTCGTGAATGCGATCAAGCTTCTCGGTTGGGATCTTCCCCTGTGTAGGTTTTGCCCTTGGTGTGTGCCCAGATCCTATTTCACACAATTTCGACAGGAATGCCCGTGCCCTGAAGACCTCGACTTCCAGCCAAGAACTTCATCCTCCTTCCAGCTGGTGTTTCTCATCCCTGATCTTCTCGGAGCCTCTTCCTACGCTCGCTCGTCTTTTCATCAGACGGTCGTTCCTCGGGAAGGACTGCGAGAGCGCGGCCGGGCTTTCGTTTTATTCCTTCGTTTCCTCGATCCAGGCAGCGGGCTCCGAGGTCCGTCTTGCGTGGGGCCGCGTTGACAGCGGGAAGGCGGGAGCAGCCGCGGGAGGCGCGCCGGGGGCGTGGCGTGGGGAGGGCGGAGCCTGGGCGCGGGGCGGAACGTGGAGGGGCGGGGCTTGCCCGCGGAGCGCGGCGGGCGGGCGCGTCCCAGGTTGGCCGCTGCTGGCTGAGCCCGCGGCTACCGCGGCGGTGGCCAGAGCCGGATGCTCGCGGGCTCCGTGCGGCTCCAGCCGTTTTCCTCCCTCGGGCTGCGCCAACTCGCGCCCGGAGACCTCGCGGCGCTCTGCCGGAGAACTCTGCTGTTCCAGCCTCGGGGCTCCCCGGGAGAAAGCCAAGTGCCCCCAGGTGAAGCCGGCGTCCCGGAACGGCCCCGGAGCGCCCGCCGCCAGCTTGCACCTTCTGGGAACCGCGACCGCCGAGCGTTTTCCAGCGCCTGCAACGCAGGGCGCGCGGGGGCAGTGGGGTCCACTGCGTGGGAAGGGGCGACGAGGACACCGATGATGGACTCACCGACCTGGCGCGCGGGCTGTTGCTGTCTCCTCCTCTTGGCTCTCGTTGGGTCTACTCGGAGCGAGGACATGCCCAGCTGCGAAGAAGTTCGGAAACTTTTCCAGTGGCGCCTGGTGGGAGGTGTCAAGGGGCTGCCGGATTCGCCGCGGGCAGGTGAGGCGCGTCGGGCCGGCGCAGAGCGCTGCGCCTGGGCGCGGGCCGGGGGCGTCCTGAGCGGGGACTCCGCGCTCCCCAGGCCCTCGGGGTGGCTGTTCGTGGCCAGATGACCTTTCAGGCACTCCGGCCGGGCATCGTGAACCCTAGGGAGGCCACGGGGGGCAGCTCGGTGTGCGGGGACTCCCTGACTCCGCCCGAGGCTGAGCTGGGCTCTGGGCATTGGCCGCCCCCGCTGGCTCCGGCAGTCTCTGCTGATGTTGGAAGAGGCCCGCAAAGCTGACAGCTGGGGACAGCGCGGCCTGACTGCGTTTCTGTTGCGAGTGGAAATTTCACCACTGCCCCGCCGGGGGCCCTCGGTTTGCTGCTTTCTCGTGCAGTGGGCAGAGTTGGGTTGGTCGCTCCAAGTTTGATGCTAAAAATACAAACCCTTTGCTGGAGAATGGGCAGCCAGTCTCCTTTTTAATTCAGACGCGGACCGGTGCACCCGCACTGGTATGACCCTTAGCCGCCTCTCTGCGCCCTGGCACGCAGCCCTCCTTGCGGGAACCTGAACTACCCAGTGCGTCTCTCAGACCAACTGGGTAGTTTTACCGCCTGCAAGGTGTGACGGCAACAGGCGATCAGATTGAACGTATGGGGAAGCCACTCACTAAGCATGGATGAGACGTATGGCAGAGACTGAAGGGGAGAGAATACGGCGAGCGTAGCGGGTGTAGATTCTGCTTCTTGCAACGCAGTTTGCCTGCACCTTTACCCCTGCTTCCCACCGCTGCCGCGCAAATTCCCTTCTGCTGGCGGGATTTCCAGTTTACCTTTGGTCTGGGAGATGAGGTCTTAGTTGTCAAACGCAGTAAACGGTGTCTGAAGCTAAGATCGTACTATGCGGTGCACCCTGACTGTGAAGTCAGTGCACAGACGAATGCTGTGATCTTATTGGTTGAAAAAAATTATTTGTAGAGGATGCTTGGGTCTAAAATTTACATCCTCTGCCCGAGTTTTTAGGGCGAAGAGACTTGCTTTTAGCACTATGGAGCTGTAGCTGTCTTGCTTAATTGCTTTGCTGGTGGTGAACCTAGTTCCCCAGTCATTTTACAAGGACAATCTGAGAATTTGGGAACACTGAATCCATTTTAGTTTACATGACCAGTCTTTAATTTTTGAAATATTTCAAGTATTTATTTGAATGTCTATTCAGTACTATGTGCTGCTTCTATACTATTTGAGAGAAGACAGTTGGTATTCTCAGCTTAGGGCAGTTTTCTCCTCAATAGTTTGGGCACATTGGTGTATATCAGTACATTCTTTTTATTAAAAAACAAAACTAAAACTCACTTATCAGTAGCTAATACTACTAAAATGGGAGTTGTGTTGGGGAGGTGGGCAGGGTGAAGACATTGAGCTGCATTATTAGACTTTATCCCAGAAATGCCATAATTTTGGCTGCTATGTTCAGGAAATGTTGACTGCTCCCCAGTAAGGCCATGATTTCCTTGCCTTTCTCATATCTTAGTATTTCTGGTACCTGCCGAATGTAACATACCGATTAGGTGTTACATTTCTAGAACCTTGTGTGTATTTCATGTTTTTTGTAGAGGAACTTTCCAGAGTATCAATCACTGAGGGACCTTTTTACCAGGATGTGAGAGGAAACTGAAGCTCTGCCCTCTAGAGAAGGAGGTAGTGTCCTTATTTGCATTTGATACCCATGACCCCTAACAAAGAGCCAGGATGGGATGCACCTTCTTTTCTATGACATTCTGGCTTGCTTCCCTGTTGCTAGACCTTCCTTTATCTGTGGCTTACCATGATGGGGGAATCATAGCAGTACCAAGGAAAGGGGCTCTGTGGGGTTGCACTTAGGGACATCAGTGGAGCTGATGGAAGAAGGGTTAAATTCTTTTGATATTTGCATTAAGAAAAAGTCACATGAAAGTATTATTCTGAATTAGAATCCCCTTGATTAGAATCATTCTTGGCTCCGTATTGTTAGTGATTGCTTTATTTGAATAATTAAATAAAATATTAAACTATTTCTTTTGACATTGATACTTCTCTTCTTCCCACTGTAACAATCTCATTCCCAAACTGAGCAAACCACACATAGACGATGTGCTTTGTAACTGCTTTGCTCTATTTTTGTATTTGTATATGATCTATAACATTAGCTTGATTGAGGATAGCAGTTGGGTATCTTACTGTCTAACGTCATCCTCAATCTCAAGAGAGAACAATAGTTAATATACCTGGTCATTTCCATGTAAAAATACAGATATTGTTATTCCTTGTAATAAATGTATTTACTTGGCGTATGGGCTTTCACTGACAGAAGCTAATACATTTAGGGGGTGCCTGGGTGGCTCAGTCAGTTAAGCATCGGATTCTTGATTTTGGCTCAGGTCATGATCTCAAGGTCCTGAGGTACCCCCCCCCCCCAAAAAAACCTAATACATTTAAATCTGATACTTGTTTCCTTGAAAAGTGTGTGTGTGTGTGTGTGTTTTTTTTCTTTATTTACTGTCTACAAGTGGTTAATTCCTGAGAGGTCTAGTCAGAATCCCATTTTTATAATATAAGCAGGTAGAACAACTTTCTATAGTTTCTTCCTACATTTGTGACTTTTGTATCTTTTGAGCACTATGTTACTCAATTTAGAATTATTAAAAACGGTGAGAACAGCCATTCAAGTCATTTCTCAGATTCTCCTCACCTTTGTTCTCTACCCTGCTCCAATTCTTTTAAGCCTATTGAGCTTCTAAGGATGTTGGATGAGAAATGTAAAAAAGGAGAGAAGGTGTAAATGTGATTAGCATTACAGATTTCCCTGCATTCTGATTTTATTTCCTAAGTAGTAGTCAAGGTGCCCTTTGCTCTTGTTTATTTTATTCGAGAGAAAAAAACAACAAAGCTTAGTGTGTCTTTTAAAAGTTCTTTTATTTTTATTTTATTTATTGGGGAGGAGGGATAATGCCTTCCCATTGAAATTCTCTTCACACATTCATTGTTCACACTTGCATTCTTTCCGTTTTTCAAGAAGGTAATTCAGAGCAGAGAAGCTCATAAAAAAAATCCAGGACTATATTCAGGTAATTTATATGCCAACTGGTTTTAAAACGGAAGTTCATTGGTACAAGGAGTAGTTTGTGAAAAATAACTTTTTCTTGGGAGCTTTGGCCCATAAATGGGATAATAAAAATAAACTGGATGTGGCAAAATGAAATTCTAATTGTAAAGGACACTTTAGTGCTGTGTAGCTGTAGTTTTTAAACTGGTTTCCTTAAGATCCAGTCTTATAATTGTTTCAAGGACGTTGTTGATTCATTTTCACACCCAGTAGAAGCAATCTACTTGGTAACCTTGGAATCTGGAATTACAGGCCTTGGGTTTCAAAACTTGATTCTGCCCCCTTGTAGCTTGGGACCTCGGTTAATTGGTTATGACCTTCGAACCTCTGTTTTGTCATCTGTGAGATGAGAATATTAGTTCTTAGATGACATGAAATAATGTGTGTGTGTGCAGAAGAGCACAAATGCACACAGTAAGTGCTCACTAAATGTGCTGTGGTCATTCTAGTTTTTTTATTTAGTGTCTTAAAGTTTTAATTAGATGTGGCCTTTAAGGGTGAAATTTTAGTTTTAGATCTCTAGACATCAGATGATGTTTTTATGATAATAGGTTTTTTTGCAGTCAAATGCTCTACCTCTGAGCTATACCCCCCAAATAGGTTTGTTTGTTTGTTTGTTTGTTTTGGTCATAAATGATTGTTTTTAAAATTGGGAAGTAATTTTCTATTCTAAATGGAATTTATTAGGTTATAGTGAATATTTTGTTTCTGTTCATGAGCTAATGGAAACTCTAAGAAAGAAACCTATCTAAATGGTTTTTATTAGGATATGGTAAAAAAAATATGATTATATATGTATTTCCATGAACTAATGGACACTGAGGAACAGCTGTATTGTAGCTAGCTGCAGTGCCCATAGCTACTACTACTACCACCGTCTTAGCTCTGCTGTCTGGATTCAGGGAGGCAAAGTAGCGCCTATAGGATGGTTTAGGGTGGCCATAGTCATTCATTGATTGTAATCTCAAACTGGAACTCTTGTTTCTCATGAATTTAGCCCTTTCTGCTACTTAAGGAACATAGCTGTGGTGATCACATTTCCTGAGTCATAAAAGGGACCCATGGTCTGATGCCGGGGCAGAATATTAACATCAGGATTGGTCTGTGTTGAAGCCCGTCCACCCCAACCCAGCAGAAACGGCCCTATAATCAAACAAAGTAGGCTCCATTTGGTTTCTGCAGCAAGGGCCATCACTCAGCACAGGAACTCTTGGTGTCTTGCTGAAGGGCCCCCAGGGAGGGCCTTTTTCGAAGACTTGGGCTTGTGTTGATTGGTATCAAGGACTGTTGAATGAAGCAGGGCAGTTCAGGAACTGGGGATTTTTACAATTTGTTTAGGGGCTAGCAGGGTTAAGGTGGGGATAGTTGTCATTATGGAAGAAGTGGCAGCTCTCTTTTTGGTCAGAAGAGGGGGCTGTTGAGTCATTTTTGAGGTTGCAGAGTGTCCTGGTGGCCTTCCTGCCTCTCACAGGTCCCTGGTGGCCTTGTCCCATGGTTGCTCTCTGAGTCTGTGCATGTTGTCCGGTTGACTTGTAAACATCGGCTTGGTTCCATTGTCAGAGCAGCTTGTCACTTTCTCCTCCGCAAAACTGAGTGTGTGCGTTGGTGGCTGTGACAATCAGGTGTGCCATTTTTATCCAGACCTTTAGTGAAACTTACTGGTCACACAGAGAGTGTGGTTTTCTACTTTAAGGCCATGGAGTATGACTGTCTGTCAGGGGCCTGAAGTGCACTAATCACACCCAGCTCACTAGCAAGTATAAATGCTGTGTGTGTCCCCTTTCTCCCTCCATCCCACAATGTAGGTTCCTGTCTTCCAAGTGTCCAACATCTTGTATTTGTATAATTGGCTTTAGGAGAGGTGCAGTTTGGAGAACTTAAGGATAACATTTTATCATTCTTCTCCAGTTTCCAACTTGCCCAGGGCTTTCTGAAATATGATTTTTATCGCGTGCGTGCACACATGTGCGTGTGTATAACTTACTTTCCAGGTCTGATAAGAAGACCCTCTGAGTCTGTGATATTTATTTTGTCATTAACTGGTGTAATACCAACAGCAGCATTCCAACAAACAGAGGCCTCTCTTAAACAGAAATGATTTATAAATCAGTGGTCTCTTGGTATAACTGTTGAAGAAACCATAAACCTTAAAATGGGGTCATGAAAGGCTTCAGTGATATGCTTTGTTGGAATAGGTTGTCTGTGACTGTGGTGCCTGATCTGGTTCGGTAAGTAACAATAGCTTTACTTTTAATAGAGAATAGCCATTTTCCATTAATTACCTTTCTTTTACAAAAGCTTGACCTTCGTCCAGAAGAAAAGACAACACCAGCTATGTCCTCAATTCTTCCTCTTTTCAGCTTTAGAAATTTCAAATTTCACTAATGCTCCTGTTAAAAATCACCTTAACATGATTAGTCATTCTTCTATGAGTCACAGTATATAGGAAAACTTTTTAAAAAATGTTATTATTTTAAAAATTACTTATTTTATTTTAATTTCAGTGTAGTTAAGATAGTGTTGTATTAGTTTCAGGTGTACAATATAGTGATTCAGCAATTCCATATTACTCAGTGCTCAGCAAGATATGTTTACTCTTAATCTCCTTCACCTGTTTTGTCCATACCACCCCCCCCCCCCCAAATCTGGTAACCGTCTCTTTGTTCTCTCTAGTTAAGAGTTTGTTTTTTGATTTGCCTTTTTCTTTTCTTTTTCCTTTGTTTGTTTTATTTCTTAAATTCCACAGATGAGTGAGATCATATGGCGCTTGTCTTTCTGTAACTGGCTTATTTCACTTAACAGCATACTCTTTGGATCTATCCATGTTGTTGCAAATGGCAACATTTCATTCTTTTTTTCCTGGCTAAATAATATTCCATCAGTATTTACATCACCTCGTCTTTGATGGACACTTGGACTGCTTCCATAGTCTGGCTATTATAAATAATGCTACAGTAAAAACAGGGGTGCATGTATCATTTTGAACGGTGTTTTCTTGTTCTTTGGATAAATACCCAGTAGTGCAATTATTGGATCATAGGGCAGTTCTGTTTTTAATTTTTGGGGGAACCTCCATGCTGTCTCCCACAGTGGCTGTACCAGTTTGCATTCCCACCAGCAGTGCCCCAGGGTTCCTTTTACTTCACATCCTTGCCAACACTTACTGTTTCTTTTAAAAACTATTTGTAAGATTTTACATTTTTAAATTAATTTTTAATTTTTTATTGAAGTATAATTGACATGCAATATCCTGTTAGCTTCAGGTGTAAATCATAGTGATTTGGTATTTTTATAGATTATGAAATGATTCCCACCATAAGGCTAGTTATCATCTGTGGCCATAAAAAATTATTATGGTATTATTGACTATATTCCCTGTGTTGTACATTATATCCCCATGACTTACATATTTTAAAACTGTAGAATATTTTAAAAATTGTATTATTAATTTTTTAAATCTTCTAATAGATTTTATTTATTTGACAGAGAGAAAGAGCACAAGCAGGGGGAGCAGCAGGCAGAGCAAACAGAGGGAGACTCTGGGATCATGACCTGAGCAGAAAGCAGCGCTTAACTGACTGAGCCACCCAGGCGCCTCAAAACTGTAGCATCTTAATTCCCTTTATCTGTTTCGTCCATCCCCCAGTCCCTCCCCACTCTGGTAACCAACAGTTTGTTTCTTGCATGTATGAGTCTGCTTCTCTTTGTTTTGTCTTTTCATTTTTTAAAAAAATTTCACATATAAGTAAAATCACCCAGTACATCCAGTATTTGTCTTTCTCTGTCTGACTTATTTCACTTAGCATAATCCCCTCTAGGTCTTTGATTAGCCATATCAAGTTCACATATGGCTGCTACGTAAGTTGAATGCATAATGCACTTTCATAGAAAGAAAATGAGATTTTGTACTTTCATGTTTTTATGAAAGAATACTCATTCTCTTGAATATTCAAAGTACTGAAAAGTACAAAGAAAGCAAAATTTACCATCCAGAAATAACCACCAGTAACTCTTTGCATTACCTGGTTGAGAACCATTGGCATAAACTGTCCAACCTATAGCTCTTTCACACACGCACATTATGTAGCTGCCTGGCTCAGGTCTCGGTTGCAATGTCAGCTCTTTGGAGAGGCTTTTCTCCAAGTTCATTGGACTCTGTTCCCCCAGTTATTACTGTATAATCCCCATCTTTCTTTCATGGTGCCATATGTTTTTTCTTTGTTTTTATTATTGCTCTGTCACCACTAGACGGTGTGCATGATGAGAACAGAGAACACATCTGCCAAGGCCAGGTTCGTGGACGTGTCACCTGGGCACTCACACAGGGTCCCACCCTCAGAAGGTTGAATGGTTTAATGTTCTGCGCTTACCATCTTGCAGTGCAAACCGAATCCTGCATTCGCAGTTGGCACAGGCCCTGTCTGTTATGCTGTTGGTGCTGCTGGCTGCCTTATTCACAGAAGGTTCTCTTTGGCTGCCTACAAGAGTGTCTGATGTGGACTAAGACTTGAAATTTTTTTTTTTTTTTTAAGATTTTATTTATTTATTTGACAGACAGAGATCACAGGTAGGCTGAGAGGCAGGCAGAGAGAGAGGGAAGCAGGCTCCCTGGTGAGCAGAGAGCCCGATGTGGGGCTCGATCCCAGGACCCTAGGATCATGACCTGAGCCGAAGGCAGAGGCTTTAACCCACTGAGCCACCCAGGCGCCCCTTGAAATATTTGTTGAAGACTTTGCTACATCCTCTGAACCTCTCTGATTCTTACATTAAACTCTAGGAGTCAGTCCACAGATGGATAGCCCGTATATCTAAGATTCTGCTATCTCTACATCATGATATTTCTCAAGTTTTCCGGTGCTGTGTAAATGGGTTCAAGATGGCCCTGTGCCCTGTGATTTTTACTTCTTCACATCAGGTCAAGATGATTAGCCCAGAGCCCTCGAGGGCCAAATTCAAATTTTTACACATCCAGTTGCTTTAAATATAACTCAAATCAGCATATTTTTAGTCGCTTAGAGCCTGCTTGCTTTGCATACTGCTCCCATCATTGGCCCACCATGCTTAAAACACACTTGGGGGCTATGAAACACCCACGCCACTGCTGCCTTTGGAAGTTCTCAGATTCAGAAACTTCTCATCTTGTTGCTGAGCCATTTCTCCGAGCTAGGGGATACGTGAGCGCCTTCCACTGCTCCCTCTCTCCTGGGAGTCTCCCTGTCGTCTTCCTCTTCTAGGTGGTGCCCCTGTGTTATGGGGCCTGGGGGGGGTGGTCTCCTACTGTGAGGGACAGCCCTTATAAAGCTCACCGTCTCCGTCTCCTGCCACCATCTCGAGGTCCTTTCTGGGCCTTGATCATCCTTGGAATCCTCAGATCTACCACATAGGGACCAATATTTATTTCTCATGTAGGTAGAGACTCAAAGCAGTAATGCTGATTTTGAATATATTTCTTTCCCTCTGCTTGACTGTAGGCTATTTGAGAGTAACGTCCGTGATCGGCATATCTTAATGTTCTGTGGTTAGGCCAAAATCAAGAAATACATTTTGATTTGTAGAATTAATCTTAGATGTGTACTTACCTAACATACTCTGTCTACGGTCTTTACATAGTTTCCTATGCTTACTGTTAACAATGGGAAATGTAGGAGGTGAGGTTTTTAAAAAAACCTTCTGATCTGGGCTCAGTTGTGTTGTTGAGTGAATTATTTTCCAGGAGTCAGTGTTTTCTTATGTACCTCTGCCACAAATTCTATAAAGTGACCCAGTTTTTTTAAGTTTAAACTTAAAGGAATTTTAATTTACATTATCAAATATTTTTGAAATGGAAAAAATGAGTTGCCGAACAAATGTCTGGAAGAAAGTTTCCTCAAATGTCCTGGAAGTAAAGGAAGATTATTTGATGTTTAAGGGATTCATTTACACAGTTTTTATCTTCATGTAGACAGTGACTGATCTGACTTCGAGCATTAATTCGTCTCTTGTTGGGAGGATGGAGAAAGATAAGGTGACCAAATATAATTTATATTTGGCTCTGGATTGATGGGTTTGTGTTTTATTTGATTTTTTCTACCCCCCCCCCTTTTTTTTCTTTCAAAGTGGTTTCTTTCTGTGAGGAAATTTAAGGAACTAGAAAATGATTCTGTTTTCTCATCTCCCACCATTGTTAATTCCATGTTGGGAGTAAAGCACCTATCTCTTATTTATGGAGTCATTCCTGAGCTAGGAAGATTGTTAAAAGATATCAGATTGGGGTCCAGACTCCATGCAGACTAAGTAGAGAGACCAGGCCTTCCAGGATAAGCAAAAATATAATTCCTGCTAAATCACAAAACATGATATATGGTAGCAGGTAAACTGTGTCTAAACTATTTCCAACAATTCCAATTTTAGAAATATTTACTTAGTCTTTAGAATATCTTTCAATAATACTTTGAAAATTTTTTTTTTCTGTATGAAGTGTAGTTGGTTATTTATTTAGGATATCTGAGAAGAGGTATTAGGAAATTCTACCTAAATAGAAGGATTATTTAAGTCAGTGCTAATGAGACACAGATATTTTGATATGGTTCAACAATGAACTCAAATTTATGTTTCAAATGCAATTATATTTAGAAGGCAGTAAACATTTTCTTCTTTTATAAATTGTGTATTACTCTTATTAGGGTAATGAGTTTGAATGACTTTTTTTTTTCTCTCCTCTGTGCTATGATAATCAAATTTATTTTAGCTTTTGTAATTGTATATAGACAATATAATTAAGTTATCTTTGCAGCTATCTTTTTAGAGCTCATAGTCTTTTGCTTTTCTTTTTCTTACAGTTTCAAGGGACTTTAGTTCATGATTTCTTCAAGATTTTTTTGGGGAGAGGGGTAAGAACCGAGGAGTCTGATAATAAGCCAAGACTGTGCCTTCATTGATCAAAGGAATGTAAACATTATTTCTGGATGTCCTTGTTCATTACAGATATATTCTTTAAATGGAAGATTGTCAATATTAAATTACCTGTTCAGATTTATTTGCCTTTTGAGCAACTCTCTTATTTAGTAAGGTTGTAGCAAGTTACATTTGGTTCATTTTCTTTTGATCATTGAAAATGTCTGTGTTTAATGAGCTGAAACTGAAGTAGGTCAATAAAATGAAGAGATTAACAGTCTGTTCTCACCAGCCTCGGAATACATTTCACTCTGGGGGGAAAAAAAAGTCATTTTTAACAAAGTTTTTTTTTGATCAACTTAAAAGGTGAAGGAAATAGGAATGATACGGAAAAAGGGAAAAGGCTGAAGAACCCAGGGATCCTTCAGGGCCCTGTTCGTCAGGGCAAGGTCTGAGCATCTATGTTTGTAGAGTTAAGAGCTTTAGTTACAAAACTAAATTTCACTTTTTACTTTTATAAGTTCAGGGGTACAAATAAGCTTCAGGTTATTAAATATTAGTATCTACTCACCCTCGGAGATATCCTACATGCAAAACAAGGAAAAATAGGTATGACAAAGCATTGAAATGTTGCCATGGGATAAACAGAAAAAACATTTTACTGTATAATTTATCCCATATCATGGTCATGTATTTAAGTGAATAACAATGAACTTACGGTTTTTCAAATAGCTTAGTCTTGACTCTATCACTTACTGGCCATGTGACCTTTAGCAAACAACTCAGCTTCTCAGAATATGTTTTTCTTTCTTCACAGGAATGGTGATAGAGGTGTTTTCTTTTCCCTTTCAGTGGTTTTTGAGGACCACAGGGTATGGGGAAAAACTGAAAATAGTACCATTCTCTACAAAATGCTACCTAGTTAACGCTATTAGAAATGTTCTTTTTTGATATATGTAAACACTTCTTTATGCTGGGTTAGGGAGCAGGCAAAGAAATCATAGTAGGAATCCCTTTTCCTTCATGTTAACCAAATACCAAAGTGTCACATGTTTTTCTGTATTCACTCTTGTACTCTTGGAGACATAGTCCATGTTTTTGTTCCTTATTTTAGTTAATAAATGAAATAATTCATTATTTATCCTATAACTCTATGGTAAAATCAGATTTGCGTACCTGTTATGTGGTTTAAGAGCTAAAAACTAGTCTTTTACAAAATACTGTCTTTTAAATTAATTCAGTGAAGATCAAGAGGGGGGTACTGTGCCTAGAAGGATGCTGAGTGACGGCCCGGAGGGACAGGTTCTACAATGTAGAATTGACTTTGGCAAGGGAGTAGGAGATAACTCTCTGCTGTGTTTTATCATGTTTTTGTGTGTCATGGTACTAACGGGTCTTTGTGTGTCCCTATGTTGGGGATAAGAACTTTCCTTCCACGTGAAAGACACAAAGGCACAGCGCGCTGGCCAGTCTCGGCCCCTCCAAGCAGACGCCGCACCCTGCTCTGTGTCTGGGCGGTAAGCAGGGGTATCAGTGGGCATCCCCGCCTCTGGCTGTCAGAGGCCAACAGTGGCCAGGAGGAGGCTGGGCAGGGGGACTGTGCTGGTCTCACCCTACAGAGTCCTGCAGCTCTTGGCAGGTGACCCTGCAGCTCTCTCTGAATTCTGGTCAATACTTTATTTTCCTGCCCCCTTAGAGGTAGTAATCGCTTCTTCTCCACAGTTCCTAGCTGAGAAGTACTGTAGTACCTCTTACAGTCTTCCTATATCCTTCCCTTTATAAATATTCTATTAAATAGCCCTATTTAACAGGACCAATGTGTTTCATTCCAGGATCCTATATGACAAAACTTTATATACTTTAAGTATTTAGACCCAGAGCTTTCAGAGAATATTTGATTTGTAATTAAAATGTGTCAATAAATAAGCAGAACATAAATCTGTTCTATAGTTAACTCATATACTTTTTAGAAGTTCCGATCAATGATGATTACGCTTTTATTAATTGTTCCTTTCCCTCCCTTTTCCCTTCACCCATTTTATGAAGAACACTGGCGGTGCCTAGCTCTTTTGGGTTCAGTTAGAAATGTGACTAAATTGATAACACCCCCTAATAACACAGAAGTTTAATTCAACCCACTCTACCAATTCATCCACTTGGCGCCTTCTATGGTTTCTGTTTCACAAATGCCCTGAAAGTTCTGTTCCCACTCCCGTCACTACCACTGTGCGTTCATGTGGTGCCCTTGCATGTCTGGATGATCCCATCGACCAACATCTGCTTTCGGTTCTCATCAGTCCACTTCCCAATTGCTTCCCAACTGATTTCCCAGGAAAAGTGAAATCTCCTCTTTATTTCTTGTGTTAAATCCTTCAGTGATTTTCCTTTGCCTTTCTTAAAACAAAACAAAACAAAACAAAACAAAACAAAACAAAACAACAAATATTATGTTTGAATATATAACTTGTGTGTGATCAAAAAAATAAACATTGTAGAAGCACCTGGGTGGCTGAGTGGGTTAAGTCTCTGCCTTCGGCTCAGGTCATGATCTCAGGGTCCTGGGATCGAGCCCCGCATCAGGTTCTCTGCTCAGCAGGGACCCTGCTTCCTGCTCTCTCTGCCTGCCTCTCTGCCTACTCGTGATCTTTCTCTCTGTGTCAAATAAATAAATAAAATCTTAAAAATAATAAATATTGTAGTGAAATACATAGGAGAAAAAAACCTATGGTGTCTCATCTGTAATGCACAGTTGTCAAAAGGTTAGCATTCTTGGGGCGCCTGGGTGGCTCAGTAGGTTAAAGCTTCTGCCTTAGGCTCAGGTCATGATCCCAGTGTCGTGGGATCGAGTCCTGCGTCGGGCTCTTTGCTCAGCAGGGAGCCTGCTTCCTCCTCTTTCTCTGCCTGCGTCTCTGTCTACTTGTGATCTCTGTCTGTCAAATAAATTAAAAAAAAAAATCTAAAAAAAAGAAAAAAAAAAAGGTTAGCATCCTTAGTCACAAGTGAGCTCTTATAAATTGGTAACAAAGACACTAATATTCAAAGGGAAATGAAAAAAAGAACTTAATGAGGAAATTCAAATGATATAAATGACTAATGAGGATATGGAAGATGCTTGAGCTCACCATTAACAGAAGAAAACTAATTCCTTATGAATATCACATTGTGGAGGATTAAAAATAGTGATATCTAATGTTCCTGTGATTGTAGGAAAGAGAGCGCTCACCTACAGATACTGAGCAGAACAACTGACTATGACTGTGCGTTTGGGGGAATTCGGCAGTTTTCACTCAAAATTTAAATTTTGTATACCCTTTTCTTGGTGATTCCAGCTTTTAGGAGAGTATCCCAACGTGTGTGTGTGTGTCTATGTATAATGTACATACATATTCATTGCACAGAAAAGTATTGCAGCTAATGTAAACATCTATTAATATCTATTGAATGATAAATTATGGATAATCACAAGTGGACATTAAACCAGGAGGGGAAAGCTATCTAACCAAATTAGGACAAATGACCTACAGCATTTATTAAAGGAAAAAACAAATTGTAGCCTAAGCAAAAAACACACACATACACACACACACACACACACACACACACACACCAGTTTATGTATGAATATACCCCAAAACAAAGTGCATAGAGTGCCATTAATAGTAGATAAGCTTGAGTAAAATTAGGAGGAGGAAAGCCAAAGCAGGGAGGTGTGGCTGAGCTGGAGGGCCAGAACCACTTAGCTGTGGGCTGGGGAGAAGGCTGGGGAGCTGGAAAGGGCCTGAGAGGTTTTCCTGCTTGCAAATTAACAAGCTGGCATGTTCCTGTTTCACTGTGGCTGACAGAAGCCAAGAGACTCCCCCAACAGCAAGCAAGCGGCATGAGGGTGGAGCTGGTTACCCTGCTCCTCACAGGGGGTGATCTCCAGGGGGCCTGCACTTGTTGCACTCTGGGGGGTGGGGCATGTTTCAGGGTGGCGGGAAGGGGTTGCCTCTCTGTAGCAAGCCAAGACAAACCTACTCTTTGTCCTGGGAGAAACTCTCCTTCAGGGCTGCTTGTTGGGAGCATGAACGCAGCTGGACAAATGGCCCAAGTAAAGGGTAGTCAAGGCTTGCGTTTTGGGCATCCCGAGTAAACACATAGAAACAGGACACTGGGGAAGGTGGATGACCTCTCGCAACGGGGGTGGGGTGGGGTGGGGGAGATGGGAGAGAGGTTAGAAGTCAAAATATACTTCACAAATTCCTGTGTCTTTTGAATTCTTGGCAAAGATGATTTTTTTAAAAATGAATTAGAATTTTTTATTTACTTTGTGATAAGTATGTGATTATATATGATTTAGAAACACTGAGGTGAAGCCCTTGTGATTGTACTCTTCTGGGCTTTTCTGTGTGATAATTTTTCAGGGCTCTTGGGCTTGGTTCCGGCAGCAATAAAGACAGGCAATCTTGTTGTTCTTTATCTTAATGATTCCAACTTTCCTGTAGACCCTTCATGATCTGGCCCCTTCTTCTTTGGTGTCATATGTTTTTCTCCCCATTTGGAAGGGTCGGTTTTTGAACTTGAACTATCATGTATGAAATGAGTCCTCCCTCACAGCTTATCCTGGGAACTACTGAGGTGCCCTAAACTACCTTCAGAGCCAGGAACCACTTCTTAAAGTCATCTCTGAGTCAGAGATGGTCATGTCTATAAGGACATATGGAAACGTCATTTCTCTCTTGGACTGTTGTGACACTCTTTTGGTCATGTTTCCACTTTTGTCTTCATTGGAAGCCATTTTCCATATGGCTTCCAACGTAATGTCCTAGAGATGAAGCTGGGAACACTGCCCTTCTAAACTAGTTCAGAACTTCAGGTTCAAGTGATGGGAACATAACTAAAACTGTGCTAAGCTGAAATAGGAATGCTTGGAGTCCATGGAGGTCTCCTGAGGGACACTGAAGACAAGGGAGGGGAAGAGATGCAGATGGACTGGAAAAAAAAATAAAATAAGAAAATGCAGACCAGAATGCTTACAGATCTCTTAGGATTTTTTTTTTTTCCCCCGCTGCAAGTAGGCTTCTTCCTATAGCAGAAAATATGACTGTGAGGTATCTTACCCCCAAGGGGAGAAACTGACCCAAGTCTCCTGGTTGCAAGTTAAAAAATTCTAGAAAGAGGACCACCTTCTAGATTGGCAGTGTTTTCAGTAACTATGAAGAAGAGCCGGGTTGGGAAAGGAAAAGGCGGAGGTCGGAGCAGAAACGTTCAGCTCATTCTACAAACCATTCCAGTGGTGTTTGATACATATCTTAGGACATCTTTCACGGCTTCCCAGTGCTTGCAGAAAAAGTTCAAACTCCCATGGATTGCATTAAAATTTCTCAGTTATATGTTCCTACCTTCTTTTCCAGACTCCTCTCCTTGGCTCCACTCTTTCCCATGTCTTCCCTCCCCGTTGCGAGAGGTCATCCACCTTCCCCAGTGTCCTGTTTCTATGTGTTTACTCGTTATGCCCAAAATGCAAGGCCCTGACTACCCTTTACTTGGGCCATTTGTTCAGTTGTGTTCATGTTCCCAACAAGCAGCCCTGAAGGAGAGTTTCTCTCAGGGCAAAAACAGGATTGTCTTGGCTTGCTACAGAAGTGGCAACCCCTTCCTCGCCCCTCAAATGTCCCCACCCCCACCCCCCAGAGTGCAACAGGTGCAGGCCCCCTGGAGAGCATCCCCAGTGAGGAGCAGGGTAACCAGCTCCACGCTCATGCGCTTGCTTGCTGTTGGGGGAGTCTCTTGGCTTCTGTCAGCCTCAGTGAAACAGGAACATGCCAGCTTGTTAATTTGCAAGCAGGAAAACCTCTCAGGCCCTTTCCAGCTCCCCAGCCTCCTCCCCAGCCCACAGCTAAGCGGTTCTCAGCTCAGCCACACCTCCAGCTCAGCCACACCTCCCTGCTTTGGCTTTCCCCAATGAAATAGACCTTTTCATACTTCCTACCTGCTCTTCCTTCTGTCTCATCTGGATAATCTGAGTCCATGTTTGTTTTGTTACTCATCAACTTTGTGAATTCAGATAAATTTTACCCTAAAAACCCCAGCTTTTTATTTATAAACTTGAAATATATTCTATCTTGTATTTTTGTTGTTGTTGTTGTTGGTAAGGAGCCTGTAAACCAAGCACCTAGTTAAAATATCGTTTGACCACCCCCCCCCCCGCTCCCCCACTTATCTCTCCAAGAAAAGGAAATTATTTCTTTCCCTGTGGTCCTGCAGAACGGAGTACGTACTTCCTTCATAGCACTTTGTCACATTAATTAAATTTTTTACAAATGTGTTTCCCCTTAGACTGAGCCCTGAAGGGACAAAACGACATTCAACCCTTCTTGGTATCCTTAATAATTATCACAGTGTCTTGTACGGAACAGGTGTTTAATCAATATTTGATGAATTCATTTGACTTATTAATCAAAATAAAGAACAGGAAATTACTCTGTAATTTAGCAGGGGCGGAGGGAAGACTCAGTATCCCCTAAACAGCCCTCTGAGAAGCAGTACTTGGAGCCCATTTACGCTACAGGGCTGTGTCTTGCTGCACACAACACCGAAACTTAGACCTGTGTCAGTTTGGGATGCTGTTTTTATGAGCTCTGGTTAAGGTGACCTCAAGGAGAGTAACTGGCAAGCCCGCACTCTGTTCTGCGGCATATTATTTCTAGTAGCTGTTAAATTAGTGTTCTCAGCAAAAACTTAACTTGGGAGGAAGGCTGCCCCCTAAGCATGTGTCTTCAAGGGGCATGATAAATAGTAGCAGATTCAAGCTTCCGAGAAGTACTACCCTTGAGAGAATGGATTTATTTGATTTTTAAGAAAATAAATTTATTGTCTTTGCATAGGGGAAGGGTGTTTTGAGTGAGTTCATTTTTATCATTCCTCTGAGACATTTTTTACTTAACCCCGTTTAGAGAAACACTTCTTGAAAAGTGAGCAGATGGAGAAGGCAGAGTTATCAGATACACAGTTTTTTTCTTTTTCTCTTCTTTCTTTTGTTTTTTAAGATTTTATTTATTTACGAGAGAGAGCGAATGAGAGAGCACACGAGTTGGGGGAAGGGCAGAGGGAGAAGGAGGCTTCCCACCGAGCAGGGAGCCCAGCACCGGAGCTCAGTCCCAGCACCCAAGATCATGACCTGAGCCAAAGGAGCCGCTTAAGTGACTGAGCCAACCCAGTTTCTTAAGTGGCTTTCAGAGTAGAAGACACTCTATAGGGGGGAAGGTGCAACACCGGGCATGTCCGTTCTGAGGCTACCCTGGTTTGTTGTGGTGTACCACACAATAGATAGCTGGGAACGTGGGCCCAAGTATCCCTTGAGACAGTGGCACAGATGAAGGTTTGTAGATCACTAGGCTTGTAGATGACTCTCCCGGGGGTAGAACATCACTCAGGGCCAGATCTGAGAGGTGGAACCTGGGCAACACAAATAATTAAAAACAAGGAGAAAGAAGATAACTCAGGCGTTCCAGAAGGCAAGGCAAGGGAAGGGTTTTGAAAACTGGGGAGCAAATTGTGTTGGAGCCCACGAAGAAGTTAAGAGTGAGAAGAAATGGTGAGTGTGTCTTGAATTTGACAACTAGGGGAGTTCACCAGTTATTCAGATGTTCTCCTTTACGGGGTAGGGGTGGGGTCAGAATTGAGATTGCGGGTTTGGTGGGAGAATGAAGTGGAAACAGTCAATCCAGACCACCCTTACTTCTGTGGAGAGGAAGAGGAAAGGCTCAAGTGTAACTGGTCATTCTTGCATGTGTTTGTTTTGCAGGGTCCACGCTTTGCAAACATGTCCCTGCTTAAGAAAGTGAAGGCTGAGTGCAGAAGAGGTGACCCAGGGAGGCAGGGGTTAGTCACAGGAGCCATTTTGGATGTTAAGGATTTTGAACTTCATCCCAAGAGTGGTAGAAAGCCATGGGAAGTTTTTCAGCCTAGAGGCCACAATTTGCATTTTTAAGAGACCCTTCTTGTCTGTAGAGTATCCACTTAAAGTGATGGTAGTACAGATGGAAAGAAGTCAATTTAAAACTTATTTTAGAGGTAGAATCAATATGATTTGGATTTCTTTGTTCTGTTTCTTTTGTGACTGGAATCTATTAAGGTACTTCCCATGTATTTTTTAGGTTGTACATCTAGCTGAAATCAGTCCATATAGACAAGAGGACCATATTGGCCTTGAATTCATTGCTGTGTGGATAGCCTTAATTATACTGTGTGTCGTGTGTGGCAATTCATATGACATATGCTTCTTACTGGATTGTTAATGTATGCCTGTGCTGTAGGCCCCTTTAGCTATTTATCTGATTGAGTTATACTACTCGTAGGGGAGCTAATAATTTGAGTGAGAAGTCAAGCCATTCAGTGTCTTAATTGTTTCCAGTTGCCTATAGATTTCTATCTTATGTGTTTGTATCATCTCCCAATACTAGTTTAAATCCATGCACAGAAGTCTGTATGGTCTGAAAGTAACAGTAGGGAAAGCATCATGCATCTGAGTCTAGAAACAAGAAATAAGAGTAGGAAAAATAACAGGGAATCAGGTGTTTAAGACATGAGATACATAACATTTTAACAGGATGGGGCATCAACAGTCATGAACTGGGCTGGACACTTTGGCTCTGGGTTTCCTGTTGGCCACGGTGAAGAATGATACAGTTAGTTGCATGGCTTAGAGCAGTTATTGGAGAGAAAGAACAAGTCATGGATTAGATGTTTTCCAGAAGCCCTTCTAGAATAGATTACGTAATGATGTAAGTAATTTAAGAAAGGAAGCAAGATGTTTTTAACTGATGGGCAAAACCTATGCGGAATATTTGGATTGTGGTCTTTCTGGTCAGGAAGAGACTGTGCAGAGGAGATGTTCTCCTCTTTAGAGTTTAGAGAACTTTAGAGAACTCTAAAGTTCTCCCTTTAGTGAGAACTCTAATGGTGCCAATAAAGTGTTGGATTGAGATTAAGAAATTATTAGAACAGAAGAAATGATCAGGTCAAATTTTTAAAGATGCTAACAGATTCTCCTGATGATCATTACGTATGGAATGCTTTTAACAGCTATAGCAAGTCTGTCTAGGGTGCTTATGTAAACAAACCTGGAATTTATGAATTTATAGGGCATGGCCTCCAAATAAATACCACTGACAGCTATGTAATTATGGACGAGAAGGACTTCTTTTGGTGAGGTTGATGGCAGGAATAGTTAAAAAAGCACAGCGGGAGGTGCCTGGGTGGCGCAGTGGGTTAAAACCTCTGCCTTTGGCTCAGGTCCTGATCCCAGGGTCCTGGGATCGAGCCCTGCATTGGGCTCTCTTCTCAGCAGGGAGCCTGCTTCCTCCTCTCTCTCTGCCTGCTTCTCTGCCTACTTGTGATCTCTGTCTGTCAAATAAATAAATAAAAGTCTTAAAAAAAAAAAAAACCACAGCGGGTGAAGACTTTAGAATATGGTGTTTTCTAAAGACATGGAACAAATGTTTACTTACCCCTGCCCAATACCGTGGCCAGGACTGACACCCCAAGGGCTTAGGAGATGCTGGACCTATTGTGGGAGCTACAGTCTGGTAAGTACTGGGGAGACAATTGACCCGTTGGAAATGGAATAAACACTAGGAGTAAGATTTAGGTCCTGGGATTCGAGTATGAGAGTAAGTCAAGACAGGGAAAGGTATCAAAAATGTTGAACTGCTGTGGGATGGGTTTTAGGGACTTAATTGAACCCTTGACTATGATTCAGTTGATACGAGAATGTGGGGTAAGACAGAACCTGTGGGTAGAAATAGGGTGTCTCAGTTCAATCAAGAGCAGTCATCTAAGTAGGTTGCCAATTTTAAAATGAAGTATTTATCACTTAAATGGGATGTTTTGTTATCATGGCTATGTGTGAAGAGAAACACGAATATCATTTATTGATAGCCTGCTGTACACCAGGTACTTGCTAGGGTTTTTAATCCATCATTTGATTAATTTTAATGGATCTGGATATAAGAGCACAACTTCCCTCTGAGAAATGTAACCAGTTTTCAAAATATCATTTATCTATCTTTTTCCTCTGATTTCAGTTTTGAGTTTGTACTGTTGCAGATGTAGTGCCTACAAATCCAGAATTTCCCCATTTCCTGGGCAAAATTCAGATGTTTATCTGCTGCAGTATTTAACCACTAGGAAGAACTTCCTGTCATTCACTTTTATTCTCTCTATATTCAAAAAATTCAGAAGCTTTTTCTTAATTGTTAATAGTAAATTTTAAGGAGTTCTGAAAAAACAAATGCTTACTTGAACATAAAGCTTTTTAAGACACGTTTTATGTACCTGACCAATTCTGACTTTGTTTTAGAAAAATTCCTACCTATAGTATATTCAATAATCACCTAAGTTGTGAACATTTCTTAATAAAAATCTTAGTTCCTCTTTAGGACAAACTAAAACAGAATGACCTTTCTTTTTTTCCCATTCTTTTTTTTTTTTTTTTCTTGTCTGTCTTGGACAAACACTATTTAGTAGCTGGATAAAGGAGAAATTACGATGTACTTGTCCTCAAAAAGCTGACACTTCAGAGGAAGAAGATACAGAATAAAATTATGATAGAATATTTTACATCATATGATAGTGAATTGGACAGGGTTGAAGAGAGCTCAAAGTAGGGATTGGCCAATCCTATCAGGAACTCTCAGAAAAGCGTGAGTTGACTATTGCAAGATACGAAAGTTTTGGGTAGAAAGGATACAGAAGGAGAAGGGTCAAGGGCACCTTCGCCTGAGGGAGACAATGGACGTGATGGAAAAGCATTATGTGTTTTAGAGGATACCGAGTAATTCAGTGTGACTGGAGTTGATGGTGTGAGATGGAGCCGAGTGGGAAATGGGGCAAAGGTCAACGGCTCTCAAGTTTTAGTCTGCCAACCAGAACTTGTACTGTCCCTTAGTAATCTGCCTTCTTCTCATTAACGATCTGAATGCGAAGATCTGTAGACCTTTTGGTTTTCGTTTTGTTTTGTCCTTTGGGAAACACCATTTTGAGGAGCAGGGACACGCGGAGGAATTTTTAAACTAGGATGGCGCTGGTGTATTGTGTTGGATTTTTCACCCTGGCAGTGGGATGGAGTGTGATACGAAGCACTAAATTCTTTAGGGAACAGGCTAAAATGCTGCAACAGGGATCACGATATATGCAAAAAATAAAGATAATACTATGATGATTATTAATTTTTTTAATGTAACTTTCTGTAGTTGAATAGCCCAGGACAGCAGGTGGCGCTGTCATCCGAGACAGGTGGCTCTTAAGGCTCCTCTAGGAATTGTCAGTGGGAAAGAAGGGCCGTGGGAACGAGAGAGAAAGTCTAGCATAAATATATATATTTTTTAAAAAATTTATTTGACAGAGAGAGATCACAAGTAGGCAGAGAGGCAGGCAGAGAGAGAGAGGAGGAAGCAGGCTCCCTGCTGAGCAGGGACTCGATCCCAGGACCCTGAGATCATGACCTGAGCCGAAGGCAGCGGCTTAACCCACTGAGCCACCCAGGCGCCCTAGCATAAATGTTTTAAAAGAGCTTCTCTGAGATAAGATTTATATACTTTTGGTCTGAATATAGTCACATGGTCATATCGCAAGCCCTGGAGTAGCCACACTGATGGTCAGGTGTGCCCTTGGGAAGACAGACTAGGCTCCAGGCCTGCACAGGCCTTGCAAGTCTAATTAGAGCTGTCTGAATGGTGAATTCAAGGTCATAGCTCTTGGGCACATCCAGATGAACCCTGTAGAGGCTCACACCCTTGCCTGAATCTAACTGTCCATTAGAAAGTAGCTGGGAGAAAGCCAGAAAGTGAAACTGAAGGAGCAAGAGGAAATAATGAAATGAATGGAGAGCTGAAAGCTAGGAAAGGTATGGTGGTTGATTTTATGTATCAGTTCCACTGGACCACAGGATGCCCAGACAGCTGGTCAAGCATCATTGGTAGGTATGTCTGGGATGGTGTTTCCAGAAGAGATTAGCATCTGAGCAGAAGGATCAGAGTAGAGCAGATGCCAGCTCCTCCTCCCCACCCCCAAGTGTGGGTAGGCATCATTCGATCTGTTGAGGGACCTCACACAACAAAGAGGTGGAGAGAGTTTGGATTCTCTCTCTCTGACTGCAAGAGCAGGACTTGCTCTGGGGCTTACACCATTGCTACTCCTGGTTTACAGGCCATTGGACTCTGACTTGAATTTACACCCCTGGCTTTCCTAGGTCTCCAGCTTGCAGAGAGCAGACTGTTGGACTTCTCAGCTTCCATATCACACCAATTACCTTACATTGTTGTGTAATAAAATGCCCCAAAAGTCATTGGTTTAAAACTGTTGTGCTCACAAATTCTTTGGGTCAGGGACTCAAGCAAAGTATGGCATGTTTCTGCTCCATGATATCTGGGACCTTACCTGTGGAGACCTGAAAGAATCCTGGGGGTGACTCAGTGGGACTGGAATCATCCACAGGGGACCTTGCTCACATGTCTGGTGGTAATGCCAGTTGAATGTTGACCTCAGCTGGGCATTGCTCTGAAATATCTACACATGGCCACTGCAGGTGATATCTACAAATGGGGTAACTTGTGGGGTCTTCACAGCATGCTAACTGGGTTATAAGAGCAAGTGTCTCAGGAAACAGGGCTTGGAAATTGCCAGTTTCTTAAGTTCTGGGCCTAGAAACTAGCACATATCACTTCTGTCATATTTTTTGGTCAAGCAATCCCAGAATCCGTGGGGGGACCTAGATGTCACCTCTTGACGGGGAGAGTGATAAAGAATTTTGGAGCCCTGTTTCAAAACTGTCAGAGACATAGAAACACCCAAAACTCAACTCCTTTGCCTGATAAAAATGGAGGAACTATTTTAGTTTGTTGAAAGATTATAAAGAAGGAAGACTAAGTAGCCAGAACCCATGTCAGCGTGGCTGAGGGATATAGGAATAGGAATGTCTAATACTGTGTATTTCATCATTGTGCTTCTGCTCTGAAAACTCCCTAAGTCTTTACTACTTTCTGTCACACAGATACAAATACTTTCTCCCTCTCTGTGTATGTGTGCATTTCTGTGGTGGTGAGGAGCTGGGGGAGTAGAAATGAAGGAGAAAAACTGGATGGGATCGAGTTGTTATGGTTTGGCATGGGAGAGAGGGGGGCAGAGAGAGAGAGAGAAGGAGAACGGGCCAGCCTCTGGAGCTGAAATGCAGGACGTGGCAAGAAATCTGTAGAGGCAGCAACTCGGTGAGCGTCATCGGGGGGATCCTGGGATCTCAGGAATGTGGGGGCCCCCTGAAGAGTGTGTAAAATGGGGGTGTGAATGAACTTCTGGGTTGTAGGAGGGGAGGCTGACTGCAGTGAGCAGGCAGGAGACGGTGGGGCTGTCGGCGAAAGTCTTAAAGGAGAAAGTTTTATAGAAGAGATCAGAGGAGAAATGGCCTGAAATCCCCACCGGGGAGCAGGGAGGAGGGAACCCCGATCCGTGCTGCCAGGCTGGAGAATAAACTTGGGTGTGATGGTTTGTAGGGGAGAACCAGATTCTGCTTGAGGAGGGGAGAATGCAGGGAGATTGGGAGAAGGGGGTGGGACACACGGGACAGCCTGGATCCAGAAGAGAGGGTAGGGGTTGTGTAGCTCGTCAGAGGAGGTGAACAACGTGAGGGCGAAATTATCAGACAGAATGCCAGAGGGTTTTGTAGTCTAAGAAGTGGCCGACAAAAGCTAGATTGTGAGACAAAGGAGTTTTAGTCTGGCGGTGCCTCAGAACAATGGTAGTAGGTTTCAGCCTGGAATCCAGCTGTGGCCTGGAGTAGGGGTTCCATCATTGTGGGGTGGGGTGGGGTGGGGTGGGGAGGCAGCGTGGGCTCAGTGGGCCTCGGTGCTGCCGCGATGGGCCAGGACTCTCTGTGGCCCTGAGACATGCTGGTCAGCCAGGTGGTCGTCACTCTCTGGAGGTGGTCGGGCAAATCCATCTTCAAATCTCTTCCGATTAAGAGATTTTGAGTATTTGAAATTTTAGCAGAAGCTGGGTTTCTGTCGTTCTCACTAGTGACATTTTATTATTCTATGTGCCATTCTCTTAGAATATAAGCACAGGGTCTTTCTTGAGCTTCAGAACATGCCACTGTATCATTCTGCACATCTTAGTCTTCTAGATCAGGGAAAACTGCAGCCCTCGGGCCAAATCTGGCCATTCCTATTCATTTATTTGTGCATTGTTGATGGGGCAGACACGAATCCTTACAGCAGAGACCATCTCTCCTGAAGAGTTGAGCGTATATATTTACTATCTGGCACTTCACAGAAGGTGTTTGCTCACTTCTGCTCCAAAGAGTTTCTGTGCCCTCCTTTTTACCTGCCTTTCTACATAGGCAGGTTCTCTTCATATAATTACATGTGTTCTGTAAACTAGGATACAGCTCACGAAGCATCTCCTTTGTAGAATGGGCCTCTTCCCTGTTAAGTTCTACTAACCAGCCATTTCATGACCTGATTCCTGTGCCTTCCGAAGATGTTGGAACGTACGTTGGGCTCTCACATTCTCCTACATCCTGCTGTTTTAGAACTCGCAGTATAAGACAGAAATGAAACAACAGGAGCTGCACACTTCAGATCTTCTGGTTGTATCATCTTAAGGGAATACGGGATATTACATGGACAAATAAGCCCATATTTCAGTGCTAAGAAGCATCTACCTGACAATGTAGAAACTCCATCCCTGATTGTTTTTTTCCCATCCCCAATCAGTATCTCCAAGAGCCCAAGACATGTTTTGTGTGTCCACAGCTAGTTTGGACTTGAGCAGGGCTATAGACGTTGGCCCTCCTGTGTGGCCTGAGAAGTCGGTTGGTCCTATGGTGGTCATGTGCCATTTTTTGGGTCACCATAACTGTACCCTAGTTTTGTTTGTTTGTTTGTTTGTTTGTTTTTTGAAACCAAACTACCGAGATCTCAGACATGCAATTGGAATGGGCTTGATCCGGTCTTGAACTTCTGGTTATTATTATTATTTTTTAAAGGTTTAATTATTTTATTTGAGAGAAAGATTGAGAGAGGGCTGGGAGGAGGGGTAGCGGAAGAGGCAGAGAGAGGCTTAAGCAGATTCTGAGCTGAGTGCAGAGCCCGATGTGGGGCTCAATCTCGTGACCCTGAGATCATGACCTGAGCTGAAACCAAGAGCTGGATCCTTAACTGGCTGAGCCACCCTCATGTCCCCAGTTTCTGATGATCTTAAACCAGTCACCACAATTCATTTTGGCCATAATGATTGTTCAGATAAGGATGCTTAAGCCAGCCAGGGCCCATAAAATGTGACGTTTGGGCTTTCTTCTAGAAGGACTACTTGAAGTTATGTTTTCCTCTTCTCCTGAGTGGTGTGGACTGAATCACAGCAGGCATTTTTTTACCTGAGGCTAAAATTTCCAGGGGTGCTCACCATGGGGAAACTGGGGATGGAGCAAAACCTATAGAAGACAGAGTGGGCAGAGAGAGAGGAAGCAAGTCTTCTGTGAAACTGTTCAAGCAGCAGTGTCAAAGGTTGCTTAAAATTGTTATTTATTTTATACTTTCTGTCTTTTGTACCAGTTAAATCCCTTGCGGGTTTTTGCCCATTAGAGTTAGGTTATGATTTTTTTTCCCCCCACAGATATCTGGGTGACTAAAAGAAGCTCCAGTTTCTTTTAGTGTGTGCGTTAAACAAACATGGTGGCAGTGGGAGTTCCCATAGCAGAGCTGGTGACATGTCAAGTCATAGTGGTGATGTTTAATACATTGTTTCTAGGTACATAAAAAAGTCCTGGAGATTTTTTGTGAGTTGTGAGCATCAGTCACCCTTCTGTACCCAAAACCACTCTGCCTGTTCACCCACAGTTTCAGAGGCTGGCTTCATTGGCTGGGCTTTTCCATGGTCACGTAATCAGAATTCCTGAGACCCTTGTGTATAACTTGTTGATCAAACCATCCTTTCTTGCTACCCCCTTCATTAAAACATGAGCTGAAGTACTTCGGCTGCAAGAAACACAAACTAATTTGGTCTGTTTAATACAAAAATAATTTATTAGAAGCGTTTATTTTTTATTTTTTATTTTATATTTTATTATTATTATTTTTATTATTAGAAGCCTTTAGATATGTCTCACAAAACCCTCAAATTATCAATAATCATTGGGCTCCAGAAAAGAACTAAAGCAGGATCTCTGGGGAGCCCGGACAGTTTTCCTTCATTTTTCTACTCTGTACATTCTGCCTTTTGTCTCCAGGGCACCTCACTCCTAAATTATGTATAAGGCAACTCTGGTGGTGAGAGACTTGATTTTTTCTGTGTTCCATTTCTCATTCTCAGATGCAACAATCTAGTTGGTTCTGTTTGCACTGCATGTTCACATTCAGTGGAACAAACTCTAATCAGATGTGACGTCCCATGACACACATGTGCTACAGGGGCCTCTCTCGTGGAGCTGTTGATAGAGCAGTTCTCAGAGGAAAGCGAAGTTCGTATGAGGTGGGCTGATCCCACAGGAATCGTAGCCTGAGAAGTCGTTTTGGCCTGAGCTCCATTGATGAATGAGAATTTCTTCTCTCTTCCTGCCCCTAGCGCCCCTCCCCCCCCAGCAAGGTCTTAAGCCCACATCCATGAGCGGTTACAAATAGATAAATAATCCCTAATTTTTTGGCCAGGTGGTTCAGAATCTCAGCTTCCGCCTGGCTTGGAGGAGCTGTAATGCATGGGCCTGGTTTCCTTTAGAGAAATAGTGCTGGTGATCTTTTTTAGGAGAGTCAGTGAAAGAGCAATGAGTAATTCTGGGGCTCGTTTAGAGCTGAGGGGATGAGGGGCGCCTGGTGGCTTAGTTGCTTAAGTTGCATGACCTGCCTTTGGCTCAGGTCATGGTCCCAGTGTCCTGGGATAAAGCCCGCCTTGGACTCCCTGCTGCTGGGAGCCTGCTTCTCCTTCTCCCTCCGCCATTCCCCCAGCTTGGGCTCTCTGTCTTGCTCTTCCTGTCAAATAAAGAAATAAAATCTTTAAAAAAAGGAACTGAGGGGATGAGATTGCAATTTTTTTTTTTTTTTGGTAGCTGAGTAGCATGTTATATATCTATATATTAACATATATAGATGTATGTGTAAGTGTGTCTATCTACACATCCATCCATCTATCATCTGTCATCTACCTACCTACCTATCATCTATCTACCTATTGCCTATCTACTTACCTATTAATTTATCAATTACTTATCTATCTACCTATGTGCCTATCACCTATCTACCTCTCTCTCTCCCTACCTATCATCTATCTATCCAACTATCTATCTATTTATCTATCTAAAGTATGTAGGCCTTTTGTCTCCTGAGCTGGTTAATGTGTTGCAGAGCATTTTGACTCCTAATTCATGACTGTAAGTTGGGGAAAGCATTCTGTTTAGCAAACCTTTCTCTGCTTTATAGACATAGAACATATACATTCATATCAGAAATGCTTGTTGGGGTGCCTGGGTGGCTCAGTGGCTTAAGCCTCTACTTTCAGCTCAGGTCATGATCTTGGGGTCCTGGGGTTGAGCCCCGCATTGGATTCTCTGCTCAGGAGGGAGCCTGCTTCCCCCTCTCTGCCTGACTCTCTGCCTACTTGTGATCTCTCTCTCTACCAAATAAATAAAGAAAATATTTTTTTTTTTAAAGAAATGCTTGTTATTGGTTATATATAAAGATTTAAGTATGAGATGTATAAATGTTGATCAATCACAGCTGGAAAGACAACTATGAGTATATTACCTATTGAAGGATCAATGATGCCATTTATATACATGAGACATAGCATTACTGTTCTACCTGTGACTATAATGTCTAAATTTGTAGATTGCCGAATGCTACTTATTTTTTATTGAATCCAGAACCAAAAGAATATATTATAGCTGAAACACTTAATAAATACTCTTCTGAAATTTTTTTTTATTTCAATGAATAATATCAATATATACTTTTACAGGATAATGCTTGTATTTAATAAAAGTGGATGAATCTATAACTTCCAGCAATACATTATTATGAGGAATATTTATAAAAATGTATAATAATCACTAATACTATTTTAAAAGATTTATCGGAATAGTTTTGAATGTCCTCAGTGATATGCTTATCCTAGATCTATATTTGAAGCTATCTCTGAGCGTTGAGTGGCTCAGCCCATTAAGAGTCTGACTTTTGGTTTTGGCTCAGAGCATGATCTCAGGGTTGTAAGGTCAAGCCCCTTGTGGTGCTCTGTGCTCAATGGGGAGTCTGCTTGAGATTCTCTCTCTACCTCTCCCCACATGTGTACATGCTCTCTCTTCAAATAAATATATCTTAAAATCTACCTCATTAATTTTAAGCCATGAAAGTATCTTCTTAGTTTTCTTACAAAATATGTACAAATAGGAAGAAAAGGGAGGAGATGAATGCTTTATTAAAGATCTTTGCTTCATGCACTATGTTAGTTATGTACAACACACTGGGAAACAAGGCGAAGATGATCCTTACCCTGTTGGAGCTTGCAATCTCAGAAAAAAATAAAATTAAATAGAATCAATTAAATGCACAGAAGCAAATGTTCAGGTAAGCACCAGGATGCAGGGCAATATCAGGGACTGTTAGGGATTCCTTCAGGGTTGGCAGAAGTTAGAAAGGAGCAGACATGACCCTGTTAAACAAGTTGTAGCACAACAGCTTTCACTGAGTTGAAAGGACCTTGTAATTATTTCTTATCGTTAATAGGATCCCAAATGCAATGTGATTGTTCCTATAGTCACAGTCTAGTTAGAGTCAAGAAAACATCCAAAATGGTAGTCCAGATGATTACAGATCTTAGGAAAGTACAGGCTTTCTTGAATGTGGCTCCTTTCCCAGGCAGAACAAATCTCTCTCTTCTTGAGAGCAGGTCTTCCGCTTTTCTTTTCGCCCCTCCCCCACCTTTTGTGCTTCTAGCTTAGGGATGGCTCTTTTTGAAGAGCTTCTTTTTGAAGAAGCTTAGGTTCTTTTTGAAGAGCTTCTCCTCTGCTCATTTCCTATCTCTAAGATTTGTCTTTGGTTGGTGCTTCTCACCCAGCAGCGACTGAGTATGCGCAAGGGGGACATTGAACAAGGTTTGAAGACACAATGGGGAGGCGTTGCTACTGGCATCCAGGGGGCGGAGTTCAAGAATGCTGCTAAAATATTCTGCCACATGTAGGACAGCTCTCCTGCAAAAACCCAAAACCAAACCGAAAGAAAAAACCCAAACCAAAACCCAAACCAAAAACAACACTAAAACCCCCCAAAACAATAACAACAAAAAAATTGTGTAGCCTAAGGGTGAGAAACCCTCTAAATTTTTTTTTTTTAAGATTTTATTTATTTATTTGACAGACAGAGATCACAAGTAGGCAGAGAGGCAGGCAGAGAGAGAGAGAGAGAGAGAGAGAGAGGGAAGCAGGCTTCCTGTGGAGCAGAGAGCCCGATGTGGGGCTCGATCCCAGGACCCTGAGATCATGACCCGAGCCGAAGGCAGCAGCCCAAACCACTGAGCCACCCAGGCGTCCCAGAAACCCTCTAAATTTAATAAACTAAATTCTTCCCGTAGATGGTCTCCCTGAAACTCTCAGTATTTTGTACTGTTTTGTGTTTCAAACTCCCGGATTCACAGCTTCAACTTGGATCTCTTTCCTAGCCTCCTTGCAAAGCCGTTCCTCCTCCTGCATTCTGTGCTTTCTCCGTTTCTGATCCTGGTACCCTGTGTGTATCCAGTTTCTCCAGCTGAGATCCAGTGTTGTCTTTAATTCTCTTTTCTTCTTATCTGCTGAATCCCATCCAAGACAGCCAAGTTATCTCCCACTTTCCATGGATGTCTAATCTAACCACTTCTCTTCGCTTTTACTCAAATCCTCACTCTCATTTGCAGTACAGAAATACTGATTCTCAAAATAGCCATTTGGTGAACTTGTGAGAACAAATCAAATCATGTTACTCCCCTACTGCCCTTTCTTTATTGTGAAAATCCTTCCTAAGTGTGACCTACGAGGTGTTGTGTGAACCTACCTTATCTCCAGTTTTTCTCCCCTTGGTTCACATACAGGACTTACTTCCTTTTCTTTTTATCTTTGGTTTTCAGTAGTTTGACTGTAATGTATTTAGGCATGATTTTCTTGTGTATTTATTGTGGTTGGGGTTCAGTGAGCTTTTGAAATCTGCCAGTTTGTGGTTCTTAGCAGATTTGGGAATTTATAGTTTTTATTTCATGGAGTACTTTGTCTGCCGTATTTTCTCTTTTTGTCTTCTGGGACTCCAGTCTGATAGGTTAGATTTTCTGAATTCTCCCACAGCTCCCTGAGGCATTATTTATGTCTGTCTGTCTGTATGTACTTACAATTTTTAGATTGGATACTTTGTATTGGTCTCTCCTAAAGTTCTCTGACTCTTTCCTCTGTCATTTCTATTTAGCTATCAAGCCCACCCAGTAAAGTTTTTATTTTGCATATTATATTTCTCAGTTACTGAATTTCCATTTTGTATTTCTTAGTAGTTTCCTTTTTCCTCCTGAGATTTCTTACTCTATAATTTTCAGAGCACACATTCCTTTTACTTCATTGAACAGAGTCCTAATAGCTCTTTGGAGTCCTTCCCTGTTTATTCTAACATCTGGATCATCTCATGTTGGTCTGAATTATTGCCTTATCTCTTGAAAATGGGTCGCATTATACAGATTCTTCATATGTCCAGTTATTTTAAATTGCCCCCTGAACACCTTGAATGTTATGTTATTGGTATCTCTGGATTTGATTATGTTCCTCCAAAGAGTGTTAATCTGTTTGTCTTCGGAGAGTACTACTCTGGTTGGACTCAAACTGTCAATTGTGCCTCTTGGGAAGCTACTGCAGTTTTAATCACATCCTTTTTCCTTAGCTTGCAAATGGCGGGACAACTTAGAGTCAGCCCTGGCCGTGTGAGAGGTAGTTTAGGGCTTAGCCAGAGATTTGGGCAGAGTGTACGTTTAGCAGTTGGGGTTCCCTCTCTCTGGCCCTGTCTTGGTTGGTGTCCCTCCCTCACTTTCCAGCCACTGTGATTGCCTGGATTTCTATCTTCTAGTACTTTGGTCCTAAGAAGATTGAGATTTTTGTTTTGTTTTGTTTTGTTTGTTTTTTATATGGGAATTTCGTCACTTTATAGATGGGCTGCCCTCAGACTAAAAGCCACAGAGATGGGAAAAGAACCCTATGGCTTTTCCCTTCCAAACAGTGACTCCCTTCCAGACTCTTTTCTCTTTGGTCCACCCTCTACAGCTTTCAGGTCATCGCATGTCACATTTTGTCCAGAGTTAATGGTTGTGCTCTGTTGGTGGCACCATCATACTCCGAGTGGGGCCCTTCTCCCTGTCTCTTGGACATAGAAGGTTATTACCACTTCAGGGCAAGAAACTGGAGAGGACATTGAGCCAGTGCTATGAGACCTCCACTTAATATCAAGTCCTTTTGCATAAAATAAATGAAGCATAAAAGAGAGTGGCATGATTTAGCTTGCTGTAACCTGGGCACTATTAGTACAGTTGTAGGGGCTGGATCTCTTTCCATGGCAGGGGACCTGGGCTGTGGTAGATCCAGGCTTTACTCTGAGCTGGGGAATGATGGTGGCATCCACAAGTCCTGTGTTCTTGCGTCATTAAATTTGGTTCCAGCAGGAGAGAGAAAGCTTTGCTTTCCCAGAGGCCCCAGCAAATATCTTTTTGCATTTCTTTCTTGCAACTGGCTGCCTATTTTTGAATCAGTCACCCTGCCAGCAGAGTGACTGCTATGTTTTAACCAGTGTAGACTCATCATTATATATATATATGTATAAATTGTGTATGCGTATTGGTCTCATTTGAATTGCATGTATGTGAATGAGGGACAGGTGAAACTGAAGGAAATTCCCGGGGGAACAGATGCCCACCAGTTCCCAGCAGATCCAATGCCATTGTCATGATTCTTGCTGGATTCATGGACCTCAGTACTTTTTATTCTAGCTAGGTGAAGGAATACATTTGACTCAGCCAGAACCTTTTCACCATATAACATTTTACAAACTCCTATCACTGTCAGAATTTATGGCAAGAAGACAATCTCAGAAAAGATAGGAGGAGCAAGTTTACCTGTATAACCTTCCTACTTTTAATTCCAAGGTCTTGTTTTCGTCTGTTGAGCATTTGGTATTTTATGACTTGTAACATCTACTCTGGTGTTCCTGACATATATCTTGATCTTGGTGTCTTGGTACCAAGGGCTCTTTTCTATGTCAGCCATCAATAAAGCTGGTTTGAGATGCAAATATAAAAATCCGGTAAGTTGACTGGGGGAGAGGAAATGGTCGAAACAAAAGGAGAATGTATAGTATCAACTAGCTGCTCTAGTGTAAAGCTCTTCTTTATTATGAAATAAGGCACAGAAATATAATATCCTTGAATTTAAATCTATTTGATTAATCACAACTCATTACAATCATTGTTATTGAAGCCCAGATTGTCCTATGTTTAGGCAGTAGAAATTGATTGAAATTGACTGCTGGGTTAGACCAAATTGTGTCCCTCCTAACCACCCCCCAACCTCTGAATTCATAAGTTGAAGCCCCAGCACCCAATACTGCTCTATTTAGAGATAGGGCCTTTAAGGAAGGAGGGAAGGTTAAAGATGGTCATGAGGATGCGTCCTACTCCATGGCTGGTGATCCTAAATAAAGAGAGAGGAGATAGCAGGAGGACACATGTGCAAAGAAAAGGCCATGGAAGGACACAGAGAAAGTGGCTGTCTGCAAGACAAGGACAGAGTTCTCAAGAGATTCCTAGCTTACCCACAAGCTTGGACTTGATCTTGGACTTCCAATGTCCAGAGCTGTGAGAAAATAAATTTCTGTTGTTAACTATCCAGTCTGTGGTATTTTGTGACAGCCCTAGCAGACTGGCATAGCTCCTGAATCCTTTTCATTTGACCCTACTAGTTCTTTGATAGCTTCTTTGCTACCTTGTGGACAAGAGGCTTTAGCTAATGTAGCATCTTATATATTTCCTGCTCCAGACCTAGAATGAGGCATTTCGTTAAGAAGCACCCATTTCTTCTTGAGAGAAATGATGCTGCAAGATGATAATCTGGGCACAAGAATGCCCTTTGCCCCTCAGTTGCCATTTGTTTCTAGGCCTTTTCAGAGAAGCTAGGAAATATGTGTATTTAAAGGTAAAATTTTTCATACTTTCATATTGATACTTCAATTCAAATTCAAGATTAAAGAATTTTACTTTACTTTTTCTTTATGTCTCTCCTTTCTTCCACATTAAAAAAATCCCGATTTTCAAAGATACAGGATAGAATTAGAGAGTAGAATTTGAATACTCTGTAATTATTTGTTTTATCCCATAGTAAACTTCTAACAGTTGTAGCATAACATAAAATATAGTTTTAGTAGTTTTCCTGTTTTCTTCTTCCATGGCTAATATTACTGGCAGTGTTTATTGTTACTGCCTTTTAAATCCTTTCGTTTTTTGATTTTTCAAAAATTTCTTATTTTTTTCCTACTTTTTCCTGTCCTAAGGCATTTTCTTTGTGTGACTGGCTTCTGTGTTCCTTCATTTTCAGTTTTGATCTCAGAGTTCTGTCTTTCATCTTTACTTCTTTTCTGAGTATAGTCGCCTCAGAGCTGAGGTTTTCTGATTCTGATTTGTGTTATTCCTTCATGTTTTCTTTCATTACCTTTTTGTTTTTTTTTTTAGGTGTGTATCTTCCTGCATGCTTTCTTTGTCAGTGGGGATATCCTGTTCCTTATTGTCTTTTTTATTGTAATAACTCTGTGTGAGATTTGACCTCAGTATTTTTTTGTTGTTCTTTTTATATGAAGTGAGTATTGTTTCTGGACATTTAGATTGAGACAGGTTTCATGGAAGCTTTTCTAACTTTACAGAACTAGTTCTGTTTGCTGTAACATTTAAAAATATGGGTGCTTATTTTCTGAACTTTCTTGGCTTTATTTCCCTTCTCACATAGGTCTCGACCTTCTTTATCTGTGCTTCTTGGATCCCTATTCTGTTGAATTCTGATCCCATTTCCAGAAGTTTCTCTTCTGTGTGGAGTTCTGTCCTGGAAAAGAGCCTGCTTGAAAGTTTTGAGAGTTCATAGAGGTCCAGATTGCTCCTGACTATTCAGTTCTCTCTATAGTGGGTCCTTTGCACATACCCCAAAATTGAGAGGGCCAATTGCAGCCTGTTTCAGCTGCAATTCTCAAATTGGCCCGCTGTCCTTTCCTATGAATTCTTTTGGCTATTTTGGGGGGTTCTCCTGTACTCAGGTTCTTCAGACATTATCCCACTGATTCACTCTACTGCCTGCTGTCCAGACTGATACCGTGAAAATCTATGCCTGTGGCTGGTTTCCCCCAACCCTGTTTATATTCTGAAATTATGGGAGTACTCTATCATCTAGTTTTGTTATATTTCTTGGATTTATTTTCTAGTTGTTCTGTCTGGTTCATGTGGGGAATCGGAGATCATGAAAACCGTGCTGTCATGGCTGCCGTTTCCAGAATGCCTCCCAGGGCTCCTATTTTAACACTTAAAAAAAAAAAAAATACACAAGCAGGGAGATGGCTGTAACAGTTTCTCATGTTGGAGAACAGACAAGGAGACATGTCCACCGATTCTGCTCCTTCTGGATGAGAGAAGAGGAAAACCCCCACAATTCTGGTTGAAGTTCCCTTCCGCAAGGAGCCTGCTGTTTTATTTTTAATTTCATTCAGTTTTAGTAATTGAATTCTTACAGAGCTTGATTTTTTCATCCGGGAACATGAGCCTGGGCCACGTCTACTTGCTGTTCAGATAGCCTAGTCATGCCATGTTCTTTGAAGCCAGGCTTTGAGATTTTTAAAAAATGAGTCTTGTTACCTCCCTGGTATTTATTCGGGCTGCATCTGGCTTTGCTTTCTTAGGATGCTTGTTCTGTGGGGGAACTGTAGCTTCCCACGTTGGGCATTTTATCAACAAGCAGCTTATTATGTCCTTTGTGCTTATACTGTGAGCAAAATGTAAGATATGGTCCTTTCCCTGAGGGCATTTGGTTCTTCTCGTCTGTCTTTTGGATACAGGAAGCCAGGAAACCAGTGTCTTGTGGGCTCCTCCCCTCCCCTGCTACCCCCACTCTGAATACTGATAAAAATACTGTGCCAATTAAACGTAACTAGGTCTTTGAATTACAGGCCCAATTTGGTTTGGAGTTAGTGTTACACTGTCATTATCAGCTTCCAAGATTCTAAACGAAAGTCTGGATTAATCAGTGCAGATCCGCATCAATGCGAGGGATGTATTTGCGCTTGAGTGGTCTACATTGGTCTACACTGCTGTCCATTGATTACTCAGAGTTGTGAGACATGATGGGTTCTCTCCCACATTATGTTTAAGATAGCAGTCAAGAAAACTTGTAGTATCTTTCTAATTGTGCTTCTCACCATTTTGTTTTTGAGTTAAACTTGGATGGTTCTTAACCAAAAATTTAGTATCTTTCAAGTGACCAAACAGATGACTTCTTTCAAGGAGAAGAAAACTCCCAAGCAAGAATAAAAAATGGCCAGTTATGTTTGTAGGTAAACTATAGATTTAAGACTACAGCGTTCTTCTCAGTAGAGTGATGGTGAAGAAGATAGCTCTGGAATCATTGCCAATTTTCAGATACCTCCTCCATTATTTTGCAGTGCATAAGTATGTGACATCGGACAGTTTTCATTCTGTCTCCATTTCCTCATATGTAGAATGTGGTAGTAATGTTCCCTACATCATAGGGTTAATGTGATAATTAAATGAGATAATGTATGTACATAGTAGATCCTCAACTATTGGTTTGATGGGTAAAAGATGGAGTGTCGGGGCTTTTTAAAGCACTGTACTGGCCAACTGGGATATAAAAATGAACAAAAATTGGGATGTCTGGGTGGCTCAGTCAGTTAAGTGTCCAACCTTTGGTTTTGGCTCTGCTCATGATCTGAGGGTCCTGGGATTGAGCCCCAGGTTGGGCTCCATGTTCAGCAGGGAGTCTGCTTGTTTCCCTCTCCCTTTGCCCCTCCCCCTGCTTATGCACTCTGTCTCTATAATAAATAAATAAATCTTAAAATAATAAGCAAAATTCCTCCACTTGGAGCTTTACGGTTAGATGAGGAGACTAATTAATTAGCAATCACAGGAAGGAATATAACATTGTCACCACAATAAATGCAATAGAGAGGCATGAGACACTTCAGGGGCACATAATAGGGACAGGAGCTGTGTGGGAGGTTAAGGAAAGTTCCCACCAGAAGACCAAGGTCAAATGTAAAGAAACGTAGATGGGAATGAATTAGGAGAAGGTGTGTGTTTGTCACATGTGTGGGTGAGCACAAGTAGGATGAGAGTGTCCCAGTCAGGGAGGTTAGCATGGAGAGTGACTCTGAGGCAAGTGGGTCGTTGGTGACTACGAGGAACTGAGAGGCCAGTGTGCGAAGGGAAGGGTGCAACGGGTGGTGCTACCCAGGATGAGCCTGGAGGAGGCAGGAGGGAAAGAATGGTCACAACTTGGGTGCCTTTCTAGGCTATGTTTAGGAATGTGGTCTAGCAAACCATGTTAGGTGTTTGAATTCTGGAGAGACATTTGCAAAAATCTATTTTTGTTGTCTTGGGTTTCTAAAAAAAGATTTATTTATTTACTTGAGGTGGGGAGGGGCAGGAGGAGGGAGAGAATCTCAAGCAGACTCCCTGCTGAGCATGGAACCCACCAGTGGGCTCCATCTCACCACCCTGAGATCATGACCTGAGCCGAGATCAAGAGTCAGCCATTACTGGGCTGAGCCACCCAGGTGCCCCGGTTGTTGTTCTTCTATTATTAGTTTTGTTCCTTAGCAGTCCTTTGCAGACTAAATATGTTATATACATTAATGTTTATTTGTTGATTCTTTCTTCCAATCTCTATTATTGTTCTTCTCTGAATGCTTAATTCCTCATTTTTTCCACTTAGGAATAAGGCTGAGAAGATAGCTTTGTTTTCTTTCAATCAGCTTTACTATTTGAAGCAGAATTTGCTTTTGTATAACTTTAGGCAAGATAAATGAAAAACAATTGCCAAAATATTACCTACTGTGACACACATAAATATTTTATGCCTCATCGCCTTTGTGAAATGCTCAAATGCTGTCATTTGTTACTTGTCTAACTTAAGCCAAAGCCAAACTCATTAGAAATTTTGGTGTCCTGTGTTGGCAGGAAACTCACTGATTTCACGTGTTTTGATCTCACCCAGAACAAACTTTTGGAAATTCGAGGCCCGAGGTTGACTCTGCGTGACACGGGGGGAGTTTGACAGTGTGTGTGTACGTGCACGTGTATGTGCACACATACATGGATATTCTGTGTTTGCTGATCTTCTCTTGGTCAGTGAAGAGCTAACAGTCGTGCTGTGAAACTCCCCAGACATCAATAAGGGCACAACTCCGTTTCCTACCCTACAACAAGGAAATAATGTATGCAATTAGGACATGTAAATAAAATTGTCCTGACCTTTTCAAAAAAGCTGAGTAGCCTTGGGGTGCCCTGGGGCTCATGCCATGATGTTATCCTTGACGGGCACCGTCCACGCTGTGCCCCTTGAATTCTCCATTCTCTAGCAACCCCACTGTGTATAAAGGTGCCTGCGCTGTCTTACTCTGTAATTTACCTTTTATCATTGGATGATAAACTTGGCTGGGTTTACTTTTTTTCTATTTGTATATTATTCTGGTATAAAATGAGGTTTTAGCTCATCTAGGATGAGAGTTGTTGATCATATTAGCATTTTTTTCTAACTACAACACCTCACATTTCATGTAATATGCCTCTCCCCAGAACTTTTCTGAATATGGTTGTAAAACTAAAAAGTACTTTTAAGGGGTGCCTGGGTGGCTCAGTCAGTTAAGTGGCTGCCTGTGGCTCAGGTCACGATTCCAGGGTCTTGGGATCAAGTCCCACGTCAGGCTCCTCAGCAGGGAGCCTGCTTCTCCCTCTCCTTTTGCCCTTCTTCCTGCTCATGTGCTCTCCCTCTCTCTCTCACTGAAATAAAGAAATAAAATCTTAAAAAAAAAAAAGTACTTTAAATGGTAGGAATTGTCTCTAGCAAGCTAGGTAATGAGTAGAATTGCAATGGTGGCTTTGGCCCATGAGGATAGGGATTTCCCCATCACATTGTTAGTGCGGAAAATCGCTTACTCCACAAGGAGCATGAGCGTTATGCGGAGCTGAGAAATCAGGTGAAGGGTCTTCATCTTTGATTTACAAGATTTGATTTTTTTTTCCCCCCTCAGGAAAAATAATTGTTTTAGTCAATATACTTTTGTGTAACATATGTAGATCGAATACTTTTGGCTGAATTAACAAAATAAGCAAAAATAAAAGTTTCCTGATTTAGCTCTATTTATATAATAATTTGTTTTCTATTAATAGTCTATTTGTTAGTTAATAGTAATTAGTTAATTGGGTAGACATACTTAATATTTGATCAATATGTTAATAAAATAGTTGAGCAAAGGGTTAATGGTTTAGGATATTTTGTTTCATGTAAATAAAATGTAAATGTGTTAATGGACAATACATATATATATATATTTTTTTCATATATGTATTTTTAATAGAAAGTGCTCTGGTAAATAAGTTTCTCACATAGAATGTGAACCCCTTATATACAGTACTGATTATTAATGCCTGACATGTAGCATGTAATCATTTTTAAATGAATAAGTAATTATTTTGAAAAATACTGTATCTGTTTCAGGACCAGATCTTCAGGTTTGCATATCCAAAAAACCCACGTGTTGCACTAGGAAGATGGAGGAGAGATACCAGATTGCAGCTCGCCAAGATATGCAGCAAGTGCTTCAAACATCCAGCTCGACATTGAAGTTTCTAATATCGCGAAATGCTGCGGCTTTTCAAGGTAAATGTATCTTTATTTCTCAAAGTAAGAAGACTTGTTATGCAGTTTTCCTCTTATTATACTGGGAAACTTGGCTGCATTTACTTGTCTTTGGATGCCATTATTCTGGTGTAAAATGAAGTTTTAGCTTCTTCTAACCCTCAGAACTTGTTTCCGAGGTCATCGTGGGGCCTAAATACTGAGTTGGACTTAGGAAACCATGATGTTAGTGAAATGGTTCTTGAAAATATATGCCCTTATAGGGTCCTTCCAGGGCCCCCAGTATTCTGACCTATGGTTTTACTACAATAAGGATGGACATAATTATTAGATTTTAGTAAAGTATTCTATAACATAAAATCTCATTGTTTTTAGCTGGGTAATTATAGATTTGTTTTTAAAAAGATGATCTGAAGAAATATTTTTCTAATTTTCCCCCTGCTACCTCATGTGGTTTTCATAAGAACACCAGTATGATATTTCAAAGTGCAGATAAGTCTGATAAATAGTAAAATAGGAAATATTAATTGGATATTTAAGGATCAGCTAAGACCAGAACTCAGACTTAAATAGTATGTTCAGAAATAAAATTAATGGGTTAAAAAATTACGAGGCATAATGGAAAATAGATGATTTTTTCTTATTTTAGTCATCATCTCTATAAAATTCTTTATTACTACAATAAAATAGCTTAATTTATTTTTCCTTTTATAAAAGATTAGCTTTTCTGTATATGATTAGAATGAAAATATCTAGAATACACTATTTTTTAGGCAAATTTATTGCTTTTGTTCAAAGCAAAATATAACTTCTGTTAGTATTCCTTTTCCTTAAGTGTATTAATGTCAATCTATTTAAATAATTTGTGCTTTGTTTACATGCATAACTAAAGCACAAAGCTGATTAATTTTTAAAACTATGCTCATTAAATAAAATAAATACAATAAATCAGGATAAAATTTAAGTTGAGATGAAATGTAGTTCATGATGAATTGATTTTTTTGTGGAAACTGACTTGTCAGAGTTTAAAATATTATTTTAGTGATTTTTTTTTTTAACTGTCTTAGAAACAATCTTATTTCTGTTACGGGATATATTCATATGAAATTGTTGATAAGACTTTTTAAGGAAAAAATTATGATTTCAACTGGCTGAACCAGAACCAGAAGACTTTAACTACACACACAGCGATATGATGATTTTGTCTCTTGAAAATGACAACATGCACAATATGGATAATATATTGTAAAGATAAGGGAGTGTGAATAAACCAGTTTGGCTAGAACAGGGATGGGGAGTATGGTGGAGATTCATAGGCTTGAAAAGGTGAGCTGGACTTAAACACAGAAGGAGACTTTTAAAGCATCAACTGGAGTTTGAGATTCATTAAAGATTTTTGAATAGGAAAGCTTCCTTATAATTTCTCCACTTTGTCAAAATGAAATCCCTTTAAGTAAGAATATATGGCTGAAGAAGATCATGATCAAAGAAGCCAACTTTTTCGGATCGCAGTATTAACCACGTAAGTGAAAGAAAGTGTCATCAGTTGCTAATGTATGGGCATTCAGTGAATGTTAGCTGAACATTTTCCACTGTCTTCAAAGATACTGTAACCTTTCATGCTTTGCTGGATAACTTGATAAAGGTAGAGACATAGAGTATATTATGGAGTGTTTGCTTGCCTGGCTTAGTTTGTAGAGCATGCAACTCTTGATCTTAGGGTTGTGAATTCAAGTCCCATGGTGGGTTGGTGGGTGTGGAGCCTACTTAAAAAAAAAAAAAAAAGAAAAAATACATATATATGTGTGTGTACGTATGTATATACATATATATAGAGAGAGGGAAGGAGAGAGAGAGAATAAGAATACATATACATTAAGTTCAAATGATTGGGAAAATACAAAACCTGAATTATTTAGATTTTTAAGATGGGTTCAGACTGCTGAAAAATTTTGGTGATATTGCTAAAAGTATGGCGACAACTAAGTGGTAGAAATATGTGGCATTGTCTCTAGCTGCCAGAGTGTCAGGTAATTTTATATACATTAAAAATTTTTCTCTTTTATACATTGTGTTAATTCAGTAGGTTGAGTTTTGCTGTTTACTTAAATATTAATCATAAGAGATGAAAATGCTAGGAATTTTCTTAAATATGACTTATAATAGATTGTTGTTTTGTCCCTTTATGAAGTGTCAAGTTATATTTAAGAATCATGACAATATAAATTTAAAATAAATTTGCCTAAAGGCTAACTTTACTGGAACACATTCTCTTATAAGAAGAATACCTACTTTTTTTTTTTTTTAAGATTTTATTTATTTATTTGACACAGAGAGATCACAAGCAGGCAGAGAGGCAGGCAGAGAGAGAGGAGGAAGCAGGCTCCCTGCTCAGCAGAGTCCGATGCGGGGCTCGATCCCAGGACCCTGAGATCATCACCTGAGCTGAAGGCAGTGGCTTAACCCACTGAGCCACCCAGGCACCCCAAGAATACCTACTTTTAATTTAATAAATAGGGTAAGAAGCTTTAGGCTTATGTGCATAAAAACAAGCTTAAATATATATGGTGAAAGCAATTTTAGAAATCACATTTACTTTAACTTAATTGAGCAGGCAACTTCATCAATAATTAAAATGCTTACCATCTAGTTTCTTTGCCATCAGAATATCTGAAAACAATTCAAAGTCTTTATTTTTCTAAGAAAGAAGACAACATGTTTCATTGGGAAACTGCCTGTTTGAGAAATATTTAATGGGGAAATCAGTTCATTTCTCACATGATGTAAGTAGATTTGCTACGTTTTGATATTTTGACTTTTAAATATTTCACTTATGTCCTCTGCTCCAACAGTGTTAACCTGTATTCTTTAACTGGTATTCTGGGTTATAAAAGACTTTAGACCAGGTAGCAGTCTAGATGTAGTATGGTTCCTTCTCTCGTGGCTTTCATAGAATCCCATGAAAGCATGTTTTTGAAGCAACCCCTTGGAAGTGGCCGATGGGAATGATCACTTGGGTCTGTGGATTTAGTGGGCACCCATATCACTGGGAGATGCAGGAACTGTTAAAGGCAGGGAGGAAACAGTGCTGGTAACTGGTCCTGGAAGACGTAAGGTTATCTCATATACAGTCCACATTCAGCTCTGGAATTCAGCCCTGGCAGGTATATACCAGGAGAGTCGAAATCAGCCTAGACGGACAACTCTTCTATTTTCCTTTTATGGAATTTATTAGTGTTTGTCTCAGTCAGATTTCCTTAAAATAAACATACACCAAAACAAAAGTCTGTTTTTGGAGGGGTCCATAATTATGACCAGGGGCTTCACTATATCCCAAGTGTAGTCATTTATACCGGATAGAACATTTTATAAGCTAAAAGACACAAGCTGATATCTTTGTGCCTGTTACTCTTCATAAATACACAGTGCTGTTTGCAAAGAGGAACGCTGGCTTTGTCACAGTGCAGACAATAACCATTCTTTATTTTCGGGGCTTAATAATGCTCATGAATAAAGCAGAACAGCCTGAGATAATGCAAAAGAGTTTGCTTCCCTTCAGCTCTTTTACTGTGAGTGTGGGCTTGCTGACTTTAAACATATTTTGGAAATATGTTTCATAATGTTTTATTTATTTATATACTAAAGTATGGTGTGACTCATGAAGAAACAGAGGCAGATGACAGAGAATTTGTCATTACTGTAAAAAAGCAACCCTTACGCAGTTTTCAAATTTGTTGGTTTTTTAATCTCCATTCAAATAAGATGATGCAGGTTAATTTTTTTAAATTGAAAACTCCTAAACACAATTTTCAGCATCATTTTCAAAAATTAAAAGGAAAGAAAAAATTTAAAAAAGATGGGATATTTGGGAGAACTCTGTTGGAAATTTGGGTTTTGTTGAAACTTCGGGAAGGTAAGATTAAAAAGCTACCTCTTTGCTTTGAGATGTAACTTTCTGTATTTCTCTTATCTTCCATTATCTTATGTATTTCTGAAATATATGGTAGATACTAAGTCTTTATTCTGGAGGTTTCCAGTTTTATATATGGCATTTAAGAAGTGTACATTATTACAAAAACTGAGTGATCAATGGTAGAACAAGAAAGATTTAGCATTTTTATTTCTGATTTCATTCTCTTGGCTGATTAAATTTTCATTTCTCAATTGTAAGTACTTGAAAGATTGGCAAGCTTGTCCTCATGGGTTGAGATGTGAGATTTAGGAATTTAATAAAAAATGCATTCCTATTTTTAATGAAATATAGGCATATGTTCAAAATTAAATATCTTATTTTAAAAAGTAGGTGAATTCAGAATGAGAATGTAATTAATGGATTTTCCTCCTTACACTAACAGATGCTATCTACTGTGAAGTATGTAGCTAGTGCGTAGCTTCTGTAAACCTAACATAAAGTCAAAGGCTCCTATATCTATAGTCAAAGGCACAAAGATATAGTGAATATTGGAATACATAGGAACATTAGGAGAGTAAAGAGATTTACATAAATGTTATTAAGCATGAAATCCATGAATCTTAGTCATTTCAGCTATGCTCTGACAAAGCTGGATAATGTTTAAAATTATTCCTTAGAAGAGCATTATGTGGAAGGATAAAGGAGGAATACTGTTTTTAGCACTGAGAATTACCTGATCAAAAGTTCAGGTGCAAGAGGACAGGTAGCCGTGGGCTGGCAACGTGGAGAAGGCTTGTATTTCTTCTTTTCTAACATCTGAACTGAAGTGCATGAATGAATGAATGAACAGTGCTTCGCAGAAAGATGGTTCTGAGGTAAAAATCACAGACTCCCTCCCTTATTCCTTTCTCTCCTGTATTCCCCTCTTGATGATTTACTCTCGCTGTGGAACACCTACACGGTGCTCGCGCTGCCAGGTGCTTGGGTCGTAAGTGTCCAGACCTTCAACCTGTTTTATTTGCATTGATTCCTTCTGACTTCTCATATGCCAACATCTGGTTGTTGCTTTTATGAACTAGCAAGGGGCACGTGATGGTGTCTCTGTCAATGGCATCAGGAACGTGATTGCGCTGTTTTCCCCCATCAGTTTCAGGCCGTGCGTAGTTCAGCGCGTTATCTCATACAGCAGCTGTCGAGACAACTGGTCTTTATCCAACTGTCCTTTATCTCTGAAATGTTAAAAAAATTATTTCCTTTGAATCTGTGTCAGCAGGCTGCTGTTAATTCTGAAAATGGGTAATTTCCCTATATTCTCAATAAAAGTTGCAAGAGCTTAAGTTACTTCTCAGATGGAAATACGCTTGCTTGGCATGCAACATTATCGATAGTGGAAATAATATTAAGAATAGATCTAAGGTCAGGTTTACTTTGCAAAATTTATTTTCCAAACTTTAAGAAGTAAACTTCCAGTTGTTTCAATTCTGACAATAGGTTATGATGATATCACCTATTGCCATGGTGATCTCACCTAGAAAGTAGAGTAACCTGTTCATAGTAGGTGAAACAATTCTTTCTTGATTTTATATTAAACACATTTTCAGTTAAATCTTTTCAATGTGAGAAATGCACATTTATTTTCTTGAAGGTGAGTTAACATTTTGTCAGATTCTTTATCATTTTGTTATCTTCATATTTGTTCAATTTTACTTTTGCATAAGGGATCACAAGGTTGGTTTCTTAAAAGCTACCTCCGTGTTGAGTAAAGGACAGGACGTGTGGGAAGTTACAACCAGCGATGTTTTTGGAATGTGTCCTTCTCCCTCTCTCTTACTTGTCCAGGTAAAGTGATTTATAAAATTCCTTTTTATAGGTACATTTCTAGGACATTTGTGTATTCTCCTTTTGGTGGTCATCTCAGTCATTTCCACAGTATTTTTGTACTTCTCATGCTTTAGTGATCACATGTCTTCAAGCCTCTGTGGGAGCGTGCTCCCCTGGGGTTCATATGCAGACAGCAAGACTGGGGCTTCCCGGGCATGCGCACTGCCGGCTTCACGGCATGCTGCAGAATTGCTCTTCTAAGGTGCTGAACCCTTTCAAACACCCGCATGCCCTTGCTGTACTTTGTTGTTGTTCTACGTCCTTCCCAAGGAAGGAATTGTCAGAATTTTGGAAGATTTGCTGAACTCATTAAGGCATTTGAATGTCTTTTTGCTTTTTAAATTTTTTTACGTTCTTTATTTTGCCTTATGACTGTGTCCCATGGACCTGTATACACACTTTGAGGATATATGTTATATACCCCATTGTCAGTGTTTTTTTTTTTTTTTTAATGTATTTAAGAGGTTTTGTTTTTAGGTACAAAAAAGAATTTTACTTATTTGAGAAAGAGAGAGAGAGAGAGAGAGCACAAGCAGGGGTGGAGAGGGGCAGAGGGAGAGGGAGAAGCGAACTCCCCCCTGAGCACAAAGCCCAACATGGGGTTCTATCCCAGGACCCCAGAATCATACCCCGAGGCAAAGTCAGGTGCTTAATCCACTGAGCCTCCCAGGCACCCCAAAGACTTTTCTTTTTAGGTGTTTAAAAAAGTTTTTTTTTTTTTTTTAAACTTACAGATAGCAATTTTGATGACCACATCTTCAAGTTCTAGCTAAAATAATTCAAATGTTTTTCCATATTCTCTTGACGTTCAAGCTCTCCACAAGTTTTCTGCACATTTGCATGGCTTGCGGTCACAGGCTTGCTCCTGCCTCTGTTCTCCTAATCTTTTCATTTGCTTCTGGTTCATTCATATCATATTAATTCAATATGAAGAAAAAAATTTTAATTACCACCTCCATACTTACACACATACCTGTGGACATATTAACCTACGGTCTTTTATAATATCAATTTTATGAGATGGTAGCGAAGAAGATAAAATCTAAAAATTATAAATAATAACAAATTGAACATTGATTTCTGTGGATTCAGGTGTTTCTTTCAGCTTTGTCTCCGTCATCAGTCGGAAGCTACCATCCTCCCACCATCTCTGGCCCTTGTACCTCCCATGTCCTTGACTCTCTCCTCTTGAGCAGTAACATAATGTATCTTTTAGTTCCTTTTCTTCATTATATGAGCATGAAAATATTAAATAGCCGTCACATGGGTCTGAGGGTGAATTTAAACTGAGGACTTTTTTTTTTAATTAAAAAAAAAAACTTTTCTATTTAAAAAATCTTTTCTTTTTAAGATTTTATTTATTTTGAGAGAGAGAGAGAGAGCAAGCAGCAGTGAGGGGGAGGGGCAGGGGCAGAGGGAGGAGCAGATGCCCCGCTGAGCAGAGAGCCTAACGGGGGACTTGATCCCAACACCCCAGGATCATGACCCAAACCAAAGGCAGACGCTTAACTGACTGGGCTACCCGGGTTGCCCCTAAAAATTCCTTTTTTCTCAACTGTATTGAGATGTAATTGTTCTCCGTCTGCCTCATTGTTAGAGCCCCAATTCTGGGGGGACGATCGCCCTCAATAGAAAAGTGCTCAGGGTTGGCTGTAGGGCTGAGGGCAGCTGGGAGCGTGCGGGTGGTGGAGCAGCTCCGAAGGAGGTGTGCTGGGGAATGGGGAAGGAAAGGAGCTCAAGTCCCCTTAGAGGGGGGACAGTGGAGACAACTAATTAATAGTGAAGCCAGATTGCGTGTGGGTACCGCTGTTTGCATTTCTAGCCCTGTCTTGATTTTTGCCTCGCCTGGAAAAGGCATGAGTAGTGGGGATCCGTGGTTGAGCACAGGTCGCGGGGGATTTATTCATCCATCCTGCAAACACTCATGGGGCCACCTCCGCGTGCCAGCGCGGTTTTAAGTGTCTACTGTCCTTCAGGGATCGAAACAGAAGTCCCTATCCTCCCTGTGAGCATTTCAGTCAGGGAAAGTAGAAAATAAACACATATAATAGAGGTAGAAATATGTTGGGACGAATTAAGTGCTTGGGAAAATGCAGCATAGAGCAGAGGACAGGGGAGGGACAGTGCTGGAGGACTGCCGTCTTCAACTTTGATACTCAGGGAAACGTGGATGTTGGAGCCAAGGTTTGAGGAAAGTGAACGGGTTGGATATGTAGATGTCTGGGAGAAAAGCATTCTAGCAAGAGGGAGTAACCTATAGGAATGGGGCTCAAATGTCAGAGGAATAGCAGTGGCTTTGCGGGGTTGGGGAAGTGGTTGGAAAGCCTGTCATAGGGGCCACAGGTGCAGATCATGTAGGGCTTTTATTCTGAAACGGAATTCTTTGCTGTAGGTGTGGCTTGATTTGAAAACCACTTTTCTGTCTAGGTGCTGAGGGACACATAAGCCCAGAGTGGGTGACCATCTGCCCAGGGCGAGAGTGGACCTAGGAAGCCAGAGAAGAGGTTATTAAAATAATCCAGAAGAGGCACGGTGGTGACTTAGACCCAGTGCTGGCAGTGCCGGTGGTGAGAAATGGTCAGATTCTGGGTATAGTGTGCTCATCACGGGGCCCTGGGCATGGTGGGAAAGGGACTGAGGTCGGGACGGGGTTGACTGTAGTAAACTGCACAAGGGTGTGTCTGTGGGGTATGTGCCTGGTGTGTCGCGGAGGTGAGTGAAAGATGCTGAGGCCGGAGGATGCTTTCCACAGGGACTTTGGAATCTCTGAGTCTGCTGGGAAGAGGGGGAGTGAGAGAAACTGTCTTCTGTTTCCATAGTTCTCAGTAGAAGAGGGACTTTGGTGGTCATGGCTGGACATTCATTGGTTATCTGATGGAGGGTCATCTTTCTGTTTTGTTTTTTTAAAGCCACTTTATGGAGGTAAGATCGACCAAAAAAATCTGTACATATTTAATGTGTAAAACTTGATGAGTTTGGATATAAGTCTACCTTTGTGAAACCATCACTGCAATTTATGCCGTAAACATTTTGGAGGAGGCTGCTCTGTGACACAGGGTTAACATACCAATGGCCTGGAAGAGCCAGGGGATTTCCAACTGCTTCCTATGAATTGGCTCTGGGAAGGGGCAGAGCTTGTTGCTGTAATACCATATGTGTAAATATGGAAATAACATTAATTTTGCTAGAATAGCTCATGATTCTATGTAACAACATATTATAAATATTTAGCATAATTTAAAAGTAAAGGGCATTGTAAAGAAATAACACACAAATAAAACTGAGTTGCTTAAAATTTGTAAATGAACTTTGAGCATTGACGGGAGAAGCATGTAGTAAGATAATGTTTAATAAAGTTGCGGAACAGTAATTATAGTCAAAATCATGAGTTGGTATGTGAGAAATTTGTTTTAAGCTTGTTTTAATTATCAACGATATTGGTTACATACAACTGAAACTGAAGTTCTTTATTAGTCAATAACTATGATGAATTTAAGGCTCTTGGGACTGAATTTTGAAATCCTGGTAGTGATTCTCATAACTTCAATAGCGTTGTTGCCATTTACCGCTTTTATATGAATCAAAAATGAACTAAGTTCTGTTTACCAAACACTATCAATAGTTATCAATCATTTCCATTCTAGTTTCTTACTATATCATTTCTTATTTAATTAGAAATGTTTGCAGGGGCTCCTGGGTGGCTCAGTGGGTTAGGCTGCTGCCTTTGGCTCGGGTCATGATCTCAGGGTCCTGGGATCTAGCCCTGCGTCGGGCTCCCTGCTCAGCAGGGAGCCTGCTTCCCTCTCTCCCTCTGCCTGCCTCTCTGCCTACCTATGATCTCTCTCTGTCAAATAAATAAGTAAAATCTTTAGAAAAAAAAAAAAAAAGAAATGTTTGCAGTTTATGTAACTGGCATTACTGCCGAATTTAAAATTTTTAAATGATGTGATAATTCATTGTAAATTATGAAACATAGTTTATTAGAAATATGAAAGCATTTTTAATAGTGAGGTTTTTTTTTCCTATAGCCTTGGGATAAGGGAATATTAAGATGAAAAATATTAAACCATCATCCATAATATTTTAATTGGTGAAGTGGTAAAATATAATAGAAAATAAGATACCTTTCTTTCCTCAGACAAATAGAGGACTTAACTTTTATAGCCATTTCTCAATGTAGCTGTTCATGATGGGAAATTATCCATGCATATCTCCATGCTTTTAGCATAAAATATATCTAGCAATAAATGGAATATATATGCTATAGCTTTTATGCAGAAGGCAAAGGGCTTGAAATGGCATCTCAAGATCCAGAGAGTCATAATAGTAAATAAAGGGTAATTGTTGGATAGCTATGCTGTGTTCCTTTTATTCCAAGGTAATTCTGCCTGTGGGCTAACTTTTGTATAAACAAAGATAATTGAACTTTTGCACCTTAAAGGATATTGTTATCTTGTACTATTTGTCTGACTTCACCTCCTCCAGGTATAAAGTTGACTTGAATGTTAATTTAGGAAACATATTCATTTTTTTTTTTCTAAGTAGGAATAAATTGAAGATACTCCATAATAAAACAAACGTTGGTCGTGGGGGAAAACATTTGTTGTGATTGGACAGGCAATAGGCTTAAGAGTTTCAAAACAAGGGTTTTAAATTTGGAGAGTCTAGGTTTGAATTCTGTCTTAATATCTGCTGGTGGGGCCTTAATTTCTTGGCTTGTCGGATGGGATGAGAATAGAACCTTCTAGACGGCATTTCATGGGGATTGATTGAGGCAATCCCTGTAAATTACCTATCATGGCGGTTGGTATATAATAAACACTCAGTGTAAGTTAATTGTTCCTTCTTCCTTTATTCATACTGCACGTTTTCTCTAATATTTGATGAGCAACAAAATATTTCAGGGCAAAAATCATCTAACAGTGTTTCTGGATGAGTCTGATTGGGGGATACCCTAAAGTTAGTTGTCACATTATCAAAAGTGCTATTATACTGGCCAGGCAGCAGAAGAGCCTTGTGGTCCAAACTTCTAGATCATTCTTCAGGTTCTTACACTTGTTGGGGTTGCCAAGAGTCATGTGGCAAGGGCTGGTGGTAGTGGCCAAGCGTGCTCTCTGTATTGGTAAAGACAAGCAATGAGAACAATTATTTGGTAAATAGTAATAGTACATTTTAAAAGTAAGATTTCCTGCTGCTCAGCTGGTAGTCAAATAAATTTTCAAATTTCATTAAATCATATTAAATTGAAATGTTTTGACTTTCACTGCAGTAGCAACTAGTGTGAGCCCTGAAATCTAAGGTTTGACTAGAAGAGTGATGCAAAGGGACAGAATCCATGGCAAATTATTCAGTGGCTTTAAGAAAGCCTTAATCTTTTTTTTTTTTTTTAAAGATTTTATTTATTTATTTGAAAGACAGAGATCACAAGTAGGCAGAGAGGCAGGCAGAGAGAAAAGGGAAGCAGGTTCCCTGCTGAGCAGAGAGCCCAATGCGGGGCTCGATCCCAGGACCCTGGGATCATGACCTGAGCCGAAGGCAGAGGCTTCAACCCACTGAGCCACCCAGGGGCCCGCGAAAGCCTTAATCTTTGAAGTGTCCTCCAAATGAGACTATCTTCACATACAAAAGGCTTTCCATTTCTGATATCACTGATTCATTCTGGTCACCTTCAGGGATGTTTGTAGTTTATGTTAGCATATCTTTTTTTTTTTTTTTAAGATTTTATTTTTTTTAAGTAATTTCTCTACCCAGTGTGAGGGTTGAATTTACAACCCTGAGATCCAGAGTAGCACACCCTGCCACTCTGCGAGCTGTGCCAGCCAGGTGGATTGGCATATGTTAACACAGTCAAAGATTTAGATTATGTATTTGTGAGATATTACATAGAACCACTAACTTTAAATTGGTCCTTTCATGACAGCATGGGAAAATAAATAAATGCATAGCCTGCAGAGTGATGTGAAAGCTTTTGTGGTTGATAGAATATGATAAAAACTTAGCCTAAGATCTAATTGCACTACTTGAAAGGCCTCTGTTCATTAAGATACATTTTATTTTGGTTTAAATGTTGCTAACCACTGTTGCATAAAATTATGTAACTGTCTGACAGTTGTATTTCCTCTGCTGAAAATATGAAATAATAATATTATTATTTATTTTATAATCTACAAACATCTTAAAGAGTTTCTTCTCTGAGGAAAGAGAGTCTGGAGAATGATCGACACTTATAGCCTCTGGAAAGTATGGTTTGGGAAAAGGGTCACAGGAGAGGGATAGAGGTGTCTACTGGTTCAAGAAGGAATTATACGTGCTGTGTTTATGTTCTAATTTTAGAAATCTGGTTTTTAGTATGCTTACTTTCTAGCTGTAGTCCCAGGACAATACTTTAGGATCATCTAGACCAGCTGCTTAATTTATTTTTATTGCACATCTTCAAAGTAGGTATAAAATAAATTATCTATATATTTGGCAACTCTTACTCAATATATTTAGTATATTTGTTATTTTAATAAGATCATATGTTTTGAATGCAAATTAAGAATATATTTAACAATTACTAGTCTACACAACTATTCTAGAAAGCAATTTGACAATAGTTAAGATACATGTTCTTTCTATCATCTTTCTCATCTTCTAAAGGTTGTATATACTGGAAAATTTTTTAGAGGCTGTTTAGGGACATGTAGAAGCATGCTAATTAAAGTGTTTGTTGTAATAGCTGGGAATTGAGACATCCTAGGTGATTGAGGGAAAGGTTAGGAAAAAGCATTATGCTTCAGTAAGAATAATTAACTAGATACATACATGGTGACACAGATAGACTTTAAGAGCAAGGTAGAATGAAGAAAGGAAAAAAGAGAATGATGTATATAGCACAATTCCATGTACGTATCTTAAAAATACATGTACCAAACAATTTTATATGTTTTACTGAAACATGGGGAAATCAAAGAGTCTACATTTTAGCACATTAGAATGATTGTTTAAGGGTATATAATTGTGTAACTTACCATCCAACTGCATAAATATTAAGAGACGTGGGGTATGTGAAGAATAGCTAGGAAAAAAGAAAGTGAAAGAAAATGAAGTATCTAGGTTTAAATCTACTCCCAAATGTACAGGATCTGTATGCTGAAAATGCTGGTGAAAGAAATCAAACAACCTAAATAAATGAAGAGATATCCCATGTTCATGAATTGATAATGAAGCTTACAGCATAGTTACAGAATTGAGGGTGTAGTATTTGCAGAGAGATAGACCTATAGTATAGATAGGACGATCATTATGTTTGCTTTCCAGAAGCTTTAAATCTATTGTGGAATATAGACAAACGATGACCTATGAGTGTGGAGTTAGTGGAGTTAGGGTAAGATCTCATGTAGAAAAGACAGCTGATGGGATTGCTGGGGAGGGAGCCTGGGAAAACAGTCCTGAAACAGTGGGTTCATGTGAAGATCAAGGGTCAGGGATTCCTGTCTTGAGAAAGACAGGGAGAGTCTGAGCTAAAGGGGCCATGAGTCTCCCCTAAGGTCATAGCCAAGTGCTAGGACATGGTGGGAAGTCAACGTGATGTTGTGTAACCCCTTCCAGTTATTTTAATTTTCCATCGATCTGTGTTGTGTCTTCTCTTATTCCTAATTTTGCTTCTCTTTTCCTACTGTCCTTTCTTATCTTTTCCTTCCTCTTATGCTCTCATTTCTCTCCCACTTTCTCTTTTCTTTAGTTTCCTCTTTGTCTCATCATCTGTGTCATAATCAGGGTTTTGTCTATGTGTATGCTATTTTTTTTCAAGAACGTTCTTTTAGATTTAGTTATCCTTTATCTTTTTGTTTTTAATAAGGGCTGTTGTAATCTTTTTAAATTTTCATGACTTTTTAAAAATTGCATATGTTTCTGATTTCTTAAGATATATATATATATTTGTTTAAAAAAATTTTTTTAAGATTTTTATTTATTTACCTGACAGAGAGAGATCACAAGTAGGCAGAGAGGCAGGCAGAGAGAGAGGAGGAAGCAGGCTCCCTGCCGAGCAGAGAGCCCGGTACGGGACTGGATCCCAGGACCCTGAGATCATGACCGGAGCTGAAGGCGGAGGCTTTAACTCACTGAGCCTCCCAGGTGCCCCAAGATATATATATTTTTAATATTAGAATTTCTTTTGGTAATGAAAGTATTTTAGGGAATAAATTTTCCTTTGTTGATAGCTTTACTTTATTGTATAGATTTTACTATGAAGTCATCCTTTCACTTTGTTTTAGAGTCTGAACTTTTATTTTTGATTTTGTTTTTTGAGGTTATCTGGGCAGTTTTTGCTTAGGATTGAGTAGGTATATTGTGGTTTCAGTGACTCTCGCACCCCACCCCACCCCCAGATATCAGTAGCTCATATCCACAGAGGCTACATGTCCTTTAAAGGTGTTGGTGATGTGTTTAAATATATTGTTGGTGGCTTTTTCTGGCTCAGTCTGAAGGAGCAGCTATAACTGAGATGATGTTGCTCTAGTGGCAGAGGGAAAGATGATTTCAGTGCCAAATGTGTCTGTTTGGAAGGGGTACATGTTGCTTCCACTCACATTTCATCTGCCAAAATAAGTCTTGTGGCCAGGCCTGAGATCAAGACATAATGCTTGCTAATGTTCCCGCAGGGAGAGCAGACCATATTTTGTATGAAAATTTAACCAACCCTAAAAAATGTTGATGGGGGTGGAATTACGTTCTCTCCAAAACATATGCTGGAATCCCAAGCTCAAATGTGACTTTATTTGAAAAGCCTTTAGGGAGGTTGTCAAGTTCAAGTGAGGTCATTAGGATGGGTCTTAATCCCATACACTGATTTCCTTTAAAATAAAAAAAGGCAGGTTGGGACAAAGAGATACACATGTACATGAGAGAACAGCATTCAAAGGCATGGGCATTCCCAGCCCTACTGGAAACTAGAGAAGGTGCATGGAAGATTCTCGCTCTTAGGCCAAGAGAAGGAACCAAACCTGCTGACATCTTGATCTCAGATTTTTCACTCTTCAGACTGTGAGACAATAAATTTCATGTCAGTCACCCATTTTGTAGTGGTTTGGTACAGCAGCACCAGAAAACCAATACAAATATGTTTCAAAATTTCCAAGAAATGTTTGGTCAGATTCTTATTATTAGAATCTAATATTAGAAATAAATACTATTACTATATTTTAATTAGAAAATGTAGCCAATAACATCTCTACCTTTCAACAGTGAAATGTTTTCCCTGGTTAGAATCACGATCAGTTTTACAGATTTGTTTCAAGTGGCAAATCCTCTACCTGAAAATTTCATTCAGATTTCAAAGGTTGTCATAGGGGTGTTCTTTACTGTTTAGAAGTTTAAATAATCATGAATCATGATCAGTTTTACAGATTTGTTTCAAGTGGCAAATCCTCTACCTGAAAATTTCATTCAGATTTCAAAGGTTGTCATAGGGATGTTCTTTACTGTTTAGAAGTTTAAATAATCATGTGTTCAGGCTTTTGTACCTTAATTATAAAAAAAAATCAGATTCATCTTTCTTAAAAAAATGAATAAAACCCCTTGATTTAGAAGTGTATGTTTATGTTCATTTTCCACTTGTTTGATGATTAAGTTGCAGTAAAAGAATGCCTGAAAGTAGACTAGGTTGATCAGGGCATTGTAAATGCTGTCTTTTAGTGACCCATGATCACGCCTTCTTTTTTCTCTCAGTCCTTCTTTCCTTTTCTCTTTTTTATTTTATTTTTTACTGAAGCAGCTCAATATTTCCTTCAGACAGCGATCGGCAAGGCCTGTCTCTGAGATCCCCCCCATTTCTGTCAAGCAGTCCCTTAGAAGTTATAAAGAAGTGCTCATTACTACGGAAATCTTCCTTTCCATACACACAGGGCTGAGCCTGAGAGCAATATTGTAGCTCAGCTGGGAAAGGAAATGAGGAAAAAGAATTGGGCAGGAGAAGGAAGATGGAAGGTAATAGATGACATGCGGCATTGTTCTCGGGAAAAAATTAGATGCCATTAGACGGCATATTGGATTTAAGTACGTGATTTATGATCCACTGAAATCATCTGTGTTATTCTGAATTATGCAAATATTATTTTATGACCCGATCCTGAATCAGGTAAGAGAATGGTTCTGACTTATGCGTGTTTTGCCCTTTGCTATCCCAAACACTGTGATCTTGATGCTATTTTAACTCACATGTTTATACATGTAAAAGTGTCTAAAATAATTAATATAACCAATTTTGTGTCTTCAAGATTAGCTGTTTGCAAACAACAAACAAGCTCTGTGAGAAACTAGAGCAAGTCTTTGCAGTTGGACTATATTAGAATTCCATCTACATTTTAATTTGGTCCCTGCTGTGTGGATATATTAGACTGAATCTATTACCTGGCTCAATGGTCCTCTTAGACAATTTCCCTTTCTCATTCTGATTTTATTGTAAGTGATCGTCAACATACTGTAGAAGTCTACAAATCCAATTGTGATCACTCCCATGAGGCACCGCTAAACATGACCTTACATTAAAAAAACAGAAACAAAAATAAAACAAGAATGAGAAGATAGTGATATTTATAGATTACCTTTTTGTGAAAGGGACGAGTTATAGGTGTAGTGTGAGACTTTATATTTGGACTATGTTTGGGTGTCATGCACAAGAAAATTCTATGACAGTCATTCCCCTGGGGCAGGACCTGGTTTTGCATTTAATATTCCAGCTTTATGTTTACTGTTGTTTTGAGTTGCCTCTTTTTGTGATGTTCATGGACCACCTGCTGTTTTTTCGTTTGGAGAAAATGTGTCTCTGAGTATTGATTAGAATTTCAGCTTTAAATATAGTCTTTTCATGCATTTAATACATTTAATCCTTACTGTGAAACAGATTAATGGATCTTTGGTATAGAACTGAGGAACATTAATTGAGTTCAGTCTGGTTTATTTAACTGTGTTGCCGTCTTACTGGAGTATGCTTTTTCAGAACATGTCCAGAAGTTAAGAGAGATGATATCAGATGGTAATGCAAGGCATTTCATTTTCTCATGCTGCCCACGGTTTGATGAAGAGCCCTCTTAGGAAAAAATAAATAGTACTTATTCATTCCATATGCAGCTTGATATTCTCGTCTTTATCTTCAGAACCGTCCTGACATCACCTTGTGTCTGATACCTTGTTTTGACCCCTCATGCTGACTCTCAGATCATTTCTTCCTGACTCTCTTATCTTTCTTCTTTTTGGTTTTGTTTCTTTGAATATTTCATTCTTAATGTAGCCCCTGTCTCTCAGATTATATATATATATATATATATATATATATATATATATATATATATCCTACCTGAATTTCCTGTTAACACATTAAATGTTATCTTTGAATGTAAATTTCTCATCCTTTTCTCAAAAACAAGTTTTCATTGTAACTTCTCCATCTTTGTGCTTGGTATCACCATTTTTTCCCCTGGATCTTAGGCTTAATTTCAATGCCATCAGTGACTGAAATCTCTTGTGCACCTTCTGTGTGTCAAAGATGAAGCTTTTTCTCATTTACCCTTTTCTTCCTCTTTCTCTGGACACTTTTATTACTGTAACAACCTCTTGACTGGACTAACAACTTTAGTTTTTATCCTCTGCTGTTCCCAAGAAACCTAACAGATTAAGATTTTAAATTATAATATTCATGTATCATTTTCCAATTTAAAATTCTTCAGTGCTTTGCAGTTTTTTGCTGTTTAAAATGCTATCTAATATTCATAGCTTTAAATGTCTACTATAATCTCTGTTATATCTATTCAAAATTAGTTCTTATTCATTTCACAACATCTTCTCTCCACCAGCAGGTCATGCTCCCAGAATTCTCTGTTCTTTCAATATTATTACTTTCTTAAGAACAGGAGGTATATCTCGTATTTGTAACCATCTTGCCATAGACTGAATGTTTGTTTCCCCCTGAAATTGGAAATTCATATGTTGAAACCTAATCCCTAGTGTGATGATATGAGAATGTGAGCTTATGGGAAATGATGAGATCCCGAGGATGGAGGCCTGATGAATGGAATTTGGGTCCATATAAAAGAGACTCCCTTGCCCCTCTGCCACGTGAGGATGCAGCATAAAGATGGTTACCCATGAACAAGGAAGTGAGTCCTCACCAAATGGCCAGTCTACCGATACCTTGGTCTTGGGTTTCTCAGACTCTAGAACTGTGAGAAGTAAATTTCTACAGTTCATTAGCCACCTAGTTCGTGGTCTTATGTTAGAGCAGAAGAGGGGACCGAGACTCATGTATATATCACTTTCTTGGCACAGTGTCTGATCTATGGTAGATGTTCAAGTAACATGATTTTTTGTTGTTGATTTTCAGTGTCAGTCAGGGTCATCTATAGATGGTTGGGATGGTGATTTATCTTTCATTTTGCCTTTTAGACTTTAAGACCATGATCTCTGAGGTCATATCATGGGTTTAGCTATAACCCTTGTTTTGTGACTTTTAACAATTTACTTAATGTTTCTCCATCTTCGTTCCTCATCTGTGAAATGGAGATAATAGCTATACTAACGTAAGAGACTTGTTATGAGGACTAAATAAGAAAATATATCTACAGGGTTTTAAAGGAGTAACCAATACATAGTAAGTTCTCAGTGACATTTTGCCCATAGAATATAGCTTTCTAGGTTGATGTTACTAAGCATTTCCAGTTACTTGGCAAATTATGTAGAGAGAAAAGTCTTATTGGGGACATCATTTTAAAAAGATTTTATTTCTTGTCATTGTCAATACATGTATTTTTTTTTTTTTATAGTAAGGCTATTTATACATACATCATAATTTTTGTCTTGTTGAATCAAACTGGTACCTGAAAATATTGATGAAAGTGCTGATAGCCATAGGAATACTGAATTTACTATGTTTGTAGGATTAATAATAATATATATCAATGCTGTTTGTCTACTCCTACTACCACCATCACTACAGTCATTTATTGAACACTGATCACTTGTCATTTCAGTTTTATTAGTAAACCATAATTGATCCACTAAATACTAAGTAAAATTTTATTACTAGATATGTACAGATAAATTATTTATTACCACAAAAGTATATACATGTCAAGTAATAATTAAAATTACACTTTAAAAATTATCTGGTGGGAAAGTTGCCCATTTTACATGTTATCCATATTTTTAAAGCTTTCTCTATTTCCCTCCCCACCATTATCTCAACTGTTTTTGTCTATTAAGTGTAGAATTTGATTGGAGTTATTCTTTACAGCTCTGGATTTTATTCTTCCATCACCTCTAATATATGAAAGAAAATATTCAAAATAATTCAAATTTTAAGTGGCTTTTTCTGAAATCTTGTAATGTCTTTTAAAATATTTGGAGCTGTGCTGGAAAACATCACTCCTTAATAAGGAGAAGAATTTGAGTTTTGCTGCTTTTAACAGAGTAGAAAATTTTGTGCAGGGTGACTTTTCACCTTGGTGATTGATCTCATCAGAGTTGACCTTAAAGAGTTGGGAGAATGTTAAATATAATTTCGCTGTTAAGTTCAATTGAATGAAGACATATTTAATACTTTTCTGGACGTGAGATTCTGCAAGATGCTGAAAGTCCAGGGAACACTGAGACTTACGTCCTTCCTCTGTGACTCTTGTATTCTAAGAAGGAAGATGATGAATGATTCCAGTAGTGAGAGGTCAAGACAGCAATAGAAGTGTGGATCAGGGGGCGCCTGGGTGCCTCAATGGGTTAAGCCTCTGCCTTTGGCTCAGGTCATGGTCTCAGGGTCCTGGGATCGAACCCCGCATCAGGCTCTCTGCTCAGTGGGGAGCCTGCTTCCCCCTCTCTCTCTGCCTGCTTGGGCTCTCTCTCTCTGTCAAATAAATAAAATCTTTAAAAAAAAAAAGAAGAAGTATGGATCAGACAGTGGAAGGATTACCTTTATTAGAAGAAGAAACAAACAGAGCTGGTTGGGGAATGCTTCCCAGGAGGGGTGCATGCATTCAATATTTGCCTTTTTTTAAAAATTTAATTGCAATTTGGTTGATATATTTCTTTTTATTTTCATGTGTTTGATACTAAGCAAGAATATTTTTTATTTTTTCTGGCTGCTATAAAATTGTCGTACCAAATCTTCTTAGCCATGACAGTCATATACCTCACTGTAAACTTGGGTTTTATCTCCTTCACAGGTGATATTTAGACTTTGGCATCCATCAACAAAGCTTCAAAACAGACTATTACTAGCAAAGAAAAGGAGCTTAAACAGGCAGTTCAAAATTTTATTTATACTCCAGGAGTAGTAAAGAACCTGTTTATGACAGCTATTTCTCTCCTTTTAGGCAAAGATGCTTCATCTTTTAGCAGTGTTAGTTGAGCAAGGATACCGTGGAGAAATAGGTTGTTTTTTTTTTTTTTTTTCCTAGAGCACTCTAGGCTATCAATTTTATAGACTCTGCATAATTCTCGACAAGAATGTAGTTTGAAGCAAGCTGTTATGATTAATTATTGCTCGTTAACTGGATCTTCACTCTGCATGAAAGAATATTACAGTTTTTTTCTCATTCCAAAAATCATGTTGTTTATATTAAAATGAAACGCATTTGGGGAAGTTGGAAGTTGAGATGTGCAGGGTGGGCTGTGGCGAGAGCAGGCATGTGAAAGTCTTGATTTTGTGGTACTATAAATGCCATTGTGATTTTTCAGTAAAACTGAGTTAGATTGCTCAACAGAAAAATTTATACAACAAGTCATTTGTGATGGAGATTACATATCTTGTACTTTATAAATCCATTTTCTTTGTAAGAGCCCTTCGTCAATGCGTACATTTAGAAGATCTTGAAAGAATAAAGTACCAAAATTACTCATGTCCTTGAAACTCAGATCAATTTATTGTCTTTATAGGATATTCACTAAACTATTAGCTTGGTTTATCAATAGCTATTTGAAGAAAAAACCAGAATAGTAACATGCAATTTTGCAATTTTTCACTCTCTTCTACTTACGTAAAGATAGGAGATATAGATTTTGCACGTCATTATATGAGTAAATTTTCCTTAATAGCTGAGCTGTAATCTGTCAGTTTCTCAGTTTTTCTCCACATCTGCCTTTGAGAGCCTGACACATATGATTATGCTCATGTAAACAATGGAAATACCATAAGAAAGAAGATGCCCTAGTCTCCAACTTACAGGCAAAATTTGTCTATAGCCAATTAGGATGGTCATTTCTAATAACTCTAATATTTTGTAGGTCCTAAAGGAAAAGACAGTGAGAAAGAACAAGTGCTAAGAATTGTTTTATTAGTAGGGCCACAGTTTTCAGAGGATCCCACAGATAGAGTTGCTAATTTTCTTATTAAATAAGAAAACTCTTGATAATACTGTAGTAGGAACTAAAGACAGTATAAATTGATTGACAAGGTATTTTTTCACTATTACATCACTATGTGGGGGGGTGGCACCTGGATGGCTCATTCGGTTAAGCATCCTACTGGTGATTTTAGCACAGGTCATGATCTCATAGGTCCAGATTGAGCCCTGCCTCATGCTCTGCACTCATCAGGGAGTCTGCTTGGGATCCTTGCTCTCCCTTTTCCTCTGCCCCTCCTCCCACTTGTGTGTGCTCTCTCTCTCTCTCTCAAGTAAGTAAATACATAAACAAACAAATAAATAAAATCTTAAGAACACTAGGAGGACACCACTATAAAAAGCCATAGAAAGGATTATATACTGATCCTCTTGTTAATGTTCCTAATTCCCAACACATAATAAACAAGAAACCAAAGGTCAAAGCAATGGGAAATAGAACAAATGCATTTTAAAATTTAAATCAAATTAAATTTAAATTAAAGAGTATCATCATAACTTAAAATAATCTGAGTTGAATTACTTGATTTTTTTTCCTTCCAGAGAAGTTGATTTTTCTTTTTAGATTTTATTTATTTATTTGAAAGAGAGCAAAAGCAAGAGCAAGAACGAGAAAGAGAGAGAGAGAGAGAGAAGAAAGGGAGGGGAAGAAGCAGACTCCTCACTGAGCAGAGAGCCAGAAATGGGGCTCAGTCCCAGGACCCTGAGCTCATGACCTGAGCCAAACACATGTTTAACTGACCGAGCCATCCAGGTGCCCAAGAAGTTGATCTTAATATACATCATCTTTCACTGTTTCTTATTCTATCCCTCTCTTGTGCTGTTTCTGAATAATTTTCTTAGTAAATAGGCAAATTTTGGTCACCTTTTGGATCCTTTTCCACTGGAAATAAATCCTTTCATATATATTTATAAGCTTGAACATAACTGAAAAATAAAAAGCATTTAGGAGGTGATGTTAGTGCTGTTATTATGTGTTCCTCTATTAAGATAGCATTTTGATGACAAAGATGTCTTAGTGTTAAGTTTTCTTCCTCTTTTCTCTTAGTGTGGGAAAAATTGTGTAAAAATAAGGATCGAAAAGCATATGGCTTATCAGCCAATTATTGCTGTTTAACAAGCAACCACAAAATCTCAGAGGCATACAACCATAGAGTTTAGTTCTTCCTCAGATCAGTTAGGGTTTGGCTGACCAAGGCTTGGTTTAGCTTGGCTTGACTCCGAACTCTGGGCTGGGTCCCAGCAGGTCTGTTGCAGGCTTTGGCTTGCGAGGATGTACTTAGATCTGTTTCCTGTGTGCTCATTTCGGGGCTGCGATGAAGGAAAAATAACCACTCAGGAGAAATCTGTTCTCTTGGTTGTTGGCAGGAGTATAAGAAAGCAAGTGAAAACATGCAGTGCCTCTTAAAGATGAGGTTCAGAGCTGGCCCACTGTCACTTTGTCTGTTGTCCATTGGTCAAAGCCCATCAGTGGATGACAGAGCACGTTTCTCCCATGAATTTGGAGGATGCAAGGACTCAGTTCTTGCTAAACAATGAGCTGATTTCCAGTACAGAATGTAATACAGGAAGTGGCACAAATTCAAATTCTACAAGAGGCTGGAAATAAAAGGATCTCTTGATGGTTATAGTTACTACCATTTCCCCATGCTAACATGGGTGTGCATGACGGTAAGAATGGGCCTGCATTGCCTTATGTCTCTCTCAATCATGGCACTACTGACGTGTAGAGTCGGGGGTCCTCTTTACTGTGGGGAGTTTTACAGTGCACTGTAGGATGTTTGGCACTATACCTGGCTTCTACCCACTAGAGGTCTGTAGCATCTGTTCATTTCCCAGCCATAACAGCCAGAAATATCTCCAAGATGGCCATATGTCCCCTGGGGAGCAAAGTCACCCTCAGTTGAGAACCACTGACTTAACTTACACTGGTAATATTTGATATAGGGGGTCACTTCATTTTACAGATGGAGAAACTGAGGTGCACAAAAGCTACTTCTCGCAGGGTTACGTTGAGATAAATAACAGAGTTGGAATTAAAATCTAGAACCCTCTAATTCCAAAGTATGTTGTCTTAAACCCTATTGAAAATGGCTAATACAGAAGATGCCTCTGAATTGGGTTTTCCTTCAAGGGTGGGGGTAGGAAGGGCAGTCACAATATGCAGAAAGTCAGGTCTTTAAAAGGGATGCTTGGGGAATTCTGAGAGGAGGTGAGAACAGAGCAGGACCCTCTGATCACACTCATTGAGGCCAACAGCTGCGGGATTAGATGAACTGCTAACCGGCGAATGGTAATTAACCAGATGAAGGAAGACAGCATGGGTTGCCCTGAATAGAGACCCCAATATACAGAGAGTCTCATGTATAAAGAAAACAGGAACATGGAGACAGTTGGAACAAAGCATATCATGGAGGAAATGGCTGGAATTGAAGACAGAGGCAAAGTCAGCAGTGATTGATGCCATTCTAGGGGTTCTGAACTTTAATCCTGAGGGCAGTGTTGGACACACACAGGAATTTTAAACAGGAAAACTACAGAATCATATTTGAATTTTAGAACACCACTGTTCCCCTGTGAAGGATGAATGAGAAGGGGGATTAAAGATGACAGGAAAGTGTGCTACAGAAGCAAGAAAATGATGTGGGAGGATATACACCAGAGTATGAAGAGTATCCTCGGATGAAGGTTATGGTTTTAATTTTCCTTTTTATTTATTTTGGATTTTTCTACCGTGAAAAAATCCTGTTTTCATGATAGGTAATATGTTTTACAAGAAAAAATAGGACATTGTAGCCAATCAGGCAGGAAAGTGGCAGAAGGGCTGGAGAAGGAGTGATTTGCTGAGAATGATGGAGGAGGGGAGCTTGTAGGGCTTGGAGATGCATGTTTGAGGGGAAGGAAAGGGAAGGGTCTAGGAGGCTCCTTGAGTTTCAGGCTTGGGCAGTTCATAGAAAAGGGGATCTAAGCAGGTGGGGTGACAGTTTTGGGGAAGGAATACGTTCCGTGTTGAGTGGTGCTTCTGGAGCATCTATGTGGAGGAGGCACCAAATCATTCATTAGCGTAGCTCAGGAGAGCTTTTGGTGTAGCTATAATTTTGGAATAACTAAAGTTAGAGTTATCTTTTTTGGGTAAAATTATCTGGAAGAATGCACACATGGGGAAAAGAAAAGTGTTGCTGGTGGAATTTTGGTGGTAAAAATGAGGCGCGCAAAGGGCATGAAAGGTGTCTAGCCAGGGCAGTGTCGGGAAGCAAGAGTGAATATTCTCAGAAGACAGGGTAGGAAACTCTGGAAAGATAAAGAGGCCAAATGTGATGCCACACATTCTTTTATGTTGAGCATTTAGGTCTTCAGTACCAGGGCAAAAGCCATTTCAAAGGGATTGGTGGTTATAGTTAGAGGTTAAATAGCAGTGGGTTGTGGTAACAAAATCAAGGCCCTGAGAGGAAACCATTCCTTTGAGACGTTTGCTTCAAAAAGGAAGTAGGGGAGTAGATGACCTTTTTTTTTTTTTAATATTTTATTTATTTATTTGTCAGAGAGAGAGAGAGAGAGAGAGCAAGCGCACAAGTGCACAAGCAGGGAGAGGCAGAGAGAGAAGCAGGCTCCCGCTGAGCAGAGAGCCCGATGTGGGACTGGATCCCAGGACACTGGGATCATGACCTGAGCCAAAGGCAGAGCCACCCAGGTGTCCCAGCAGATGACCTCTTGATGCAGCGGAAAACTCACCATGTTATTCGTATTTCTTTCATACAGAAAAATTTCCTGACAGGACTTAGAGGAAAAAATTGATTTGTATTTAGATGACATTATTCCATGTTAAGGGAAATTTTAATATGAATATTGTGTTTTGTGAGGTTTTTTTTTCATTTTGCTCTACTGTTAAATTTATCTACGTTTTATTTATTATTTTTTATTTAATTTTTTTTAGCGGGGGAGGAGCAGAGGCAGAAGGAGAGAGAGAGTCTTAAGCAGGGTGCATGCCCACGGCGGAACCCGTCATAGGGCTCGATCCCTTAACCCTGATATCATGCCCTGAGCCAAAATCAAGAATTGGGATGTTTAACTGATGAAGCCACCCAGGTGCCCCATCTATGTTTATAAAATTCACTAAAACTTGAGGAAAAAAGGTAAAATCTTTGTACCAGAGACTTAGCATTACTCTTTTGTTGAAGAAGGGAATCAATCCACTAAAATGAGAAAGGTACCCTTTTGAAGGGTTTGCCTTTTGAGTGGTATGCGCATTTAAAAATTTATTTTTTATCTCCAAAGAGTCACTTAAAAATGTTATTAAAATGAATGATTTCCTACCTATTTTATTTTGCTTTTTCTTTTTTGAGTCATTTTTTGCTTCCTGTCTTTAAAATTTTTTAATGCTATAAAAGGAGAAATAAATGTGACTATTATTATGTAAGATAAAAATTAGGGCATTTTATACTGTCAGTTATTAAGGTTTTTTGTTGTAGTTTTATCATCCATTATTTTAAATTGTAAGTACTATTTTTTGATTGCCGTATTTCAAAACCTTTATTTTAAAAGTTTCTTATTCAAAACACTACTTAGATTTTGAATGCTTTGAGAAATATACTTTTGTTAAACTATATCCTTTTTCTTTTCTTAATGTAGTTGGTGTATATATGATGAAAGAAACATAAAAGTAGATATTAGCTCTGAATCAAGAGGCTTGTGCCTAAATTACTGGGTTTGCTCACTAATGTGACTTTGGTCAAATCATTTATCCTTCACTTGAAATAGTAAGTTTCGTTTATTAGAATTGCATGGAGGGGCACCTGGGTGGCTCAATGGGTTAAGCCTCTGCCTTCAGCTCAGGTCATGATCTCAGGTCCTGGGATTGAGCCCCGCATCGGGCTCTCTGCTTGGCGGAGAGCTGGCTTCCCCACCCCTCTCTCTGTCTGCCTCTCTGCCTACTTGTGATGTCTGTCAAATAAATAAATAAAACAAAATCTTAAAAAAAAAAAAGAATTGCACGGAGCACTGGGTGTGGTGCATAAACAATGAATCTTGGAACACTGAAAAAGCAAAATTAAATTTAATTAAATTTAATAATTTAATAAATTTTAATTAATTAAGTTAGATTAAATTTTAATAATTTATTTTTTAAAAATGTTAATAACTTAATAGATTAAATTTAAAAAAGGAAATTCTTGACATTTTAGTTTCATTACCCATTTACATATGAAAAAGTAATAAATGAAATAAATCCATTGTCATGAGAGCACCTAAGCTTTCATTAAAGGGGGGCATTTTAAAATGGGAGGAGAGGTACATTGTTGTGGAAAATGAAATAATATAAATGAGTGAGGTCAAATTGTACAGTGTTTCTGGGGCAGAGGGGCAATCAGTCAGTAACCTTGGACAGCTATTATGAAGATTCTTGGGCTTCTTGGGGTAAAAGTAAAGAGAAATAGGATCTGGTAACAGATAATAGGAAAAGAGTTGGAAGGTTATTAAAGCTTAGAAATTCACTAATATAGTCTACTTGAAAGTTTTGTTATGGGTAGCTACACATAGGACATTAAACCATGCCATTCAAATGAAATTGCATTGTTGGTTTTGCAGTAGGAAATTAACAAATTCCCAGTACAAATTTTTAGGATTAATAGGAAATCAACCAAGGGGTTGGATTAAATTGAATGGGGCTTCATTTTCTAAATTCAGCATACCTACCAATACTATTTAATAATGTGTCAATCATACTCAAATGAAAATATTTTTAAAAGTTAGAGAAGGTAGTTTTATAGTATATTTTATTATAATGATGTCGATAGACTTAAATTGTATAATGACAGAAAGTGGAAATGAATTTCAGTTTTTCTGTGAGTTTTCCATTCTCAGAGGGTAAAATTCTCAGAGAATAAAACTTAAAGGAAGAAACCTGCTGAAATTAAAAAAAAGAAACCTGCTGAATTGTGTGTGATAAAAAAAGGAATTCATTTTACTGTATACATTTGCAGAATCAGAAATCAATACAGGTTTTATGCTTTAAGTACGGTTAACATGGAGACTGTAGCCCTAATACTTTCTTCTGTGGAACTGAATTTTTTCTGTATGTACTGGGTGTAGATATATCAAAGCTGAAGATATTCTGAATAGGAAGAATAATTAGAAAGTTTTTGAGGGAAAAAAAGAGAAAGTTTTTGAGGAAGAAAGAGGTTTTATATATTTCCGTGTGGCAGACTTTACACATTTGACGTATTTCAGACTCTTGCTGTGAAATGTGTATTGTGTGAACTATAAACATATCTTCATTTGTGGAACCACAGACAGCCGTACTATGGACATCTTAGAATAAATGACCCTTTTACAGTATGGAGAGAGAAATAGAACACTAATCAATTGATTTTCTAAATTTCCCCTGCTGCGGGTTTCACTTCAGTGTTAAGTCCTTCACCACATGTACACGTCTTTCTATAAAGAATGATGCATGGGAAGAGATAGTTGAGCTGCCATTACTTGGCTGCATAGGAAAACCCCCACTTTTATAAACCATTGCAAATTCAGCATGACTATCCATTACTTACTCCTAAAAGGCTCTTTTGTAAAACTTTCTAAATAATTTACTAGAACTTCAGTAAATATTGCAGTTAGATTTCTACCAAGACATATTGGATAGGAATTCTGTTAGGCTCTTTCCTGAAAAGACAGGCTGAGGATGCGAAACAGAGTATTTCAGAACTGAGGAATAACTTGCAAAGACTCTATCTATCTATCTATCTATCTATCTATCTATCTATGATAGATATAGATCACCTAGCCATTATTATTGCTCATTTTTAAGCTTTTGGAATCCTGCTTAGTACTTTTAGTATATTATAGACCAATATTATCATCTTAGTTTTCAGATCTATAGTCTCTATGGGTTGTAAGCAACTATATTTGATTCTGTCATGCTTAAACT